>NC_058497.1:13691900-14032257 GCF_020382885.2 Scatophagus argus | reverse complement strand
GAATTCATGAGTGAGACTAACTTCTTATATATGTATATATATATGTATTAGTATAATGAACTATGCTCATTTTACTCATGTTTCCATTAACACACATCTTGTACATCACACATTTTATGTAACTTTAGATACTTTCATAATTTAATAATTTATCTGCTTGAAAGATGAAACCAACCTTGAGAGGCAGCACATCTTGCTTCATTATCCACTTGTCATGTGTGTTTGACCTTTTTTAACCTACGTATGAGGTTAATATTGAGAAACTGAGAGTGTTGTGGGTTGGGCACAAATTCAGTGGAAATTCGCAGATGTCTACTTTATCAACTCCCACTGGTATGATGTCGCTCTGTGGCTGCCAGTTGTTTCTGTAAATGCCTGATGATTATTTTGCTTCTAAGTGAAGACAGATTCATGCGTAATAAGTGTTGGGAAATGGTATTTGTTAAGATGTTGTTTCTGTTCAGTTCGTGACATTGTTTTCTAACAACAGGTTCAGCTGCTGGTGATCTCATCAGTGATGTTGAACACAGAGTAGAAACTCGTTTTGTATAAAATTCCTGACGAGGGACTCTTGTCTTTTCACTAAAACGCCTCAGAGAGGTCAGTGGTCACATTAGAGCTGCAATGATAAGTCGATTAATGTCTTAATTCCCTGATTTCAGCTTCTCTAAAGTAAATGAACATGTGACATTTAGAGAGATCACAACCTGACCAGTGATCTTCACTAGTGTGTTTTTGAAACCTGTTTAACGTTTCCTCTTTCCAGAGTGGAAACCCTGACAAAAGCAGCAGCCTCTGTAGGCTGAAACCCCCCACAGTGGCCTCACTGTGGGCTGTGGGGTTTCACTTCTGAGCCAACTGCCAGCAGGTTTGACTTAACTCACTGAATATGAAATCACTGTCTGTACCATAACATAGTTTTAAGTTTTCAAGTGAGCATCTGTTACTTTTGCTAAACAGGCCGAAAGTAATGATTAGAGGATAATGTCCGGCTGTGAAAAGTAGTTTTATATTACCATATTTCCTCAAATAATGGCCAGATCTTTTAGTTACCTCAGCTGCAGAAGGTACCAGGCCTTCATATGAATGCGTTGTATTCGAGGCAAGCCCTTATTTCTTCGTACGGTTTGTCCTTTCATCAGATCATTGGCCAGTTGCAGATGATTGCAAGATATTTATAATGATGTCTACCGAACAGTAGTGACTGCCTAGAGACAGACTCAGAACTACAGAAGAGAAATGTATTTTGAGGCTTGCTATTTTTCACCATCGCCATGATATGGAGAGGAAGTCCATATGTCGGCTCTCTGAGTAAAAGGCACAGCTGGAGCTTCTTTTCATTTTGGTGTTGTGAGATGACTTGCTCTGCTCTTAAATGGTTACTTTATCTATGCTTTTACTGGGGAATTCCAGTAGCTGAATACTGCAGTAATTGTACAGTAACTTCACTCCATGTCCATTGTTATGTAGTTTAGTTTTCTGTGCCAGCTCTCTGTCTCTCTCTGCAGTCTGTCTCCACTGCTTTAACTCCAGCACTGGCTTGTAGCAAGTGGAGAGAGAGAGAGAGACGCTTGACATGCAGGACATGCTGGGGACATGAACAAAGTGAGACACAGAGCCGGAGAGAAGAGGATGGAAGAAAGAGTGATGCAGCAGCAAAGATAAACCCCGGCAGGGAGATCGTATGAGGCAGGGGAGGAGAGAGACGTGCTGGAGAAGGACAGGGTGAATAAGTCAGCTGAATGCTAGTAATAAAAAAAATAAATAAATAAAAAATCACACAAGCATATAATAATTAACACTCAGTGCTAAGTGCATGTGATCTCTACATTTATGGAAAAACATTAACATTTCACTTATTCTATATATACCTAATTGTCTCACATGAAAGTGGACATTTTCAGCATTTTCTTTGTTTTCATCTGGCGAAATCCTGCAGGTTGCCATCTGATTGTTGTAGGACAAGATAACAAACTTTAGCTTCTCTAGATTTGTAAATCTATTGACTGTCTATTTAAATATTAAATGAAGGCGCCCTCATAATCTCGTGGTAGTTTTAGAACAAGTTACAGTGAGAAAGAACTTCATGATTGTTGTATCTGGTGTGTCCAGTTTAACCATGTTGAGTTTTTAACCGTCAAATTGAGTTAAAAGTTTAACTTCACTATGGGCTCTCAGACATTTTTCTCTATTTTCTGACACTTTTATTGACCTAATGATAAATCAGTTAATTTCATAACTGATAGACTAATCAAAACTTAAGTTTGTGTAAAGCATTATATTAATTTTCCATCTGTATGCTTGGAATAATTAATGCTGTTATGCTTTTGTTTCACTTTAAACTAACCAAGTAAGTGAAATTCAACACACAAGTTAAAGAAATTAGATTAGTAAAAACATTATTACATTACAAACATTATTATTACTCACAAGTCAAGCCTGTAAACTGTTAGTTTTGACTACTGGTTTCGACAAGCGCTTGCAGGAATGAGGGCAGCATGAGAGAAGAGGAATTTTCTGAAGACACCAGGGTGGTGGGAGTGTGTTGCTGAAGCAGCCGTTTGGCGCGTGTGCAAGAGGGGGGCGGGGCCAAACAGGAAACAATGAGGTCATAGCAAAAGTGCAAGAGAAGAGGAAGGCAGGGTGGGAGGGGTGGGGGAGCGAGCCGGGAGGAGTGACATTGATTCAGAGATGAGCTCAGCTGCAAGGCGTGGGCTGCTCCCTCTCTCTCCTCCCTCCCCCTGCAGCTCTGTCTCTCTGGCCGGTTTGGCCGCTGCCAGTGTTTTGTTGTGACAGCGGCGGATTCGCCTGCCACATTAGAATGAACTAGAAACAGCAAGGAGACACGCCAGCTCTCGCTGACATGGTGGGAGACCTGTTTTTCTGGAGCTTCTGCTGTCTCAGGCTGTGGAAAAGGGATAAGAAGGTGAGGCTGTTCACTGCTGCTCCTTTGGGTTACTGGGTGTCTGAAATGGGTGATGTACAGTTTTACATGACATACCGGCAAGGAGGCAGGGAGGCAGACAGTTTCAAGATGGTTTGCTGGTTTGCTTGTGCCTAGACTCTTTCAATCGTTATCTCTTTAATTTTGAAACAGAAGCCAAAGCATGGTACTGTACACTTCTGTGTTTTGTGGGTCATTTTAAAGTGGGTCAGCATATTGTGTGGTAATTCCCTATTTTTCTGTGTTGCACTCTAGGATTTTTTGTGGGTTTTTTTTTTTTTTTTTTTTTTTTGCATGTCATGAAAAACTGATGAGCCATGGCACGTGTGCTATTTTTGGAAGGCATTCATGCCCAGATAGAAGTAGCATTTAAAAGTGTCTGCATGTGTGCACACATTCATAGATGGATAACAGTTGTCATGTCTGATAACCGTGTCACTGCGCTGTGTTATTTTTATTTACCTCCTACATCCAGCCTACACTGTAAAACACGTAGTGGAAGACTTGCACAGGAGAAGATGAATACATTAAGAGCATTTCTAAAGCTGAGGCCTGTGTATACTGTGTATACTATGCTGCTTGTGGCTGAAGGGGGGTTTCCATTCAGAGGGCATCAATGTGGGCTACTGTCTTCTCTGTCAGGCTTTCAGTCTAATTGTATTTGTCTAAATGATATCTACTGTAGAAAGTCTAAAATGGAGCCAGGATCATGTCTTCTTTTGACTTTATTTCTACCCCAACAGTCTTGATTCGGCAGTGTGTAGTATCTTGATCATATGTTGTGTTTTTTATCAGTCAGTCAGCGCTTAGAAGTTCCCTTTGACACATTTTTGGGATCTGACCTGGTTTTAGCTCTCTCTACAGGGAGTATCAGGTACCTAATGTACATGTTGCTTGTAGTATTTCTTCAAAACATTCGCATGAGATCATTTTATAAACACAGTTTTTATGCCATTTGTTGATCCTGGGAGCTCAGTCACATATGGACTGTGTTTTTGAATTTGGCCAATGAAGGAGGACTAAAGGAGTAAAGTTCATTACATCAAACATGGGGTTAAGCAGTGCCAGATCTCCCATAATTTAGTGAGGCCATTCAGGAGCGCCTTTAGCAGTGTTGTTATGAGGTCATTGTTATGCATTTAGCCATAACGGAGTGAAGTCAGAGGGTCCGACTGGTGTTGACGTGGGACTTGTAGAAGTGAAGATTTCTGGTGAGGTCCTCCTGTATAGCCTATAAAAACTCAGACTAACACATATATACTTCCTTCAATTCAGCACCAAACTGTACTAGTTTCAAGTTAAACATTTGGTCTATGAATTGTCACAAAGTTGTGATAATATCCTAAAACCCAGAGACAGAGGGCTCAGATCACCTGCAGGCATTTGCATTGTAGAGACTTGAAGCAGCTGATTCTTGGTGTTTTTTGCTTAAAAAACAACTTAAATGGCTCTTCAGTAATCAAAATAACTGATTAACTGAGTGATCGGCTAATTGTTTTACCTCAGCTTAGCATGAGATTTTCTACTGTGTTCCTGTGGACTCCCAGAAGCAGCATATGCCCATCAACAAATTCTGATGAAATGTGTAATTGAGTCCATTAACAAAATAATGTTATTTATTTTATTTTATATTAGTTAAATGTGTTTTAAAATTTATTTTAAAAGATGAATATCTTGATTGAGGTTTTTGATGTTTATCCTCACGGTAGCTGTTTTTCCACATTACTGTCATGGTAATCACATTGAGAGACTTATTGAGAGATTTATTACCACACTTAGTCAACAAAGATGGAATAATGAATGGAAACCGGAAAATGTCATTGGGAAAATCTGAAATGTGTTGAATATGTCATGTGGGCATAAAAGGAACTAAATAATTGAGTTTGAAACATGACAAAGTAGAGATGGTGAGGTGTTCTATTTGCTTTAATTGTTTACTTCTTAAGTTTTCTTTTTGCATCATCTGGTACGCTATGAGTGACTGTGATTGTCTTCTTATTTCTCAACATAAATCTCAGTATGTTTTAACATATTGTGTGAACAGCTAGCAAACCAACTGACTTCAGCTCAGCATGGGTGACTGATGGCCTGAAGAAGTTGTCCAGAATCCCTGACTTATTACCAACATGTTTCTTAGCTGTTTAGTGTCGCTGAGAGCATTAGACCATCGTAAATTCCTCCAAATGGCCACAAAGCTTGTGTTCACATTCCACAGCCAACTTAAGGTCACAAATATTAATCATTAAAAACAAATAAAGCTTAAGGCCCCTGACGAGTGAAGTCATCGGCTGTAGTTTTTTTCTGTGTGTGTTTACCAATGATGGCTCAAGTTGGTCTTTGCCTGCTTGAGCTTGTTTGTATTGAGCAAGGTAATATTTAGTGTACCTGTGTCAGAGGCAGTTAATCAGGAGGAAACTTTTTACTTTACTGCTGTTTACCCTTCATTGTGCACACAGGGGTTGATTTTTCCTTTTTCCGTGAGCAAAATCTAGAGCACACATCATACTCCAGTGCTTATCAGTGTTGATAGGATGTCCTAATTAAGGGGATGGAAGCCTATAATTATGAGTGTATGGAAAATTAAAATTTTAAACTAATGGGTTTTTTTTTTGGAGGCGTTCTCCAAACGTTTTTAATTTTAAATATCGCCTGGTTATAACTGTGAATTAAAGTGGGTTGCGTCGCAAGAAACAGTTTAGTTGCTCATTAAAAACCCCAGTAACTGCCAGGTGTAACTGCTGCATAGCTAACCTAACTAGCTAACGTTAGCTTACTAATATGACTCATTTAGTGGGAAAAGTAAAAGAGGTAAAACTACTATGGTAATTATTGACATGTCCAGTGATGTAAAATCTGAGGATTTTAAATACAATTTCACAAAAATAACCCCATGTAACATATTTCTCTCTCATTCTAAACACACATGTATGAATGAATAAATAAGTAATAATAATAATAAAAGTAATATCTGCATTGTTTGGGCCTGTAAAACTATTTTTTGACAGATATGTCACATTTCAGTTGTTACTAGCTAAGATACACTGCTGGCACATCACACTGATTTCAAGCTAACTGTGTCCAACATCCCCATCACACATGTCAACTGAACATTGTGCTGAAACTCGAGAGACTCCTTACCCTGTCCTCAGGGAAACATGTGTACACACTTTAGTTAGTTGTGAGAGAAAAGGCTGCAGAAGTACATGACCAGCTAGCACGCAGTCACATGAGCATGATGAGCTAATACACCAGTAATGATATTCACTCTCGGAGGCTTGCAGACACATGAACTGAGATAGCGAGTGGAAACAGATTAGATGCGAAGAGGAGCCAGTGGCGTGTTAATATGTGTTATTGAAAGCTGTTGGTCAAACAGTCACACACAGAGATATGACAGAGAGGGACATTTTCTTTTGAAATTTCTCTTTCCCCCTAATTTCTCTTTCGCCCTCCCTGAGCATGTCCTAAATGTGAGGACAGCAGCTGTCGCCTGTCTGATGTGGTTTTAGAGAGGGTTTGTGTGTGTGTGTGTGTGTGTGTGTGTGTGTCTGCATGACAAGCAAATGGCAGCCACAGTGTCAGGTTGTGCAGAGCCACACACCCTTTTCATCTCTGTCCAGCTGTCCTCTGTTCCCATCTTTCCCCATTTGTAGAGCAGCACCTAAATCACACACACACACACACACAGAGGCAATTCACCAACAAATCCACAAACAAATCAAATACTGATTAATTTGTTGGATGAAACTTTAAAATGAATTTGCCGTCCCACAATGACTTAGTTACTTTAAGTCCTTCAGGTCTGTCTCATACTTTTTCTGATGCTTTTCCAATGTGCTTACTGGCAGAGTCAGACAGAAATCATTCATGGTCCCTTTTTATGAGGCTGCTTGGTGGACAGATAAAGAAATTAACTTCAGTAAGGCCTATGGCTCCCTCTTCGCCTTGTCCATTACAAAGCCATTATGTCTCTCTCTGCTATGATGTTGTGTTGTCAGCGTGAGCGTTAAACAGTACAGAAGAAAGTGGAAAGTCAAAGACTGCTCTGCGTCTTTTAGTTATTGCAGGGTCAGTCTTTATTGTTCTCATGCCAAAACAGGAAGATAGAGGATAGAACATCATCAGAGGATAGAATACCTCACATCAAAACGGTGGCATGTTTTCCGATATTTAGCTGGAAGGAGTTGCTCATATTAATTACTTAAAAAGCAGTTAATTAATCAGCTTGTACAGAGTTTTCTTCCCTGCAGCCTGAGGCCCGTCAGCATGTGCTTTATCTGTTTGTGTGCGCTCATGGTTTCACTGCTGCTCTCTTTGGAGGGTGGGGCCAGCAGACATATGGCCATATTCATGCACTGATTCTGTGATATTCACATTTTCTTCCCTTTTGTCTCAGTTTCTGTGTTTTATTTTTGTTTTGTGGACCCTTTATTTTTCTTTTCGAGTCATCCGTAGTTAGGAAGTTAATAAGCTGCACCTCAGAATTGTTGTCGCATTCACAAGCTCGTATTTTGCTCTTTTTGTGGTGTTGGTTGGATGTGTGAAAGCCTCCAAAATTCATATATCTGAGAATTATGTATTGTAACATCTTCTAAATGTGACTTTTCAGTGAAATACAAATAATTGGACCGCTGAATAAAAAAATTAAATTGATAAAAATAAAAAATCATGAGCTTCTCTGTTTTTCCTTTGCATTAAATTGATTGTTCTTTGCACACTTTGTTCATGTAATGCCCCTCCTTACTCCTGAGGTACTGAATTAGCATTGCAGATCATCACAGTTGAGAAGTGCTGTCAGGAGTCCCGGTCCCTCTAAAATTTTGTGCCTCTCAGAGCACAAAATGAAGCCACAAGCACAGCCTCGTGGGAGTGAACGGCTCTGGTGGACTCAACCTTCAGCGCTTAGCGTGGTAGCTCATGTTTAATCATAAAGGTCATTAGGCATTTGAGCGGGTGGGTCATTTGCATCGATGAGCGCAAAAAATTACTTGAAGGAGTTAAAAGGGGTCGATATTGATGTGCGGAGGTCTGGGACGCTTAATCTATTTCTCAGTTGATCAAAGTGGTAACAAGCAAGGACAAACCGATTTAATGAGCAGCAGTACAAGTGGGAAGGTTGCCAAGTTGTTGCCAATCATTTCATTTTATTTTTTGTGCTTTATCGGATGGTTTTAACAGTGTTTGGTTTTCTCCCGTTGGTCTGAAGAACACCCTGAGCGGCAACCTCAAGCGGCAGCATGATCCTCAGATCTGCCAGTGTGATTAATCTGCTCATTGCCTGCTCTGTTTTTGGCCATAACTCAATTCCCTCTCTTGTTTGCAAAACTGCCCTAAGCTCTGGAGGGGGGATCTGGCAGCAGCAAATTCAATCTCCTGGTTCTCAGTATTACCCTCGATGACCAGACCTCGCCCTACTTCTTCGACCAGTTATTAAAGCCTCATGTTGCCTGTTGCTCCAGTCACATGAAAAACGCTTTTGTGAGTTCCTGCCCTGGAGCGTTTTAACGACTGATCAGAGGACAGTCCCTTTGACATCCTGCTACATCAAATTCTTACAGCACATAGAAGGAAGAATTTGCTTTTTAACTTTGTCTTCGGTCTTTCTCTGACAGGTCGCGGGGGAACAGAAATATCACCCAGAATGCTTCACCTGTCTGAACTGCAGGACGTTCATAGGTGATGGAGACACATACGCTCTGGTGGAGAGATCCAAACTCTACTGGTGAGTTGGTCCAAATCAAATCAGCTTATCAGATGTAAGACCTTGTTGTTTTCCTCTTTTAAAACTGGCAAACCAAAGCTTGTGTACATTGTGGTATTGTTTTGTTTGGATATTATTTACAGTTAGTTTTCCTAACCCCGCACTGAGCTAATGCACTTAAATTTGATTTGAAGTGCAACCAAAGCCACAAAAATCCTACAAGAAGCCAAAGCTGCCGTTGATTGACAAAATCTTACATTTGTGTGCCTTATATTGGGTTTCAGGGGATTTGTTATCCACTTTATCACCAGCTAAGGTGACAACTGTCTCAATGCATGGTGGAAATTCACAGCAACCGCATTTTCAACCCAGATGTTTGAGCTTATTGTTTGAAATTTGATGTGAATTGTTGTTTTTTGTTTGTTGTATTTTGTACTCTGAATTTACCATCCAGCCACAGGAAACTATTCAAATAACAATTATTTAAGGTGGGGATGAAGTGTGCTAAGTGTGAAGGCCCTAATACTGAACCTAAACCTGCAGGTGAAAATCATTCATCTCTCACCAGTCTTATTGTTTCAGTTTCAGGTTCTGATTGTTCTTGACTTGTGTTGCTTCTGGGTTGTGTTAATGTGACCGTCATGAGCCTCAGGCTTCAAAAACGTGGTTCAGCCTGAAACAAGCTGCACTACACAGAGCTTCATAAAGACAGAACAGCCTTTGTGCTCCTCTCTCGGTGGAAGTGGATGGTGACAGTGTGATTGTCTCAGATTTACTGAGAGTTTTACCAGATTGGGTTGACTCAAGAGACAGCAGCCAAAAAAAATCAGCAATTGAAATTCTCATCTGATAGAAGTGCAAATGAAAGAGTGTGTGTTTTTTTTTAAAGGACATTCAGATTAAAATGTCCTTTGTACATTCTCACCATTCTTCGTGTCTTTGGCAAACAAATAGCCTGTTTGTAAGCCAAACTTATGAAATGTACTTATCAGAGGTCATGCTGACCCTCAAATGTGAACTACAAGCGCACAGTGTTTTTCCAAACACTGCTAAAGCAACATTTCGTCAACAACATGTGATGCTGTGAGTACTGTTCCAGTGAGAACGTGATGTTCCCCTTATGACTGCATGGACGGCTGACCTCACTTTTTTTTTTATTTATAACTTCCCTCCTCTTTTTCTTATCTCTCTCCTTGTCTTCCTCTCTGGCTCCAGTGGTCACTGTTACTACCAGACCATCGTCACCCCGGTCTCTCTGCCGGACTCGCCGTGCTCTCGGATCCCTCACACCGTCACACTCGTTTCCATCCCAGCCTCTGCCGAGGACAGCAACGGACGCAGAGGACGAGGTTTCTCTGTGGCCATCGATCAGCCGCTCAGTCCGACCAACGGCTACAGTCCTGAACATGGACACACTGTCAGAGTCTCCCAGTGAGTCTACCAGTCCATGCTTTTGTGTGTATGTGCGTGAAGAGAAGAGACCAGAATAGGAGGAGTCCAGTTCGGTGAGAGTAAAAATGGAGGACGGTGTGATCAATGAGATTCATTAAAAATATATAATAGAGTGGAAGAGGAAATTAGCAGACGTCAGTGTTATTCAAATTAGCTGAGACTCTCAGGTTTGCTGTGTTTGCAGAAAGTTATTTGAAGAGTTTTTTTTTTTTTTGCTTATTGTTATTGTTCCTCATTATTCAGGGTGGACGAAGACTGCATCAGTCCAGATGTGAAAAACTCCATTCATGTTGGAGATAGGATCCTTGAGATCAACGGGACGCCCATTCACAATGTCCCTCTGGATGAGGTATTCACCACACTATCCCTGACACATTTTTACTGAAATATCAGACAATGTGTAAATGGAAATCTTGAAGCATTAAATTATCCTGTGATTGGGGGGGGGGGGGGGGGGGGAGTGCCGACAGAAGTGATCCTGAATTGTTTTAAAGACAACCAGTTGGTAGAACCTGGTTAACTAGAAATGACCATATTTAAGTTTTGCTAAACCTTTTGACAGTTTATTTGGATGAGATGGTGGACACCAAAAGCTGTAGAACAACATGTAGCTGGTAGTTTACATAGTAATGGATTTAATGAGATGCAAAGCAGATAAAAAATATTAAAAAAAAAAAAAAAAAGTATTTTTATCTGCTTTGAATGAATAAGGAAATAGACTTATTCATCCCTCGTCGTAACCTTTAGTTGTTCAGTTTCAGCATCCATTAAAGCATTTCGTTTGCTGTAACTGCTAACTCATCACTCATCTGAACACACTCCTCCTCTCCAGATCGACCTGCTGATCCAGGAGACGAGCCGGCTGCTGCAGCTCACCATCGAGCACGACCCCCACAGTCAGGGGCAGGAGGGAGGCTCCTCAGAGGCTGAAGAGCAGGTGTCCACCCCACTGTCAGAGGGCCCCAGCCCCACCCTGCCCATCACCCAGCCCCCCAACCCCGACATCAGCTGCCTGAGATCCCGCATTATCACGTAAGAAAACTGCAGAAGTAGTGACGGTTATTTCAGATTGTGAGGTAGATATTCTTTATTATGGGACTGTACAGAAGCTTGCTGACACAAATGTTCAGCAGCACCCTTTACTGAATGCTACACCTTTACTACTACTTTGTGTGTATGTGCAACACCTAAACTAAACTGGTGCATCCACCAGAGAAATGTTTTCCAGGCTTTTCACATTAAAACCATCTACATTAAGTTGTTAACTGACATTCTATCAGGTTCAGTAGTCAAGTCAGGTTAGCAACATAATAAGAAAGTTATATAGAGTGAGATTTAATTTATGAGATACTTTGTGTCCTCCTTTTAGCAAATACTTCATCCACATGAATATTTGATATTGCAGCAGCAAACAGTAATCAAGTACTTCTATTACTGTCTTCTTCATCTCTTTTCTCCTTTCCTTCTCCTCTTTCTCAACCTGTCTCCTTTCCTGTCTCCTCTCTCACCCTCCAGGCGGAGCTACAGCATCGATAAGTCACCAGGCTCCAGCAATGCGGCATCCCCCATCTCCCAGAGGAAGGACATCAATCGATCAGAGTCGCTCCGCGTGGTGTCTAACCCAACGCACCGCATCTTCCGCCCATCTGATCTCATCCACGGAGAGGTGCTGGGAAAGGGCTGCTTTGGACAGGCCATCAAGGTCAGGCGCATTTAGCATATTTTCATACCAGCCTGTATGCAAAGTACACAAGCTGCATGCAACATTTTAGAAAACAAATGTAGTCATACTTACGTTGTCCAGAAGATGGCAGGATTGAGATGTGTAAGTGTGTGTAAGTGTGGAGAGACAGGAGGTTAAATGGTTGTAGTTATAACAGATCCTGGAGTTCTCTTTCCCATGCTGGCATCCAGAAGGTGGAGTGAAAATCTCACAAACTCAGAACAATGTCTTCCAGCTGGTTACTCAACTTGATCTGTCCATCTTGTGACAGGTGACCCACAAAGAGACAGGGGAGGTGATGGTGATGAAGGAGCTGATTCGCTTTGATGACGAGACACAGAGAACTTTCCTGAAAGAGGTGAGCGGAGACGGACGATTCTAGACGTGACACCATGAGGGAGTGTAAGATTTAGTCATTCAGAGGCAGAAACGACAGAGATCTGAAAAGAAGCTGTCGATCTTAGGTCATATAATAACCACTGTGTTCAGAAGTCATTTCCTTGAATCCAGACTTCATTTTAGACAGATATTAGAGACGATTCAGTGCTAGTACAAGTGTTAACATGAGAGTACCTGTAAGCAGGTTTGGATTGCTGGACCAGCTGGGAAAATCTGTGCTGAGGAGGCAAAAGAAAAATGTTTTTGTGCACAACCAGAATATTATAGTTAAAATTAGCAGCTCCTAAACCCCTAAACTGAATTACTCCTTATGTTTCTATTTGATGTTCAGTATCTTAGACTCAATCATCCAGCTAATAACCTTCTAACTGTGACGTTTGAAGCTTGGGAAAATCGTTCCCGTCTGGTTGAGCGTCCATATGTGTCGATGTTAGATTTATTATTAGGTTACGATAACGCTGAGTCTTTGCTGTGTAATTGGTGTAGATGACGGTGGAGTAGAAAGAGCAGCTATAAAACAAACCGTGACCACAATGTAGCATGATTATTACTCCCACTGGCTGTTTGTTTGTAGGTGGCCACAGTCTCACATTACTGAGGCTCTTGTGATCTTGTTGGGCGCTCTACAACCTCTTGAGTGAAGATTAGAATCACACACACACACCAAACATTTCAGACAGGCATCATGCATGAAAGAAGGGAAATGTTTTATGAGGTGCCCCCTTTGCCCTTTTAGGAAATAAAGTGCTCCAATAAGCTGCCATTATAACTGCTGGTCTTCATACTTAATTCATAATCATTAAACTATAAATAGCTACACCCAGGAGCCAGTTAGGTTAGCTTAGCACAAAGACTGCTTCTGGCAAAGAAATAGCTTGTCCCCCTTTGTAACATAGCATGTGAGTATTGTATTAAGATTAAGCAAAGATATAAAATTCTAAGTTGTGAGTTTTAGCTGAGCTGGATGTCGGATTTTGTGACCAGACAGAGCCAGGCTAACTATTTCCCCGTTTTCAGTCTTTATGTTAAATCTTAGTTGTATTTACTTATATGACAGTAGTATTGATCTTCTCACCCAGTCCTTTGTCAACTTGTCCACACTGTCAGTTTGAGCTTTACAGTTAGTAGAATGGCTATGCTTATTTAGGCCAGACAGTGGTACAAATGTAGTGAAAATAATGAGATGATACTACCTTGAGCATTAACTTTCAATTGTCCATTTGAGTGTTAACCTTCCTAACAAGGGAGTAAGCAGACAAGGTCTTAGAGTAGCATTCACAGGAGTGTAAAAAAATGTCTCATCAGGTGAAGGTCATGCGTTGCCTGGATCATCCCAACGTGCTGAAGTTCATCGGTGTCCTCTACAAGGACAAGAGACTCAACTTCATCGCAGAGTACATAAAGGGTGGCACCTTGAGGGAAATCATCAAGAAAATGGTGAGAGCCAGGACGAGAGAGTTTCAGTATTCAAAATGCATGGAGTCGCCTTATTATTAATTGAGGAAATTGTGTGTTCTTGCTCTGCCTCGGGTAGAGTCTTTGTAGTGCTATGCTATTGCTAAGCTTTACTTGGAAGTACTGAGTAATCAGAAGCAACTGAAGGCAACGACATTTACTTGTGATTTTCGCTCACAGGACAGCAACTATCCCTGGAGCCAGCGGGTCAGTTTTGCCAATGACATAGCAGCTGGGATGGTGAGTTCAGTGACCAAAGAGTGCCTTTAATACACAACAAGAGCATATAGTACACACATAAAACATCTTCAGACATTAATAATCTTAGATGCAACAGTAAAGAGTGCGTTGCTTCCCATTTTCTTCACTGTTGGCTCCCTCTAGTGGCCGTGTTAATGAACCACAGCCCTTCTTTTAATATTGCGCGCAATCTTTTCCATTCCCTATGGGAATTTCAGCTTGAATTCCTTCCGGATTAGACCATTGGGTCTGATTGCTGTCCCATGATATGAGTACAATGACGAATGCTGTGCATGACTGGATTATTTTATTTACAACTGCAACCACTTGAGGTGAAACAAGGGAGGATTGTTTCTCTATGCATGAGTTTTGTTTTACCACTAAAAGTTTCTATTTTTTCCTGTTCATTGTTTATTCTTCCTACCTTTCTTCCTCTCCTATCTGTCCATCTATCTGTCATTCAGACATATCTGCACTCAATGAACATAATCCACCGGGACCTGAACTCGCACAACTGTCTGGTCCGAGAGGTGAGAACTTGTGTTTTCCTGTAAAGTGTGTGTGTGTACATGTGTGTGTGGACATACCTATGCTTATGCTGTATGTTTTCTTTGAGGATTTAACACCGTGCACCTGTCATCTGCTGGAGCACTTCAGATCCAAAAACAAAGGAGAGCTTTGTTTTGTCGAAGCTATAAGAGACTAAGCCTTCTTAAAACAAGCCGAACATCAGTAACTCGACAGAGGAAACTTCCAGCTTATCCTGCTCAAACAGAGACAGCATTGTACACGTATTACATGAAAAACAAAAGCTTTGTAGAGCTCACATACAAAGTTTTACACTAAAAGAAATTAGAAAGTTAGAGTTGAATTTCAAGATTTCTGGAAGAGCTTTAAACCAGCTGAACGCTACTGTTACCTTGACGCTTTTATCTGTTTATCATTACTTCTGGTTGTATCAGGCAGCGTGAAGCGTCACGGCATAACAAAACCATTTTAAACCATTTTATCACATGTTTAATCTTTCTTCATGCAGAACAACACAGTGGTGGTGGCAGACTTTGGGCTGTCTCGCCTCATGGTGGACGACAAGCACGAGGAGAAGCTGTCGCAGGGTAAACTGACCGGCCTGAAAAAGCCTGACCGCAGGAAGAGGTACACGGTGGTGGGAAACCCTTACTGGATGGCTCCTGAGATGATTCACGGTATGATCCACAGGGATATTCGTTTAGCTGTTAGCTTATGATATACAAGTTGTTGAATATATGTGGAATTTCCCTTAGATACACATCACATTTTCTTGAACTCTCCCATCTTTTTTTTTCTCCCTCTCCAGGGAAGAGCTACGATGAGAGAGTAGACATCTTCTCCTTTGGTATCATGCTCTGCGAGGTGAGTGACCTTCTCCTGCCTCTACTAATGAAAACCCAGACAGACGAGAAGGTTTTCAGACAAGTTATCGTCTTATGGGTGGAACTAAATTTGCTTCATGGCTTGTTACTTTAACATTAAATCCTTTAAACCCTTTCAAACTCTCAGAACTCTAAGCACTTTTAATATTCACTGAATTTAGTCAAAGTTTACCACCCGCAAAGTGTTTTTACAATCTTTTCCCCGCACATGTTCAGCTACAGCATTAGGATTTTCATTCATACCTTATGAATTTTCATTCATACCTAACTGCTCTTCACTCCATTTCATTTCTTAGGCCAGCTTCAATGTAGTAAACCTTGTATTTGAAAAGGTTTTCTGCAAAAACAGACACTTCACTGACTCGGCAAAGTATCAGCTCCTCCTAGTATTTGTGGAACCTCCATTTCATTTAATGAGAAAAAGGTTTTGCTTATCCAAGGCCCCAAAGCCCCTAAAAAGAAAAAAGATATTTGTTTTCTGAATGACAACCCAGCCCTAGAGTGCGGTAAGCATTGGGCCTGGCCACACATCATCCACATAATTTGGGTTTAACAGTTCAGTTCAGTCACACAGAATATGGCTTCCCCAGATGGACACCATTAGCCAGAGAATATCGTGGTGATTAGAGAGAGCAGAAAAGCTAAGTTGTGCTCATGTGGCTGCCGACAGGCAGACGAATGGCAGTTGTGGTCTGATGGGCACGATCAGCCTCACTTTGGAGGGTTTACTGGTTTTCAGCAGATCGGCACAGGAGGATTCCCCCTCGCTCTGACAACTCTATCATTAACTCTTCATACTCTTTCTCGCTCTCTCTTTGCTTTGCTTTTCTCTCCAGATTATCGGCAGGGTGAACGCAGATCCAGACTACCTCCCCAGGGCGAAGGACTTTGGACTGAATGTGTCTGGCTTCCTGGAGCATTACTGTCCCCCAAATTGTCCTCCCGCCTTCTTCCCAATGGCTGCTGTGTGCACTGACCTTGATGCAGACAAACGGTCAGAAATCTGCCTGAGATCTGGATTGAAATGTTAACTAAAGGAACTGTGCACCTAACAGAAAAAATATTTTTATTTAGAATTCTGAGCATGAAGACCGTGTGTGTGTGTGTGTGTGTGTGTGTGTGTGTGTGTGTGTGATATGAATATCATTTTTTAAACTAAACTACTTATCTGCTTTCCCACCTTTTAGGCCTCCTTTCTCCAAACTGAAGGAGTGGCTGGAGAACCTAAAGATGCACTTGGACATTGGTCTGCCCCTGGTGTCTGAACTGGACCAGCTGCACAAGGCCTTCTGGGAGAACCATAGCAGCATGCGCCCCGAAAACGGCCTGCACACCCACCCTGAACAGCCGGAGTAGGGACGAGCACGGCTTTAGGAGTGGGAAATTAGAGTTAACCCCACAAGGACGGCGATCGCCAGCCTCGGGTGGTGCAGTGGCTGGAGGAGTCGTGGAAACACTCCTCAGTGTTTGAAGCTGCGAGCGTAGGCTGGCTCAGGCCTAACGAGTAGACTCAGGGGGAAAATGTGGATCTTGAAAGCCACCTGTTTGAGCTGCACACACACACAGACACACACACACACGTTCAAAGTCAAATCAAGAGACATTAACTATGATAGCTTGATTCTGCTGCACCCGAAGCTAAAGTGGAACATGTCATATGCAATCTCAGACCCAACTTTTAAATCACAGCTCAACTCTCGAATCATGTAGATTTAACATTAGTGCTCATTGCTTTCAAGTATACTTACTGTACTTACTGTAGTGTGTATATTCATGTGGTTAGAACAGTCCGAAAAAACAAGGCACAAGTGAAAGCTTCAGCCTCTTCACTTTGGACCTCTACAGAGTACATTGTGCGATATGTGTTTGCAGGTGTTTCTGTGTGAGTTTGGTTTGATTTTACTTTCAGTTTGGATATTAGAATTAGACTTATGGGAAGTGCAAAGGAGGGGGAGGGGGCGTCAGAGGTGGAGCTCAATCTGCTGTCCACATATACAAGTCAAACAAAACCTTTCAAGCTTTAAATAGCTCGCTGAAGAGTGCATGACTGTAAATAATGCTGTCAGATCATATCCTGGTCCATCGTGTCACTCTGGCCTCATTTGGTCATAAACTACTAGACTTACGTGTGTGTGTGTGTGGCGTGCGTGCATGTGCGTGGCGCTGCCCCTCTCCCTCATTTGTGTAGCGCTGACTTTCCATCGGGGTACACATCTTTTGCATAAATATGGTACATTCTGGCATCCCATAATTTTAAGAGCTGGTAGCTTTCATGTTGACGTGGCAACTCATACATTCAAACACATACCAATGAGTGTAGTTGGCGACGTTGTAAATGTTTTAAATATTGTAAATGTACAGACATATTTTATATACGTACGCTACATCGCCATATTTTTATTGGCCAACCAGTTGAAATTAAGGAGAGTTGAAGTTTGACTGCAGGTTACAGGGCACGGCTGAAGACTTGATTGTTTTGGGGTTTTTTTTTTCCTGTCCCTGTATTGTGACCACTGAGACAAGTTTGAGGCTTTTTAATATTCGAGATAAGAGGAATCTCGTCACCACAGATCATCCCCTAACCTCAGTTAAAACCCAGTAAATGTTTCATCCTGTTGTGTCCCTCCGCCCATAAAGTATTTCCCAACACCTGTTTGTTCATCTTGTAAGTTTTCGTGTACCCACAGAGAGGTGTGTGCTGGAGCAAACTGAATTGAGATCTTGTTAAATTTGATGCACTAAATCTGTTGATAGCTATATGTGACTGGAGAATTTTTGAGAGCAATCAGTCTGTTGTTGATTTTTCACTCTCGCCTCATGTACTGTACAGTAGTCCAGGTGTGGGACTAACCTCACCATGTACTGTCTCATCATGTCAGCTGTCTGTCCTCATACACGTCTCTCTCCTCTGGTAGATGAACCACTGTTTGTTTTCATGTGAATTCTAGCTGTAAATATCACTGTAAGTATGACTCTGTGCTTGCTTCCTGCCTTCCTGTCTGCGTGCACTGCATAAATATGGACACTCCTCAGAAATCTCTTCCACTGTCAACTTTCCCTCTTGCACCTTCTAATATGCATTCTCTGTCTTTAGACTAAAAATGTTTTTTTTTCCCTACTGTTTTTTATTCACAAGCTGCATGCTGTACTAGCTAGGTCTGTTCAGCTTCGAAATCTGCTGATTTTTTGTCTCTAAGTCATGTCATTGTAAAAAAAAAAAAAAAAAAGAAAAAAGAAAACAAAGAACGAAAGACAAAAAAGTCAACAGAGGAAAACAGGCATAAAATGAAATGAGAAAAAAAAAAGAAAAAATCCCACAGCATCTGTTTTTTATATCCAGCCAACCGGAATCTTTTTGTACTGATATGAGTACTTTAATTTGCACTATATTACCAAATGGCTGATGGAAGCCATATTTGTTAATTTCCTCTCTTGGGCTAACTTGTGATAAGGAAATAAATTATGTCGGTTCAGGTT
Source organism: Scatophagus argus (assembly GCF_020382885.2). Lineage (NCBI taxonomy): Eukaryota > Metazoa > Chordata > Actinopteri > Scatophagidae > Scatophagus > Scatophagus argus. Next base: position 14,013,454 of record NC_058497.1, on the reverse strand, counting down.
GATATATGAATGCAAGACACTGATAGAGCCTTTCAACTGTAAAAAAATGGGATCTGGGAAATTCATCCTCTTGATAGCAAACTGGATCGCATGAGGATTAGTGGCATTTCTGATTATTGGTATTTTTGTGCAGCGTTTAAATACAGGGTGAGCAGGAACCTGTTTGATCCCTCTGTGATCTTATTGTAAGTAAAAATCATAGCTACGGTGACAAATTTAAAACACTGTCATGCCCAGTTTTGCTACAAAGAGGATGTGATGTCTCAGCTCTGCCTGCTGCCTACAGACCGGTCCTTTGTGAATGATGTTCTGTGATGTTTCTGACTGCCTGGTTTCATATGTGATGCCCACAGAGGCTGCAACCACTTCTGGTCTTTCTGATAATAGAGCACTTAAACCGGCCTCTCTCACCTCTCACCTCCTCATGACACTCTTTTGGCTCAGGGCCGCACTTTTCTAGAGTTTACTTAGCAATTCAGTTAATTCAGCAGCCTAATAGGAAAGCAGCATTCAACACTAATAGTGAGACTCAAAGAGCACGTAGCAATCTGTCACTGTATAGGCTATTTACACAAAATATGCTTCTGTAAAACAAGCCCCATCCTGGTTGATGTGCTCGTCAGTGGGCATGTGCTGTACCCGAGTGGCTTTGCCATGTTTCTGTCTCCATTTCTGTCTGAGCCATGTTGAGCACGTCAGGTGTGTCTGTGAGGGCGTCTTGATGATCAATGAGAATGTTGCCGCAGCACTTCTTTGCAAAGGATCGTTACCTCTGAACAATGCTGTGCCTTTGTTGTAAGCTAGCCTTGCCAACGACTCGAAAACGTGAACTGACTCCTTTTTTTATGTATCATAAGTGCAAGCCTGATTCAAGTGGATGGAGTTACTATGTTGTATGAGATTTCATCTCGTTCTGTAAAATATTTATATTTTCCAGGTCTCCATTGTCAGTTTTGATATTTTAATATTATATTTCATTGTTTTTGTCTTATTTAATTTTTTTACACAAGCTGTGAAAAGAATTCTGCACTTTATTCCTGAACGTATACATTTAGACTCTGAGGAGGCGACTGTTTTGTTTTGTTTTTTTTCCCTTTTGTCACAGCTAAAAATAAAACTGTTGCTTCTGAAACAAACTCACTGTGTTGGTTCATTAATGGTGGTGTCTCTCTGTCACTGTTGCTGTCTATTGCGTGTCAGTGACAAATAGACCAGCAGAACACTACACTTCTTCTTTTGTACTAATAAAGTACATATGGTCGTATAGCAGCTCCGATAATAATGGAAAATCTGCTTCACTCATAGCTCGCACTGTAAGAGCGATAACCGCATGAGCAGACTTTTAAGTCAATTCAAATTATTTATATAGCACCAGATTACTTTGGTTTAGCAGAATTGACCTTTTCCTGAAAAAGAAAAGCTGTATTCAAAAGAAGCACCACTAGGTGTCACTATATATCTCTGCCTCTCCGCTGTTCATTTCTATGGTGAAATAATGGGAGGAAGCTCGTGAAACAAAATCAAAAAAGTAAATACAGCTGCTCATCTCCCAACCTTATGGACTGTACGTATATACACTCGTGTCACTTGTTCTACTACTATAAATATTACATTACATGAGCGGTGGAAAAAGCAAAGTTCAGAACTTTTATTAGGATGTTTAAAATTGCAATTATTACAAAATTAGAATTACTGCCGATAAAATTTTACGATTGATTTTAGGCAAAATTCACAAATATTATCTGCAAAACTAAGAGAAAAAAGGGGGAGAATGAAAAGTACCAAAAAAAATTACTCATATTATACTGTCACCTGTCCGCTTTATGTTCAATGTTTACATCAAATCAAATGTTATATTGCAATATTAGAGCATGTTAGCTTACGTACCATCGTAATGCACGAGCTTTTTATAGCGGGACGTAGCCTTAAGGATAAACAACAGGCCTAACAATATTCCAGCAGTAACCCAGTAAACACTGGGCGTATGGCGTTGTTTTCAAATGAATTTTCGCGATGAATGTTATTTGTTTTTTTTGTTGTTGTTTTTTTTTTGCAGGTGCACGTGACCCTTCTGTCGTCTCATCCACGTGCGATTGTTTTCATTCCGACGCTGCTGCAGCGGCTGGTTGGTGGTGTCTCGTGACGTCACGGCCTGGCAGGCTCGTTAGTTATGAACGGCTGCGAGTATGTGTGTGTGTGCCGCTGCCAAACGCACACACACACACACACATTCACACACACACCCTTGGCCCGCGCGCACACACACACACGGGGGGGACGGGTTTGTCCGGTCGAACACAACACACAGACTGTCATTTCACCGCAGTTGTGTTCACACTGAGAGAGAGGAAATTACGGAAATACCGAAGAAGAATTAAGAAGAAGACGAAGGAGGAGGAGGAGGTCGCAGTCCTTGGCGCTAACTGAAACTTTCAGAGATGGAAAATTTGTCCAGCAACAACCGGTTTCGCTCGGCGATGTTCAACCACGGTGAGTATCATCGCATGTGACACCGCATGTGGGATGTTATATTACTCCGATGATGCTGGTCCAGTGTCCAGTTAAAGGCCTCTTGCAGGGACGGACCCGAAATTAAGTCCACGTCGTCCCTTTAAATTATGTTGTTGTTTTTTTATGCGTTAAGGACATACAGGGCTGTGGCCATTAAAACACATCAACCCGCCCGTTTGGCTACAGGTCAGATTTTATCCAGGTTTGTCAGCCGATGGTAAGAGAGCACATTCCTTTTTATTTAAATTACACTCTCCCTGCTTAAGAGGGTACACTTCGTGCTGCTAAACGAAAATCCCTGAAAAGCCTGGCGTTGAGCTCCACACGGGACACGGCAGCAGCACACTGTAATTCTACAGTTATGCAAGAGTGGTACCAAGACTCGCCTCACTCAACTATTTCTGGAGCACGAACATGCAGTTGGATTGCATTGATAGTCTGAAAACTGCAGCCGCCCCATCACGTTTTGTTGTCTCGGGAACACTTAATGAGATGCCTAAGACTGATTAATACTGCACTTTTGAATCAGATTTGAGAATTTAAAAGATTATTTTTTTGTTAACAGAAAATTCTGCATAAGGGTTCCTAAAATATGGTATTTTGAAGGATGGAAGTGACTTCATTATGCACATAAAGGGACTTTCTGAAAATTAAAAAAAAATGACCTTGCCTGCAATGTAAGCGTGACATATTAATTTTTAAGTACTTCAGACATGTTTCTTCCTCACCAGCTGCCACATACTCCAACAGGATTTATCTGCCATAAGCTAACATCAGCTGGTACATAGCCTAGCTGTGCACCATACATCTGCTCAGTCCACAGTGCCAGTCATCAAAGAGCTTTGGTTTCCTGTTTCAAACTTGTATCAAAACACAGATCACCTGTTTCCTATCATGTCTGAAAACTGTGTTGACTCCAAGCTTGTCCCCGTCTTATGAGTTTCCAGTCTGGGAAAAGTAAGTTGTTTATTTCCAGACGCAACAGTCTCATGATATGTTGTACTGGAGGCTGCAGTCACACTGAAACCTCTGGCTCGGTGGGACTGTTGCCCTGTGGTGTATGCATGGAGATGTGCTGTGTTGGAGACAAAGATGGAGAAAGTGGGAGGAGATGAGAGCTCTCATGCACATAGTGGACAGAGGCAGTGCTGGATCTCATGCTGCACCACACATTTGACAATTATGTTTGATTGCATACAAATCAAATCAGTTCAACAGGAACTTAAATCTGTGATACACATTTTCCCTTTGTCCATTTCTGCATCCAGATGTGCCCTTTTGTTCACTCACTGGTGCTGTATTCATATATATATGATTAAAGTACATGAAGAAATATGAGTAAAACAGCATAACTGCACTGGTTTACATCCATGTTGCATGTTTGCATGAGTTTATTTCCTATATGGTTAGCTGTGAGATTGTACGTCCTGAAATTCACCTTCAGCATCTTTGTCAATTCATTTTTTTTTCTGTGGATTTTACATCTTGGTGATAAATTCAAATGTTAGTTTTTCCGTGTCTGACATTCGTGTGTGTTACCAATGACTGTTTCAGCTGGGGTGATATTTCTGTGCAGAGCTGTTAACACACACCAGTCAGGAAACTGGAAACCTTGCAAGGAACACATTAAGAAATGTAACGTTTAACCTCTATATTACACTCACTTTTAACTGAACTGACCTGCATGGAAGTAGAATCCTCCATAAGAATCCACAACCAATTTGACAAATACAGCAAAATATTTCTTTTCTAACTCAGTCCTCACATCAGTCCAGACTCACTAAAGTGTATGTGTCCCAGAAGGAAAGTGTGAGGTGTGGATGGGTGGCACAGTCAGCAGTGGCTAACATTCCTCAGGGAAGGCCTTGCGGAGAGATGCTGCCATCCTCGCCGCTGCCTGTGGCTGCGCTGACAGCATCACGGGTCAGGACCTCGGCATGAGGTCAAGAGATGAACCACAAGAACAATTAACAAATCAAGAGAGTAGCCATTATCGTGCAGCACAGAAATTTAACATTGACGTTCTGCATCTCGGTAATAAGATGTTTTCATCTCCGAATTTGCAGACATTTTTGGAGAGCTGTGACTGTGGATGTTTCACGTATCCGCTCATTTGTTTACTCCGTCAGGAGTGCACAGGAGTCTTATTTGCATGTCGTGTCCTTTTTTCGCTCAAAGTGCATCTGGTCTGATGCATACTGGTGTCAGTTCAGTTTCAAAGAGCAGCACCAGCAGTATGCAGCCCATACATTATATATTGTCCATACACAGGGACTGCTAAAGCAGAGGCTGTCAGCTGTAACATTTGTGCTGTTCCTGAGCAGGTTGTAAATGGTGGCAGAGGCTGTAATGATATTTCAGTCCTCTGACCTGCGTCTCAGCACAGTCTGCTCCTTGAGCCTACAAGCAGTGATTTTCCTGAGTTTAAAGTAGTGAATCAATATTTACAACACTGCCAGTAAGTTTCCCAGGACCAGCAGCTCAGAGTAAAATACTCTCGCCTCTTAAGAACTTAAAGAATCTGTAAATGGCAAACATCATGAATAATTTGGATCAAAGTCTGCTCTTGACTGATTACTGGAGAGGCCAGCAGGGAGTTTTCTCTGTGTGAAAATATCCGTTTTTCACGCGTATCACCCATTAATAATTGTTGCAACCCGCCATGCCTGTTTTCAGTGAAAACCAATTTCCTGGAGAAATGACTGATGCTGTAATCACCCCACTGTAAATCCAAAAGCCTACCAGGAGCCGCTGCACCAGTTTGTTTGGGGAACACAAGCAAGCTTGGCCTTCGAAGAGTAAATTTCACGCAGTCTGTGAGGCATGCATATTTGAATACTTTTGCAACATCATCACACAAGCAGTATTGCGTATGTGTATGTGAACACACAGACAGAGCTGCATCGTATCCACAATCTCAACATTTTCTCATCAAAAATGAGCTCATCATACACTATATGTAAATATACATATATAGTGCATAGACAAAAGTATTGAGGCACCTGACCATTACTCCAACAGGGACTTCAATGACATCATATTCTAAATACACAGACAGCTTTGCATCTTGAACAGCTTCCACTCCTCTGGGAAGGCTTTCCACAAGATTGTGGAGTGTTTCTGTGGGAAATTTTGCCCATTCATGCAGTATAGCTTTTGTGAGATCAGACACTGATGTTGGATGAAAAGGTCTGGGTCACAATCTCCGTTCTAGTTCATCCCAAAGGTGTTCAATTGGGTTGACGTCAGGGCTCTGTGCGAACCAGTCAAGTTCTTCCACACCAAACTCATGATATGTAAATGGTAATTGGCACATTTAATTGAAACCCCACTGTTAAATATGCCCAGAAATGTGCCGAAGTTGCATTTTTAAAAGAAGACTCTCCAGTTTGTTTTCTGATTAGTCAGTTAGTAGTATGTGTATATTTCAGTAAGTCTTCACTACCAGTCTGTGTAAAAAACAAGCTTCTTGGCTGTCTTATTGATGAAGTATAGCTTGTTTGTTGAGGGAGTAATATTGAATCTAAGATCTAAAGCTAAGATGCAGGTCAAGTCATGTCAGGTGGATCCTGAAACTGGATGATCCAGGTGTCAACCACTGTGATTAGATGACGTCAGCATGTCACTATCCATCAATTCATTATTACCAGCTTTTCAACCATGTAATAAATGTTCACCTAACTTGTTTTAGTTTTCCAGTTATTTCCAGATAATGTGTTTTCATCACATTAACAATAATGTCTTTCTGTTCCTTTCCTATGTGTCCATCGCTGGATGTGTATTTTGAAATGATTTCGCCTGCTGATCAATCATCCTCCTCTGACCAGACGATGAGGTAAGAAACCTCGGTTTTCCTCAGTCATGCTGCTGAAGACGAAGTAGGTCATTGGTGAAGGGATATTTGGCCCCAATTATCTCACCAAAAGGAGAACATTGTGGTTTGTTGATGTCAGTTCATTTTACCCCTGATGGCCTCTGCTATTCAAGCGTTTTTTTTGTGCAGTTTGTGCTCGTTTGAAACGGAGGTTTAAAGAAGCACAAAAGTCATTTGACCTAGAAACCTTAACATTTCAAATTCTGCTGAAACCACAGGCCTTCTGTTTAGTCTCAGTGTGAACTATTTTGTGATCAGTTTCTGATCACAAGGTGCTCAAACTGAGCATGTGATTTTTGCAGTGAATACTCTGAGCTTGTGTGACTTCTTTGTGCTTATGCGCTCCGAGGTTGTGCTTGACACCAAAGAGGAGTAGCTGTTTGAAATAGGTGTGTTCTCAAAGCCCAGATTTTCTTGTTTCTTGTCTCGCACGATGACAACTGGGAATCCACTGTGTGTGTGGTTGTTTGGCTTTGTTTGTGTACCTGCTGCTTTTGTCCGAGTTTCGGATTTTAGTGGTTACAGCTGCCATTTCGCAGAGTCAGCAGCTCTCCTGAGGCGCGTCGTAGTTTCAGAGTGATGGTGCTCATCTGTTATCACCTTTCCAGTAGCCAGCGGCCTGTCACCTCAGTGTCAAACTCCACCCTCCACCTTTACTCCTCTGTGTCGCTGTCTTCATCCCAAACCCCCGCAGCTGCGTTCAGCCCGGCTGAGTGGGGATGAAAGGGGGTGGCGTGTTTGTTTTTAAGCCAAAACAGTTCACATGCGGGTGGAGGGGAGTGGATCCATATGGGTGTGACAAATCCTGGTTCCTTCCTCAGAGACATTCCAAACCTATGTGACAAAGCTGCAGTGTATACTGACAGAAGGAACACCTTGTGAGGAAACTGTCAACATCTGTCCAAGGCCCCGAGGCTGCTGCTGTTGCCGGTGGCCCCTGGCTGGGTGACGGCACTCACCGGTTACTCGCATGATGGTTTTGGCACGTCTCTCACTGCTGAGTATGTGATTAAATGAGCAGATGTCCAAGTATGTATAAATTTAGGCCCTGCTCTTCAAACCACACCCATTGTGTGATTCCCAACACAGCCAGTGTACCTCTCCTCTGAAAGCAGTCACTCAGTGCAGGTTAAGATAATTGAAGTGCCCCATCCCTGCACCCACACCCCATGGCTGTAAACCACACGCGGGAAGGCAGGGTGGAGCAAAGAGGGTGGCTGTGGCTTCCTTTTGTTAGCCTAAAAAAATGCCACATAACCTCACACACATATACAGAATGACGTCACCTTTCACGGGCGGTGCCAGCCGTGGAAGGAGAAGCAGAAGACAGTACGGTTGTCTCCCTCGAGATGGTTGTCTCTCCGCATACACATTCACCACGGTGCATTCCTCTGTGGCTTTTACCCAACTAGCCATTAGCTTTCTGTTCCTTCAGCTGCTTGCTTTCCACTGCAGTCAAAGTGTAGTCAGTCTATACTTGGACTTTATTAGCCCATTAGCTTGCTAGCTACTGCAGTGGATGCCATTTTTCCCCTTTTCTCTGTTTCCCCTCTGGCTCTTTCTGTTTTTCTCATTTGCTGTCGTTGCCAGTGTGTGCACACTCACTGCATTCGTTTGCAAACCGGAATGGCAGAATCTGAAGATATGCTGCACCACACCCATCCATCCACTGATTGACATTTAATTGTCGAGGAAACACACGTAGTTCATATTGTTGAGAACAAAACATCACAAGTAATTAAGCCATAGGAATGTCAAATGATGGGTGTGAGACGTCATTTAACAACATTGACTTCAAGTACGTTCACTTCATGATTGAACACATTCTGCCTTAATACTCAAGCAGCTGTGTCTGAAATAAAAGTTTGCTCTTTTCCTATACATATCCAGTTGGAACGATTCAGTCCAGGATGTGTCGGTTTTGATCCTCGTGTGATCGTGACTTTTCGAATATTGGACAGATGTCACTCATAAAGACACAAAACCCAGTCAGATGTTTTTATCCCACTAGTGCCAACAGCAGCAGATCTGTTAGCCAAAGATGTTAACGATATCGCAGTTCTAGACGTTAACGCTTGCTTCCCCAACATAAGCAGAATAACTCATCCAAGTTGTCCTATCTAGCAAGTGAAAACTTAATGTGATGTCTAATGTAATGCCATCTAAAAATAAACTGCATGCTGTAAAGTGGATAGAAGCTTTTCCAGCTGAGCTACAAGCGCAGGTCTGTCTCACCAAGTGAGATATTAAAGGCTTTTTTTGCCAAGAGCTTCAATGTTCTAGCTCAAACAAGTGGTCTAGTGTGATCATATCCCTTTCTGAAACATTACAATCCAGGCTTGAACTGTGGTGTCTTTTTGGGGACTTTGTACAATAAATCCATATAGATAAATCTGATATAAATACAGATCACATCAAAACCACCACCATCATCATCAACAGCAGCAGGAACAACATCACCGAGAACAGTGCTCCAGTATCCATATCAGATTGGTTTTGACAGATATTCTAATTCAGGTACCACAATTAGAATGGAACTGAAAAAACTAACCACTATACTGTAACAGATTATACTCTTATACTGTTGCCTGTGTGGTAATTCTATCATCCATTACATTATCTCACTGAGTCCACACACCAGCAGCTCTCTGTGAGCCCTTCAGTGAGAGCCGGCGGCGTATCACTCATTGCTGAAACCCGACCCATCATTCTGTGTAACTCTCTGCAGGATGAAGTTTGTGGGCTTCGTTCTTTGAGCATGTAGTGAGATTCACAGTATGATGGCACAGTGGTGAAGCACACACAGTGGCTGTGGCGGCAGGGTTTTGGCCCGTGGGTTGGGCTTTGACATGCAGCCCTCTGGGCTTTTTCAGTTTGATGTGAGGGCAAACAATCGGGTTAGGGAGCAGGCACGCAACACTTCACTCAATACAAGGCTGCTCTAAGACAACAATGAAGAGATGGTGAAAGATGAATGAAGATGGGTGCTTAAAGAGGGATTTGTTGTGAACGTTAGATGGCATCATGTGTTCAGCATGCTTTTGTAAGTGCCAGTTTTTCCACAGGAAGTGAGGCCTTGTGTGGTACCTTTCAGTCATGATGAATTATGAAGGTTGTTGTAGGGTATAATCATCTGGGGCAGGGGGAGGGGGTATTCGGTGGACCATGTTCACTATAAAATTTGGACATTTTGCAGTGGAAAAAAACAGGTAAAAACCAAAATGAATTACGCTGAATTGCGTGGAGCCATAGTGCATGCTGGCTCACTGTCACACTGTCATGGCTCTCTGGGACATTAATTAATGTTATTAGTAACACCTATGCTTTTCCTACTGTCTGCTGTGATTAAGGTCTACACAACTACACCATCAACTGTAGCCTTAAAATGATCATAGCTGACACTTAGTTACAAAACAAACACTCAGTTTTCATCTATATGTATACTTATGTTTACAGTTGTGGAGTTTCTGCAGAAAGGTTTTTGTTTTGCTTAACTCTGCCTTCCATCTCCTTTTATGCATTCCTCTGCAAACCTCTCTGGGATATCAGCTGCCGTTGAATGTAATTTAGTATTTGCCTCATTCTAAATGGTTAGCCTTAAAATGGCTGGCTGAATTGCCCTATTTGGTCCTCCTCTGACATTCTGACTTCCTGTGTTCACCGCTTCCTTCCTGTCCCTGCTGGGCCTGCTCAACAGACCCTCAAGCTAATTGGCCCGTGCCTTCATCTCTGCAGATGTCCCACGTCAGCCCAAGCTACCCTTCCAACCTCCATCCTCAGTACTCTGCAGAAGTTTTGGTCAGAGGGCGACCTTAGACATTCCTCTACAGCCTCATAGAAGTGACTCTTGCCAAGCCCCCCACCCGCTATAAATAATCTCAGCCCAGTTCCCATGGCCCCCACCGACGTCCCAGCACTCAGCTAGCAATGCCTGAAATGTTATGGTGACACTAGAGAGGTTGCCACACTGTTCTGCCAAACCAGGAACGATTAGCTTTCTGGGAGGAAATGGGGCAGGTGTTGAGGTCACAGCAGTGGTTATGAAAGTGGTCTGACCACCAGAATTAAAGGGAGTGAGGGAATCATTCTGTATACACAAATAATAATTTTTGTTGTGCTCCAGCTGTTGTTTGTTTGAGAGACTTAAACTGTCCATCTAAGGAGTACTGCATGCCCTCTTCAATGCTGACAGTCAGTGATATACTGTAGCTGTGGAGCTGACTGCGCGGCTTGTTATCACACTTAAATTTACATCTCCTGTGTGGCTGCTGTCATTTTTTTGGCATACTGTTCACATTGTGCAATTATATTGTTTGCAGCATCCATTCCCAGCCTCTGTAACGTCTCTCAAGTTCCTCCAGTGTTTCGCTTTGTGGTTTGGACTGCAGTCATGTCTAATCCCCCGGGACCATCATCAGCCTATTGAAAACGTGCTTATAGTTTAGCATGTGTGTCTAGTCCATGCAGTCAAGATGTTGAAGATGTGACACATTATTTCCATTGCAGCTACTGTGGGGCGCAATAAAGGAAAAAGCTTTATCAAATAAACAGCAGTCAGTAGTAAACATCTGATTTTTTTCTGTTTACAGACATTAAAAAAGCAAATATTTCAAAGTGCAAAAAGACCTAAAGATATCAGTTTATCCACCAGCAGCAGACTCAAAAACAATTAATCCTCAAGATATGTCCTTTAATAAAGGACTCTGACATTTTAGGAAATGTAGCAAAGGCCTGTATTCTGATCTACAGTACTGCTGACTTTTTCTTCCCTTCAGCTTCCCATATTTCATGTGTTGCAGTGAAGCTCCATACAGATCACTGCGTCAGCCAGAGTGATGTTCGTTAGGATGGACAGTAGCTGGGCCAAGAGCCAAAACGCCTCGATCTAATCTTTGTGCTTCTGGGAGCAAAGTCAGAGAGTTTACTCTGACTGCAGACACTGTGAAGACACAGCCACATCAGGCAGGTATTAAATTAAGACAGTCAAACAAAGACAAAATGTTGGTATCAGAACTGCTGCATGCAAATGGTCGTGAGGAAAGCACTGGGCATGTTTGACGTGATGTCTGCAGAAGTTACGAGAAGATTGTGAATGATCTTTAATATAATGTAGCAATTTATTTTTGCAGACTGCAGGCTGCACATAACATTTTGCAGGTTACATTGCAAGCCCTTCAGACCATCATTTTTATATTTTTCCAATGCCAAATATTATTAAACATCATACCCAATGCTGATCAAGAGTAGCAGATCACTGACTTTGCCTTTTGCATTGATCCTGTGGTAGCCTTGAGTGTGGAAGTCTGTGTGCAGACACTGTTGCACATGCTTGGGTCTGTGTATGTGCTATTGCATATAGATGACAGTTCTGTGTGTTCAGAACCAGCATGGGCCTCATCTGCAGCACCCGCAGGAAACCAGATGCTCCCAGCATACTACAGGACAGTGGGAGGAAATGCCAGGCAAGCCAAAAGGAAGAGCAGGAGAGATGGTGGAGATCCTCTTGAGGACAAGGGGCCGTAGTAAAGCACGGTTAACGTCCCTGGAGAGTGTAAAAACCTCTATCTCGATTCAGCCTGCCAGTGGAAATGAGACCCTTATCTCCAGGATCTGACCCAAAAAAAACTTTTTAGAAATGTGGAAAGTGCGAGCAGTGATGAAAAGCAAGAGAGTTGAAAGACTGCTGTAAAACCTCGGATGAAAACAGATAAGGGCACTCACTGTGATGCAGCCAGGGACAGCATCTTACCAGATCTGATTTTGTTTAAGAAGCAGCTCCACAAACCAACTGGCATCCCGTATGTCCGGGTCTCAAATACAAAATGGCAGCAAAGAAACCAACCTGCTCATTCTGCTGTATTTTTTCTATCCACACCACTGGCCTCCACACAACCAGCAGGCACACACAGACAAAACAGATACTTATACAGATGGCGGTATCGGATTTAAGCACTTGGGTGCAAGTAAAGCATGGAATGTGTTAGCATGCTGTGACATGATGATAGATGGAAGGGCGAGGAGGCTGGGAGTTTAAGACACAACCACAATATTTAGAGAATGTTACGCTATGTGTGATTTAGGAAGTGGTTTAGTGAGGGAGGAGGAGGAGGGAGAAAAAGAGGAAATCGGTGTGAGCAAATCAATCAGGTGGTTGTTTAATCAGTCGTGGCTGTGGATTTGAGCAGCCTTTTGAATCAGAAACAGACACCCGGACCTTGTGGCCAACATAAGCGGGAGACCCCCAACTGCAGCAGATAGATAGGCGCTGTACAAACAAGCACATCATAGCTGCACCCTGTGAGTAAACAGTGTCAGCAACATAATGGGGGTGTAGGCAAAGAACAGGGGCACGTTTATAGACCCTCAGTGCAGTGTGTGATTTTTTTCCTTCCTTCATGAATCATACCAGAGTTTGAGTGTATTATTTGTGTGTGTGTGTCTGTGTGTGTGTGTGTGTGAGAGAGAGAGAGAGAGAGAGGGAGCACATGTGTTTTACTTACTTAATCCATATCAATGCACAACCTGCCCTTCTGAAATCAGACACTGAAACTGTGATGCCGCCATTCAGTAAATATTTACCGCTCTTTGGGTGGCTCTACACAAATAATTTCTGGACTTCCATTTTCTACTCTTTTTCTTCATCTGAAAACAGATTTCATACGTTGGTGCTGCGGATGACTCAGCGTTGTGGATGATTCACCTGTGAATTTTGGCATTTTGCACAAATGAAAGTAGCACATAATACCCAAATGATACAGAATCAGTTGTGATCTGATCTGCCCCTTCTCCATAGTGATGTTGCCACGTGATAAAATCTCTTTTCATCATTCCTGGCATATCAGTCTGTTCTCTTTTGAAAGAGCTTTATGCTTTTCTACTGAAACTTTTCCTTCTTCTGAAACTCTTGTTGAAAATACTTGTTAGAAACAACTAAGAATCTTTTTGCCGTTTCCATTCAATCGGGGAATGTCAACTACTGTTACCACTGCAGCTACATTATATTAGGCCAGTATTGATGAGGACCAGCATATGTTCAGATCGTGACATGTTACTGGTTTCATGTTGCTCTGTGACACAGCGGGGATCATTGTGTTTGGGGAAACAGCAACTGAAACACAGTGCTGCGAGTGTTGAGATTTGGGATGGAAGTGTGTGAAGTGTGCCTATGTGAGAATTGGGATCATACAAACTGGTTGAACACCACAACATGTGCATCTCATTGAAGGATCAAAGAGATGTGGCTCCTGCCTCCCTCAGTCCCTGGAGTCCCCCCCTCCCCTTCACTTCTCTCCCCTTTTATGTGCTCCCTAATTTTTTCTCCTCTTTGTCTTCTGGTGTACAGAAGAGCTCCCCCATTTCTCTAAAATAGTCTGTCTTGTAGGATTTCCTCTGGCTTTTGGGATTTCTCTCTTTAACCTTCACATAAACACACTCATACCTGTGGCGTGTTGACCATTATTATTCAGGAGCTCAAACCTCACCAGCATCCCTCTTTATACCCGTCTCGCTCCATGTGTCTCCACCCTTACTGCCATAAACCCGGTTTCTGAACCTAAAGTTTTTTAAATTTAGTTTTCTGAAGAAGAGCTTTAGCTCTTGATTTGGTATTCTAATAGGCGTTATCATGAGTCTGTAACGATAATGAAAGTTACAATTCTTTGAGGTATATTGTGGCATATTATCTATATGACAATCTGTCGATCTAAAGAGTAAAATTTGTGTGACTTTTTTCCCCCTTTTGACCCTCCCATGTTGACATCTTTGTATCTGTTTAATTATTTGTTGTATTTATTCTATTCATCAACGACCTATTAACATCCTTTGAGACTGCTGAGGAAAGGTGAGTCCCCCGGATATGTCAACTAATTAAGGCTGTGCTGACAGCATTTAAGTCCACTGTAAGACAAATATGCAACTTTTTTTCTTTTATTAAATGATCAACTGTTTCCAGTTAAACCTTGATAATTTACAATAAAATCAAAAATCACAAATGCGTCTTGCAACCTTTGCATTTGTTCTTCTATTTATATTTTTTTAATTTAGGGGTACTCACAATAAATCTGCAGTGATATCGCTGGACATTTAACCAAAATTGCTAAAATATAGAGTGTTCAAAAACCTCTGACTGGCAGGAAACCACACACTCATTTAGTGTCGCTCTGTGTGAGGTGGTTTTAATTACAGGTGTCTGTCTCATTCTCTCTCTCTCTCTCTCTCTCTCTCTCTTTCTGTGTGTGTGAGTGTGTGTGTGTGTGCATGTGTGATCTTCAAAGGTTAATAGTGCACAGAGCATGGATGCCCACTACTGACTGCTTTATGGAGCTGGCCTTAGAATTTATGCACCCTAAGCAGCTAATGACTTCCTTATTTTTACTGCTGGAAAACCTCTTCCAGTCTCTTTTTAGACTCCTGGTCATTGAAAAGAAACAAGAACAAAAACATCCGGTAGCTTTAGCAGATTAACAGGTTGCCACGGGCAGCTCTTTATGGGCTGATACACACTGGCAGTGCTTATTCAAACCTCTCTTTGGGTATCCACAGGTTGGGTTTTTTTTTTGGTTTTTTTAATGTAACCTTTTGACAAAGACACAGGAAACAAGGTTTTTACAGCAGGTGGATCCCGCTTCTCGAAGCTTTCCATAAAATGTCTTCACAAAAGTTTGGGGTCACACTTACCTCAGGGGATATTTTTTAAGGACCACTGATGTGAAAACAGGAACTGAGGAGACGCTGAAGGCTTGAGAGCCAAAAACATTTAATATGTCCTGCAGTAAGTTACATGAGGGTAGCCGTGTTGCCCATGGTGACAGCATTTTTTCAGTGAAATTAATCACATCAATTTCCCATAAAATCTAGGTCAAATCCAAGGTCAAAACAATGTTTACCCATGGAAGAGAACTATATTTTCAGCCACATGCAAGCTCCCAAATAGTTCAATCACTGTTAACTACTGTGAATGTACACCTGCTGGACTTGACCCAGTACTTAGACTTTGTCCTGCTGTAAACAAATCAATCTGTTCATGCACTTAATAGTCCAAAAAGGTGAATATTCTGCTAGTGTTCACCTACAGTAAAAACCTCTCAGTCTTCTCTTTTTGTTGAGGAGCTTTTGAGCAAGTTACAAGTAGCTGAAGCCTACTACTGTTTTCCTCAAAGATGATAATGATCATTATCATAGTGCACCTCCGTATGTGTGTGTGTGTGTGTGTGTGTGTTTGTATGTGTTCGTGTATTCCTTCCAAAGAGTTTGTTCAAGATAAGTTGACCTGGAACTGTCTGTTTTCTTGAGATGCCAGGGGAAACTAAACTCACTTCACCCAAGTTTTCTGGGGAAAATTGGGTTTAGAAACAGACTTTAGCTTGTAATTAGTTATTGAATGTATGGTGGATAATCTTTTGCCTACTCTAGATCTCTTCCCTGCTTTACTGATGCGGTGTTTTGACTCATCTGCAAACGGCAAGTCAACTGAAACACCTGGGAAGAGTCATTTACACGATCTGACCAAAATATTATTTTGCTGTATTTTGTTGTGCCATCATTTAATGTTGATATTAAGCCGGACTTAATGTTATTTTCTTATGTTTATTGCAGAAGTTATGTGTGTAAGTCCACCCTTTTTGGTTTACCTCCACTTCTGTCTTGGATTTCCTTCCATCAGGAGTTAAAGGCTCTGGATTTAAAATAAACCCAGAATTTTAAGAGTTTAAAAGACCCCTTCAGGCTCCTGTAGCCTCCCACAGCTCTCATCCATGGGCAGTAAATAAACGGCCTCAGTGTCCTTGCCCTTCCACTCCACCTGTTAACCGCTTCCACAGTAGACTGCCAGCCGCCTGTTTGTGATATTTATGTTTATGAGGAATGTGACATATTTTAGGAGCACCCTGAGGGATGCGGAATTTAACCTTTGATGATGTATTGGATCAAATTACAAAACACACACTGGGGACATTTAAAAATTGGTGTTTAAAATATGTGACCTTGTAACCAGTGAGAGGCACAGCGTAACCTCTCATTTTAGCAGTTAAAAATGGGTCTCAGAGGTGTTGCTTGACATAGAGACTGTTTATGGGTCACAATGTAGACAAGAGAGTGTATTTTAGACGTTGTCTAAGCTATGTAGGTCTGGATGAAGTGACGTTTTCGTGTCATTTTGGTATCAGCGCAACAGGGAGAAACTAGGCAGACAGTAAGATGTAGCTCTTAGACCATGTTTATCTAAAATGACACTTGTGGCCTTTTCCACTCAGCCACTTTGGTTATGACATTGTTTTCACTGGGAAAACTACAGCAGAATGGGTTGGGAAAACGATATCTTGGCATTGCATAACAACCCAAGACAATGTGTAACATTCCC
The DNA here is from genome assembly GCF_020382885.2 of Scatophagus argus. NCBI lineage: Eukaryota > Metazoa > Chordata > Actinopteri > Scatophagidae > Scatophagus > Scatophagus argus. Next base: position 13,996,712 of record NC_058497.1, on the reverse strand, counting down.
CCAGTGCTTTAAAGAAAGCGATCCTCACACAATCAGTAGAGCTTCCTGTGTGACACGAAGTAGTCACCATTAAGCACCGAGCTGTAGTTAATGGAATGACAGACGTTTGGTAGCAGTCCTGTCAGAAGCTGTTAATCTCCTGCTGTATTCAGTGGAGTTTCACTGATTTATTAGCTAGATCTTGTTAGTCTTGGAGCTGCAGTATGCCAGTATTCTCTAAATATATACCTTTTTCAGAGTTTGTGGACAAAAGTTTCCCCACTCTGAATGAGCAGTCTGGTTGTGGCATAGCACAGTGTCTCTCTCGCATTGCTGGCCAGTTTCCCTGGGAGTGTTGCCAAAAGGAGTGCCCCTCTCTCTGCAGTATTAACATTTGGGGTAGTGTGTGTGTGTGTGTGTGGGGGGGGGGGGGTTCATCTCGCTGCAGCTGCAAATATTGATCTCTTATAATGTGCATGACAGGCAGTGACAGAAACTTAAGATCTGTGCTCTGTTTGGGCTGGATTCTATATTTTTAGCTGCATTGTACTTTTTCCTGTAAACAATGAAAAATGACTAACTTGAATGAGTTGAGAAAGCGAATCGGGAGTCTTGTTTTTCTTTCTAATCAACAACTTGGTCCACGCAGAGCCAGACTAAAGTGGGGCCTGGCGAGCGAGCTCTCGCTGCTGACTTAGGAGTCTTGCGCTCACTGGTGTCTGGGCTATTAATAGAGCTAGCCTGAGAATTCAGACTAAGGTCAGCAATCAGATTCCTCCTTCCAACTAGTGGAAGGGAACAAGAAGGAAAAGTCCCTCCAAGAAATTATGCATTTTTCACATTTCTATTCACGTATGTAAACTTCCACTTATGAAGGATGCCTGTGCTGTGAGGTGTGGGCATCCACTCCTGGTTGCAGCAGGTCTCTCTCAAGTGCCAGTTGGTGTTCCACCACCTACGAGTGGTCGCTGCTTTAAGGTTTTTATTATGATTCACACAGTGGAAAGGACTTTACCTGTGGGAGGTGTCATCTCAGCTACATTGTGTTTTTTTTAATTCAGGAGGTGAACAGTAGCCACACAGAGTGGAAGAAATCTTCTCGTGCTCAAGAAGTGAGAAAATGACAGATGTAAACAAGCAGTTCTGTATGCTGCAGGTACACTCTGTCACTGAAGTTAATGGGTTATAGTGTGTTTATGGTAAAGTAATACTAAACATCTGAATGGATCTGATCCATGAAGTGCGTAGTGACTAATGTACTCAGACATTTTAATTTAGTCTGTTTTTAGTAATTACAGCATGTCAGTGTGGTGGCATTTGGAGGCACATCTGGAGTTTCATTACACCATCTTGTTTTGCATAATGACAGTTGAATTAATCCTGAATCTTGAATTTATACATGATTTTGTGAACAATATGAAATCAAGGTATAGCTACAGGTGGTTAATCTGGCCATAAAACAAAATCAAGGTCAACCATTTACATTTCAATATTTTACAATATTTCTTCTCAGTTTTTAAATGTGCTGTAATTTATAGCCAGGCTTGAAGTAACCTATGAATTTATCCATTTGCACCATTAAAACACATTGTTCTTTTTTTTGGCCCAAACTGCTATAACTCACATTGCATTGCTTGCAATACATCTCAGAAGGAGGAGCCATGTGAAGTAATTCATCCAATCATCATCATTCTATTGGTGTGTTTGGTGTGAGCGTGGATCTGCTACTGAGGGAGGCACAGTGACATTTGGAAACAAAAATGAGAAGACTTTAAATACTCACTAAAATCTAAACCTCTACGATTCACCTTAAAACTAGATCGCGGACAGCCTCGCGATTGATCATGATCTGAGATCATCTGACATTCTTTTAATAATGAATCTAAAACTGCTTACACGCACCATCACAGCCTTATAATGCCACTGGTCACTTGTGACATTAGTGGTCCTATGGTATTTCATTTATTTCCCCTCTAAAATAGCTTCGGTCTTCTTTGCGTCACAGATGTGCCTTATTGTTATTAGCGCAGCACAGCTGGTGGCTAGACAACGGCAGCTTTGTCAGCAAGCTGTCCGCTCACTCAGATAGAGAAACACACACACACACACAAGTGTCAGTGAACATAAACACACAGTCACACACATCTGGAGTTTACAGCTTTACCCAGAGCCACACAGGCCCGACTGTCACACGCTAATTTCAGCAAATGTCAACACAGGCCTGCTTATTCCTGTCACAGCTGGTCTGCGTGAGCCCAGTATGGTCCCGACCAGATTAATGTCGCTGCCCATCCTGTCTGTACATCATGACCCACAGGGATTACAGCTCACTCCAAATCTACACAACTGAAGGTTAAACACTGAATGAGTTAACTTTTGTTAACACATTGTTATGTGTTTGTTTGTTGCCCATTACATCATTTAGCATATGACTGTGTGTCTGCAGTGACAGTAATCTTCTCGCACACAGTCTTGAGTGTGTGCTATGCCTAACACTATGTGTAACATAAATCTGCTATTTTTGGTTTATGGAGATTATACTATCAACATCTGGTGCAGTGACTTTTTTGAGTACCACAGTGAAGCGGCTCTGTAACAGCTGCAGTAACAGAATGCCAGAGGCCCTTTGCTCTGTTCAGTTAACCCATTTTTGTGATTGTTATAACCATACTGAAGTTTTTCTAACTGAGCAGAGTCGAATGAAATGCAGGAATGTGAACTTCATGACTGCACTTCACAGACAAGCTGATCATTTTTGTCCTTTTGGGTTCATGCCTCCGAAGGATAGAGTGAACAGAGCCAGAAGAAAAGAAAAGAAAACCCTCGTGGATGGTTATGAGATGCTATTTGATTCTGGGCCTCTGATCTCTGTGCATCACTTGCCCTTCACCCACATCCTTCTCTCCACATCACTGTCATGTTGTGCCATGGTGGCTCGCTCCCTGCTGTTCCCAGCAGCCATGAAAACCCCAAGGCTGTTTATCAGTGCAGTTCATCACTCCATTCAACTGGACTCGCACAACGGAGTGTTTCTGACTGCAGCTCCTTTAAAAGAGGCTTCTTACAGTCTCACATAAGTTGAAAATATCTCTCCTCGTGAAGCTCTGTGCTGTTTAGCATTGTCTCCATGCCAGGTGAGAAGTTGGCCCAGGTTAAGATTCACTTTATCTCCAAACGGTGCAGCCTTGCCATGTTTGTGTGTTTGCCAGGTTTGTGACTTGGCTGCTGAAGTTAAAGCAAAAGACATTTACCTACAGAAGGAGAAGAGAATAGAGCAGATAATAGACCAGAAATAGATAAAAGACTGATTTAACAAAATGTTTTTAAAAATCTGTGTATGTTATTTTCTGTGTAATGATAAACACATTCAACGTGTATCCATGCTTACTTAGGTGTTCTACCTTGGCTTACACTAAATCCTGGATCTGCTCCACTGTCCTCAGAACCTCTCTGATGGTGCACTGACCCACTTTAAGAATGAGGACGACTTTTCGATTATTTTCTGCTTTGGACTGTTTTTTCCACTGAAACACGGCCATGACAGTTACTGACTAACCACTAAGTAAGTAAGTCAAACAGAAGCTAACTACTGCCAAACATTTATTACTTTTTTCACATCTGCAAAAATACCAGTATAAAACTGGCTCAGTACTACTCACTTGACTTTTAATCTTTGTTTTAGCTCTCGAGTGCATGTATTAGGGTGCTATACATGTTAACTCTAATTAATACCAGCATAAATTAATTCCTTACTACCATTAGCATTGAGTTCCATTTTCGGCCGAGGGCTCTAGGTTAAACATCAGTCTGTGCGAGACCCTGCAGGATGCCACTGAGTGACGTTTCCTTTTTGACGCTCTTTTGACACCTCATTCACTCGAGGTGCGAGCACCGGTGACGCACGCCATGTGCTATACATAATTTCGTGCTCTTCGATTTGAATTTCCAAAAATCTGTCATAACTCGGTGTGCGCTTGTGCTGCTTTTTCTTTGGCTAAAGCTAAGTGGAAATGGTGACAGTGAATATTTTAGCAACTGAGGTGGCAAAGATGCACGTAGCAGAAGCATACAAGAAAAGGTTTTTACCCACAAGTCGAGTGACACGTTCGAGCGTAGTCTTCGTGAAGTGCTAACTTCTGACGCTTCGCCATCACAGGCTGTCAGATTCACCCATAGCTACTCCTCTGTTCATGTGTAAAGGAGAGAGCGGACTATGCACAGCTTAAATGAATGTTATCATGCTCTACTGAACATACCCAAACACACTCAAGCCAGGGCAGGAGTTACCTAAACAAACCAGAGGTGACAGCCCTCTCCACAGAACTGAAACTATAGGCTTAACTTGCTGCGAAAGCTGGTAGAAGTGCAGCAGTAACCTTGAGTTTATTATTTACTTTTAATAAAGCACAAAAAATGTGTTTATGTCTTTGAGATGAATTTGATAAGAGAAAATATAAGCATATCAGCATCCATAGTATGTAATCCTCTTTTACAGTTGGAAACAGAAGCAGATTTCTGAGACATGTCAACAGTTCACAATCAGGTTTATAAGTTGTAATTGTCATAAAATTAGGAAACATCATGAAGTATTCAGGCATGTTGAATATGCTTTTTGAATTGATTGAGATGGCCTTTGTCCAGGATGCCAAGAACATTTCTTACATGTTTTCTGTTATCTCTGACTTGAGCTGGTTTTCAGTACTGGAGATCATAGAACAACCAAATCGAAACAAACAATACCTGCTTTTCATTGTTTTTGTGCCAAGATCTGGAATAAAATTGCTATTTATATGGTCTTACCTGCAGCCAGTCACTGCACAGCAGTCTTTGATTTAATGCAATGTGTGATTGGCCCACTAACACAGCAGCTACAACCCATACAGTGTGTGGTGTGTTTGAAATTGAGCGCTGTGTATCTGATAGAGCTGGCAGTTCAGCGTGACAAGCTATCGAATGAAGTACTCTACTAGTATCAGTATCACTGTAAGGGTACTTGCATTGCTCCTGATATTGTAATTTTTTAAGCAATACCCAGCCTTGGTTTTGTTAGAGTCTAGTAAGTCTCTGAAAGTTAAGCCACAGCTGTGCCTGGTGTTTGATGTCCCACCTCCCACCTGTTCTCTTCTCGAGGTCTGTCAGCGAGCCTGATCTATACAGAGCTTTTTCTTCCCCGCTCTGTCAGACCCTCACACTCAAGCAAATTTCCCCCTTTTCTGCTTTCCCTCCGTCGCCCCTCGTTTTGCAGCAGCACCACCAGCCCGTCGAGCCCGGGATGCAGCGTGCGTCTGTCTGCATGCAGCATTACGTTATTAATGTCTGCCTGTAAGATCCTGTAGCTCTGCTGGAGCTGGAAGCACAAAAGCTTTTTTTTTTTCTTCGTACAGACCTGGAGCAGCTCGCAGTCGCTCGCTGTCCTCTGCTGGGTCGTGTGTGTGTGTGTGTGTGTGTGTGTGTGTGTGTGCGCGCCTCGGCCATTTGCAGAATGGTAAGTGTACCGTGACATCTGCATTGTGATGAGAGGTGAGCTCGGCTGCGCAGGACAAACTGTCTACTGCAGTCAACCTCTTCTGGTTCATAATGTGAAGAGGCAGACACACGTTTTCATCAGTATGCCTTTTTGTGTCTGACAACCATATAGACAGTCTGCTGCTCTGACTAGTTGTTTTTCTTTGTTCTCCTTCTAATAGGAAAACTCTGCCTTTAATAATGACTGTCTGGACCTACTGTCTGCTCTAGCTGCAATATGTATGTCTTTTGATTGACATTTTCTTACTGACAGTGTTGCTGAGGTCAAAAGGATGTGCAATAGTGAGTGCTGAGGCTTTTTCATCTATGTGGAGCTGCTCCTGGTAAGCAGATGTTCCTGCTTTAGTATCACTCCAGCTGTACAGGATAGTGTAAGGTTAATCAAACGTGAAGAAAAGGAGTGTGAACCCCATATGAAGGTGTATACGCTGATTGCACATTAGTTAGCACAACGTATGTTTGAGCTGCATGTGCTGAAGTCGCTGGCACCACAGTTGAGTCAGTTGGCAAGGTATCCCATTCGTGTGTGTGAGTACTTGTGTTGAGGTTTCCAAGCTTTTGTGTGTGTGTGTGTGTGTGTGTGTGCGCTTGTGGCTCTTGGTTGGTGGGTTTTGGGCATCAAGATTAGAGAAGCGGATTATATCCGGGAGGAGGAGGAGAGCAGATGGAACAAGAAGGAGGAAGGGGACAATTATGTGCAGTTCATATTGGAGCCCAGGCCAGTCAGGCACCACCCCAGAGGTCGCCAGTGCCATCTGTTGAGAGTATAAGTCATGGATTGACGCATATCTCTGAGTCCATATTAAGAATAAACAGAATTATTTTTTTTACTTTTACTTTTACTGGGTTTGTTTTGTCAAGGAATCATCCCTCATGACTCACATTAACTTTTTAAACACTCAACTAGACGTCATAGCGATCTGGTGGAAGAGCAGACCTACTACTTAATTACCCTGGGGAGTACTGACTGTGGAGACCACGTGGTTTGAAATTGGCTCTAGTTGGCTCATTCACAGGTGAAGGCCAGATGTGACGGCCATGTTCCTCGAGCACAGCATTGCAGCCAAACAACTTCAAACAGCATTTAGCCCCAGTCATGTGGAGAGATTTTTTAAAATGCTAACCTGCTTTTTAGATTCACAGCCCTGAACATGCAGGGATTCCTCACCTGCTGTCTGGAGTGTCAGTCACAGTGTCTTGTAGGCTCAATTTGGGGTCGCTGCTCTCAATCAGTGATGCTGTTAGAAGAATAACAATCTTACATACAAAAATATACAAAATATACAGTTTAATCACCAGGGACATGACCCCAGATGGCCCAGGGGGCGTAGCAGGGAAAGCAAGGGAACTGTGCACTTGAGAAATGTTGGATCCAGATGAAACACCATAATCTTGTTTATATGGGAGAGAAATGTTAACCTGTTGTATATTTATCTCCTTAGTCATCCTGAACTTTATTTATGGAACTGTACTAGAACAAAGCTTGTCTGTGTGGAAGATTTCTAAAATGATGCCTTCTTTGGAAACGAGTTGGTACAAATTATTATAACCTCATATACTCAAGTTTTGTTGACTCTATAAGAATTTAACACTTTCAAATATCTCACTTGTTCTCACTTGAACTAACACTTTGGTTTTATAGTGTTGGTGAGAACTCTTGTGTAATGGCTGTACCAACAGTGTACAACCACACTGACCATCTGCTTTAAGGCCTGTGGTTTGTATTCAAGTATGTTACATTGTGCTCTTCACTCAAGCATACATTAGTGTTTAATGCATGACAGAATTTGTGACACAGCTTAAAGCTTGTTTGTGCAGCAATACATTACCTATTCTTCAGTCAGTGAACAAAGAAGATTCTGGAGACATGATGTGCAGCATGATGTCATCTTTCTTCCTCCTGTCTTGCAAGTCTTGTCCCAAGAAGCACTCAGAGTTATTACAGATGTGGGGAGATTTTTCTTTGAAAAGACAATAAGTAAATGAAAATGATTTGAGTATGATCTTATGTTTACCGTCTTCATTTCTAAATCCTGGTGGCGTCCAGATTCAGGACAAATTTTAGATCCCAGTAAGACTTGATAAATATCAGTTCCAGCTTATACTGAGCTTTGTTGCATTTCAAAACAATGGCTGGAGTGCCTGGTAACGAGGTGATCTCAGCTGTCTCCGGTTCAGATTCAGCTTATGGTATGGGAGGACATATCAAGAAATGGCCACGCACTCACATTTGTTTTATCTGTAGACACGATATGCAATCACTCATCTGTACAGAAGAAGACCTTACAAAGCATTTTCCATGTGGTCAGTGCCTTACATGGTAAATGGACTGCATTTATAAAGTCCTCTCATCAAAGCTCTTAACAATTTGCCTCCCTTTGTGCCAACAGTGGCAGCGAGCTGTTGTGCACAACACTGCCCTAACCATCAGGAGCAATTTAGGGTCCATTGACCGGCTCAAGGGCACTTTGACCTGCAGAGAGGAGGAGCTGCAATTAGTGGACAACCCTGTCTTTCTGCTGAGTCACAGCTGCAGTAGTTGCAGAAATGGAAACCAGTTACATTGATGCAATTTTGAAATGTGTTTTGGTTGCACTGTAAATTCTCCTTACAGGGCTCTGAGCTCAATTTGAGGCGTTAACAAAAGTACATTTGTAGCACAAAGCTTTGGGAGGCCAGACCCAATTGGACTGAGCTTGCAGTAGGGCTGATAATGTTAATGTAGTAGTAAAGCTGCAAGTTGTTAAACTTCACAGATTATTCCCCAGGCATGTGTTTTGCCTGTAGTGCAAAGTTAGACTTAGTCAAAGTTTTTTATGCATATTACACATGATGTAATGAACAGTCAACCTGCAACGTAGCCCGCCCCAGGGACTGCCAGCTGCTATTTCTTAACCTGCTCTTGCAACAGTAATGAATCTGAGAATAGTTTAGCTACTTTTTTTTGTGTTTGTTTCCACTCCATTGGCACCTTGTGGCAAGACAGGAAACCCAGTCCAGACACTGATGTAATTTCTCTTATTGAATCTGTTCGAGACACAATGCCAACACTGTTTCACTAGATCTCTGGCTCTGACTTTAGACTTCGCTCTCTTCGGAAGCATCGCGATAAGGCCCAGCAGGAGCCAAAAATCACACACAAGGTGGTTTTGTGTTCATGTCATGTGGGAGTTAGACAGGCTGGAATTCAGCGTTGCAGAAGCAAGGCCACACAACAACCCACTGACTTCCTTTCACCAGGGTAAACGGAGTTCACCACCCAGCAGATGTTGGTATTGTTTTGTCTTGCCTTTTGTCTCGCAGGTATTGGTTTTCCCTGCTCTGTTTGGGTGCAACGCGCGGATCGTAAATAAATATTAATGGCACCTTTCTAGACTGCACTCAGATCGTATAAATTGTTCTGTGGTTTCTTCATGATTCAGTAACAGTTTGTTTACTACTTCAGTGGAAACCAATAGACATAATAAATTCCGATTCCTGGATTTTGATAATGGCTGAGAATAAACAGTACAATTCATTAAAATGTCTGTGTTTCTGCCAAAGTTGGTGGACTAAAATGCAGTTTTTTTGCTTAATTTAGCCAGGTTATATCATCTGTGCTCGTGCTGATGATGCAGTTCAGGCTTTTCAAACTAATGGAAAAGATTAGAAATGCAACGAGTACAAACACCCTAAGACTGAGGATTCAGTTCATATGGCCATAATTGCCTTATTTTTTGCTGTTTTCCCTCTAGTTTTCTGTGCATTTGTTTTGTTGCTCTCTCAAGAGTAATCAGTAAAATCTAAAACGTCAAAGCTGATCTTGAGACAGATTTTGGACCAGTTGGAAATCACAGTCACGCAGGCAGAGCTTGTGTTGGTCCGTGTGGTTCAGTGGACGTACAGGCCCTACTCCTGATGATACATGGGACATAAATGCAGCATCTCGTTAAAGTACTGTGCCAACTACATCCCTCCAAGTCCCTCCCCCAGATGACTGTATATGATTAAAATGAACTGAAATGAACAAAAGAATTCCTCACTTTTAATCTGGGAAAGCCTCTCCCTTTCTTGGAGTTGTCCAGCGGAAACCCCCCCCCCCCCCCCCCCCCCAAGCCAAAGCCACATGAGTCTTTGTTGTACCATGCCACCTTTTTAAGGGGGGGAAAAAACAAAATGAGAAAATGCTTTAGCAGCTTTCCAACAGGAATCTCTCTGTGTCAGATAAAGAGGCTTAATTGAATGGAGGAGGAAGTGTAGGAAGTGTAAGTTCAGCAGATTCAGAGTCTCCTCGTTGCTAGCTATTGTGAAACAATATGTCTGCAGAGGTGGTGGATATCTGCTTCAGAGGGCGTCAGCATCCACTGCATGTAACTGTACAGCTCAGACTTTTCATCCAGTTTCTCTGAATACTTGGAAGAAAATGTATACCAAATTACTTTTTTTCTGCATGCTTGCTGTGCAGGATTACATTCTTTCCTGGATTTTTCTGTTGGGCGTTCAGAAGATCCTGCTGCAGACAAAGTCACATGACTGTTTGTGCTCGGGGTGAAAGTCATCCTCATGGTCAGAGCTGGTTTATACAGTATGCATCTGCATGCAGTATAAAACCAATGCAGCACTTGAATATTTTCCTAAGTGCCATGTAATGATGCGCTCAACTTACAATATGTGCTGGACATGCAGCATAAGTCCAGATTTTGTTTAAGCTGGAATCATATTGTGCAAATGTGCAAACTGAGATATGAAGATTTTTGCTTTGCACATGTTGTGTCTGTTGTGGAAAAGGCCAGTGACACATGCGCATACTGTACAGTCATGGCCAAAAGTTTTGAGAATGACACAAATATTACATTTTTTCAGGGTTTTTAGGTGTTTGCCAGATGTTTCTATGGTATAATGACATACAATTAGAAGCATTTTACAAGTATCAAAAGCTTTTATTGAGAAATACATGCAATAGGTCAATATTTGCAGTGTTGACCCTTCTTTTTCAAGACCTCTGCAATTCTCCCTGGCATGCTGTCGATCAACTTCTGAACCAAATCCTGACTGATGACCATCCATTCTTGCATAATCAATGCTTGGAGTTTGTCAGAATTTGTGGGTTTTTGATTGTCCACCCGCCTCTTGAGGATTGACCACAAGTTCTCAATGGGATTAAGATCTGGAGAGTTTCCTGGCCAAGGGCCCAAAATCTTAATGTTTTGTTCCCTAAGTCATTTTGTTATGACCTTTGCTTTATGGCAAGGTGCTCCATCATGCTGGAAAAGGCATTCTTCATCACCAAATTGCCCCTGGATGGTTGGGAGAAGTTGCTCTCGGAGAACGTTCTGGTACCATTCTTTGTTCATCGCTGTGTTTTTAGGCAACATAGTGAGAGATCCCACTCCCTTGACCGAAAAGCAACCCCACACATGAATGGTCTCAGGATGCTTCACTGTTGACATGAGACAAGACTGATGGTAGCGCTCACCTCGTCTTCTCCGAACAAGCCTTCTTCCAGATGCCCCAAACAATCGGAAAGGGGATTCATCAGAGAAAGTGACTTTACCCCAGTCCTCAGCAGTCCAGTCCTTGTAACTTCTGCAGAATATCAGTCCGTCCCTGATGTTTTTGCTTGAGAGAAGTGGCTTCTTTGCTGCCCTCCTTGACACCAGGCCTTCCTCCAAAAGTCTTCGCCTTAGTGTGCGTGCAGATGCACTCACACCTGCCTGCTGCCATTTCTGAGCAAGCTCTGTACTGGTGGTGGCCCGATCCCATAGCTGAAACAACTTCAGGAGACGGTCCTGCCGCTTGCTGGACTTTCTTGGGCGCCCTGGAGCCTGTTTGGCATCAATTGAACCTCTCTCCTTGAAGTTCTTGATAATCCTATAGACGGTTGACTGAGGTGCAATCTTACTTGCTGCAATAAACTTCCCCGTTAGGCCCTTTTTGTGCAATGCAATGATGGCTGCACGTGTTTCCTTGCTTGTAACCATGACAGATGAGGAACAATGGCACCATCTTCCAGTTCCAAGTGTCCAGTCACTCAATCCTGAGAGATTGATCTCCAGCCTTGTCCTCATCAACACCCACACCTGTGTTAATGTGTGTGACACCTGTGTGTCATTGAAATTATGTTAGCTGGCCCTTTTGTGGCAGGGCTGAAATGCAGTGGAAATGTGGTTTTAGTGATAAAGTTAATTTTCAAGGCAAATAGGGACTATGCAAATAATTGCAGTTGAGTGGATCACTCCTCATAACATTCTGGAGTATATACAAATTTCCATTATAAAAACTGAAACTGCAGACTTTGTAAAAATTAATAGTTGTGTCATTCTCAAAACTTTTGGCCATGACTGTACAATACTGTGCATGACACATGAAGACCACACATCTAAAGTAAAGTCAAGCTGTTTCCAGTCACGAGCAGCAGATGGCGCTGCCCTGTCTTTACTGTCTCTCCATAAGGGGCACAATGCTGCATCCTAAGCAACTAAATGACATTTCACACTTACACAGCTCCATACACATATAACACACAGTCCTGCTTTGTGTAGATGCAACCAGTAGATCAGACTCCTCTCTGGTCTTTTGGCTGGGGTTATTTTTCAATAGCAGTGTTTGTTGGCTGCTGCTGCTGTGCAGTAGCTTTTATCAAGGAACTCATTCCAGCCCTGCTGGACTCAAGCCAGACGAACTCACAATGTAAACAGACACAGAGACATTTTAATTACGACCAGCTATGTGATCCTCACAGCATCATTGACAGCACTTTACTGTCATGTTTAATGTGCCTGATTGTCGCATGTTTACAGATCAACATAAGTCAGTGCGTGTATGCGTATGTGTGTGTACATACAGCCTGTGATTGTATATCTAAAGCCGTCCATCTCTTGGTCGCACTGTCAGGCCTTTCAGACAGTCTATGATAATCACCATCATGATGAGGGCCAGCCAGAGAGGATTAAAGCAAACCTGGAATCGTCTCCCCAGACACCATCTTTCCTCACAGGAAGTAATGTCTCCTGCCTGTTAGCCTAGTTTTTTTTTCTGCACCCACTCACCCAGACTGATTCTGTACATGTGTCATATTAACAGGGGATACAAGCAGATGGGCCTTCTGTGTGGTTTGTGAGAGCATGTCTGTTGACCTGATACTATTTGTGTTACTCTCTGTCTGCTACTTATGGTAGTTATTACGGTTGTATAAGTTGGCACACTTGCAGGGAGAGCTATTAAGATTGGGATCATGTTACGTTTAGTCCCCCCCCCCCCCCACAGGCAGAAAATGAATTCTCAGCTGAATTCTGCCTCTGTTTTTACTCTCCCCTTCTTTCTCATGTTAACTAAAATGCTGAAGATTAGATCCCAACCCAGACACAGACTGAGCTTTTCAAAAACTGATCTCCAGCTATGATACGTCTGTGGCATCGTCACGGTCTGAGAAGTCATACAGCATATAGCTTAGACTCACTGAGCCCATTCACTGTCACGCAAAACCCAAAGCAATAACTTAATCACAAAATCCTAATTCCTTAAGAATGAGTGAGTATTAAAAGACTTGTAAAGCATAGAGATCCATCAAGATTAATGGAAAAGCTTTGTGCAGTGGCCCACTTAAGTGTGTGTGTGTGTGGGAGTGTGTGTTTGAGAGAGGGAGAGGACAGAGAAAGTGTGTATTAGATAAAAAGATTATTTGTAGCATGTAGGCCACAAGATACACATCTCTCTCTGGCGCACACACACACACACACACACAGATTCCTCTGGTGCCACTCTGGGCCTGGCAGCACCAGCTGGGAGGCCTCGGATGTGACGGCCATTGTGAGAAGTTATGTGCATACCTTTGTTGTCTTCCCTCGATGTTTTAATTCTGATTTGTCATGCTTATTAATCCAGTAAACCTTAATTTGAATTATCTTTGAATCTGAGAATTACACAGTTTTCTTTGTATGTGCCTGTGCGTGATCATTTGTGTGTTGGGGTCTCATTTGTGGCTTTAAGAAGGAGGGCACGATCGACTTGCAGCAAGGCGACTGGACAGATGTTGTTAAGCTCGCCACAGAGCATCACCTCTTCTGAAGTCAGGACGGCTCTGCAGACGCAAGCCGCCGACCCTGCAGCTGCAGCTCATCTTCATATCAGCTGCAGAGTGGCCGAAAGTTGAGAGCAGGGTGGAGCTATTGAAATGCTCACGATTCAGAGTGGCAGAGATTGAAGGTGTACCTGTTTTAAAAAAGATGCTTCCAATCTAAGTTATGGGGAGGGAGGAGTTGGAGAAGAAAACTGGATGCCATCTGATTGGTGAGGCAGGGAAAATAGGTGTGCTTATGTAACACAGGGTGCCCTGAAACTGAAGAAGTGTCACTCAGTGCGCGGAGCTTTCCAAGGCCTTTTTTTTTCACTGGTTTCTGTTCTTCTCTGGCTGCGGGGAAGGAATACCGCTGGATCTGAAGGGGTAACATGGCAGCAAATTCAGAAACAAACAGTGACACGGAGGTATGTGCTGGTTGCTTTCGCTCATGCTGACCCTGCAATTAAGTGTATCCCTGTGTGTGATTTGCTCTATTTTTTTCTTCCTATCCTTCCAACGTAGTTGTCTGTGGCTGCACTATTTTTCTGTGCATATACATGTGCACATGTGTCAGAGTTTACTGTATACTGTCCACAGAAGCTGGACCATTCACATGGATGTGACCAGGCTTTGTGCTAACATATGATTTGGCACAAGTAATGACAATTTTCTGCAAATTATGTAGAATATGTGTTTTCTACACGACTGCAAAACACAGTGGGGTTGATTCTGTGCTTTTCTCTGCTGTCCGTCTCTTAAGATGTGGAAACACACATGTATTGATCAGGTGTGACAGCTTAATGCACTGAGTGAGTGCTGTAGACTCGAGACAGGCTGACAGGAATACATTTGGGGTAGAGATACACACACCGTTAGGATACTGGCATCTTTTTATCATCCTTGGACTTACATGTATGTGTACATGGGGGTAAAGTACAGAGAAACTGCAAGTCTTTATTGTGTTTTCTGTTGCACTGAATATGTGGCGTTTTGGTCACATGGAATTTTACATCAGCTCTATAACTGTGGGAGTGTGTGTGTCGAGAGGAGGACTATTTCTGTCTCTGTGTCTGTCTCTCTCTTTCGCTCTCTGTGCTGAGCCAGCTTCACACAGAGCCCCGCTATAACTATCCAAACAGCCGCAGCATTCACACAGAGCGCACATGGCTCACTTCACCACCTGCTACTGGCCTCACCACAAGGGGAAACCTCACTAGTATTCAGACTGTGCATTCCACAACATTCACTAAAGAGGAATAAACATAGAGCATTGTTTCTGTTTCTTTGAATAGCCACATTTAGATTCAGGCTTTTTTTTTTTGTTTTTTCTGGAAATGTCGTCAAAATTCAAGAGGAGATCAAGACCACAGTGCGTATACGTTGGTAATTGCAAGCTCGCTGTATGCATCACCTCCCACACTTCACCAGCACACAGCAAGCATTCCCACCAACAGGAGCAAGGCCTGCCAAGCAAAAGTGATTTTAGCATTCATTGAGTAATACCATAGCAGTTATTTTAGCTTAATTATACATGACTCTTCTGACTGCATTTCCTAATGAGCTGATGTCTCCTTTCATCACAGAAGGTCAATAACAACATGTTATATAGCTTCTTTAAGACTTCTGACATTTCCCATCTCATACAAGGAGGATTTGAAGTGGACTTTCCCCCCTGGGAGCTTTGTTTCATGCAACAATTCATCATCCATCAGCACCTTTGGCAGCCAAACTCACTACCACCATCCAACAGTAACAAAGCAGTAGTCAACCACATAACTTGTTTATGCTGAATTGGGTTTCATGTCCTTCAATTGTTTCTGTGGGACTGCATGGGTTAGCCATAAAGGTTACAGTCCCATCGTAAAATAACTCCCATATCTCTCTGACAAACTCAAGAGGTAACTTTTCCTACAATGGTCTCCTTGATAAGCTTTGACCTGAAAGTGGTGTTTTTGGAGTCGTGCAGCAAACCTGCCATTTGCCCCTCAGACTGCTCATTAAATTTCATTAAAATGATTGGATCTCTCGGTATGCACTGCATATGCAATAAACTGTGTGGTCAAATTGTTGCTTTAGCCCCACTTTACTTAATTCACATGATAAACAGGACATTCCAGACGAGCATCTTCTCTATAGAGCGGAGATCTCAGATCAGGCACAAACTGAAGTGAGTCTGCTAAGAACCAACAACACATGTATTACAGGAAATGCCGAGGAAGCAGCTGGTGACAAAGTAAGATATGTTGTCATAACCAGAGACTTAATGTTTTTGTCCACATACCTTTGTTTAATCCCCCCGTCTCACTTATTTGTGAATGAATGTGTCATTTTTTAAGTAATGTGAGGAAGTCGTTAAAGCAAAGTTGTTCCGCAGTATGTGAAGGCCTGTTTGTCACACAGTACTTCTTTCCAGTCATGTGTCTTGCACTGGGACTTCAGCTACCACCCGCACTGTGGTTTCACCTGGTCTGAGACTTATTTATTCCGTTTCATCGCTCACAAGCCCTGCATGGCATCACTAATGATAAAAGTAGCTTATTAGTCACAATGAACCAACCCCCAAGAGGAACTGAAATGTCAGTTCGGCCAGTTATGGAAATTGTAATTGGTTCAGGTCTCAGCTGTGACTGGTTCCAGTGGGAGACGCTGCATGGTGGCCTAATGAAAATGTGTGAAATTGATGTCAGAGCTCATTGGGTTTTATTCTAGTTATAGAAGACTGTTTTCAAGTCATGTAATTAATATTGTAGAATAAGGATGAGGGGACTTTCTGTAAATCTTACACAAACCTGGGATGCAATTTTTTTCTGTTGTAAAAAAGAGGCAACTGTCTCAGACATGAGGTGTATTTGTTGTTGGTTTTCTTTTCAAACTTTTAATTGATTTATTTGGAGGTTTTTGCTCTTATTTTGAAAGGAATAATGCATTGGACTCAGTTACAATGTGTGGCGTGGCTTTTCTGTTTTGTTCTGTTTTGTTGTTTGTATGGCCAGTCAATCATATGTTTCACCATATATTGATTTATCTGCTTCACACACAAGAGCCTGACACTAGTTTTCTATTGACTGTGGTCTGAAAGGGGCCATGCTTTTCAGTTTGAAATACACTATATAGACAAAAGTATTCAGACACACCTCTTTATTGCAGAATGCAGGTGTGGTATGGGGCTGTTTTTCAGGGGCTGAGCTCAGACCCTCACTTCCAGTGAAGGAAAAGCTTAATGCTTCAGCATACCAAGACATTTTGGACAAAGCTATGCTTCCAACTTTGTGGCAACAGTTTGGGTCCTTTGCTATTCCAGCATGACTTTGCCCCAGTGCACAAAGCAAAGTCCATAAAGACATGGTTGGATGACTTTGATGTGGAAGAACTTGACTGGCCTGCACACAGCCCTGACCTCAACCCCATCCAACACCTTTGGGATGAACTGGAAACAGAGACTGTCAGCCAGGCCTTTTCGTCCAACAATGTCTGACCTCACAAACGCTCTACCGCGTGAAAGGGCAAATATTCCCACAGAAACACTCCAAAACATGGAAAGCCTCCCCAGAAGAGTGGAAGCTTCCACAGATGCAAAGAAGGGTCCAACTCCTCACCAATGTCCGTGCACTGCGAATGCGATGTCACCAGTCCTTGTTGGTGTAATGGTGAGGTGTCCCAACACTTTTATCTATATAGCTATCCATGAGACATGTAAGAGGCTGCTTTTGCTGATCTGGAGGGCAGAGTTGTTGTCAGACAGTATATGTTAGACCAGTGGTGCCCAATGAGTCGATCGCGATCGACTGGTAGTGTGGATAGATCGCATGGCATTAAAAAAATAGCTGTTAGCCTGTCATCAATCCTCAGTAAGGCATTCGTCCATTTGATTGACATACAGTGCAGCCAGTCTGAGATCTCATCTTTTCTAACACACCAGGTCACCGCGCATGCGCGGCTAAAATGCGCGAGCAATTGTTAAACTCCGGCGAACTAATTACAAAGTTAGCGACTTCCAATTTATTTCTACTAAAGAAAGGTTCTAAAAATGAGTGGGGGAGCCTGACCAAGTAAGAAACCAAAAACGCAAAGACGAGACAAAACAATTGCCTGTCAGAATTTGACAGACATTTTCAAGAGTTTGCTTCACTCGAGCCAGTTGCTACATTTATGGTCATCCCATTTCGTGGAGATGTAGACGTTGATTCACAAAATTGGATCACTGTTTCATCTGAACTCGTCTGGAGCGGAGGAGGAGATTTTGACAGTACAGGGTGACACTGAGCTGAAGTCCAGAGCTAATGGACTGTTCTGGAACTTGCTCAATGAGGGGAAAGCACCCAAACGTGAGGAAATGTGCTACCTTCTCGACTGCATTATTCGGCTCAACTTATTTATGCGAAACGGCCTTTTCCCACATGAAGGTTCTTAAGTCCAAGTACATTTCCATCATGACTGATAATCATTTGGAAGTCTGTTTGAGGTTGGCTATCAGCAGCTACTGTCCAGACTATGCAACCCTGGCTGGTTCCATGCAGTGCAAGTCATCAGAGTAATGTAATGGCCAAGAATGTACAGAATTGTAGTGTGCCATACGGGTTCATGCTGTTATGCAAGGTACACCAACATATATTGTAACTATATAAGGTATGTATATATGTTTAGCATTTTTATTGTAGATATATCATTTTGACTTGGATATTTCAAAAATAGCTTGCAAACCAAAAAAGTGTGGGCACCCCTGTGTTAGACTTTTGATGATATTAGAACTCAGCCAAATCATTTTCATTACGTAATATTATATGTGTCATATTTGGAAGAGTTGATGAGTTACAGCTCAAGACCCAGAGCGCAGTCAGACCTCCACCTGGATTACAGTGGATCTGTGGAAAACTGTGAGTTCAGTGAGTGACGCAAAAGAGCAATTCAGCGGTATTAAATTCAAACGAAGGATCAAGTGTTAGTGCTTCTGTGTGACGGGGGGAACTCACATGGTTTAATAATGTTAGGATCTGGACTAGTGGGAATGTTTGCATGTGGAAAATGTGCGAGTGGTAAAATCTGGTGGAATCTCTCTTCCCTGTGGAATGTCAGTAATCAGTCTTTCTGTTAATAAAAATGTCAGAACCTTGAGCTTATTCAACTTCATACAGCAGTGTGCGAGGAGCACCGAGTGGCTCTGATTGGACGGCCTGCCCTGTTGGAAAGCATGATGTCATCGATCAGACTACAAACACTTTTGTTATTGAGCTGTGTTAGTCTCTGTTCATGTGCTCTCTCTGTCAGACGCATTACATCTTCTCTCTATTATATGTTCTAGCTGATAGTCATAATAATCAGGAGAAAATGGATGTTTTTTTTGCCACCTGGGCAGCCAGACAGGCATGTATAAAAAGAAAGATCCAATTTATGTCTTCAACCAGTTTCAGCTGTAACTGAGGTTTTTGTTGTTTTTTTTTTTCCAAAGACTTTAATATCCAGACTAATAACATAAATGGCTGATGGCCTGGCTGGTTCAGTGGGAGAGGAAAAAGTTTGAGAGTGCTTACTGGGAAATGCATCAGAGCTCACATTTAAAGACAGTCTAACCCTGAGTGGCTGAGGGGAGAAAGCTAAGAAGTTATGGTCAACATTAAGGAATGCCTCTAAACTTAAACTTGTGAATTTAATCAAAAGTTTACTCCTGGAAGAAGATAACATACAATTAAACTTTAAGTTTATCATGTGCACCTGCTCTGCATGGTAATGCTATTAAGTATTTATCATAATCATGTGCGTGCTTTTATCACAGTGATGACATTTTTTGTCCTCACAGTGATGTTTGTCTGTGTGTCTGTAGAGTCTGTGGTGAGATTACATTTTGCAGCATACATTTGCATGTGAATGAGAAAATCTGTTCAATGCTTAATGTGATATTTGAAGACAAGTATGGAGGCAACATCAATAGTTTATAATTAATTCATTTATTAGCTTAATTAGTGCGCTCATTAGCATAGCAGGTTATGTTTAATATATCATTTGTGATTAGAATGGGACGCTAAGCAGCTCAAGTGGCTGCAGTCTGTTGTGCAGGCTGCTGGTTGGTTATAAATGTGTTTAAGTATGTTGGAATGTGTCTGATGCAGTGAGGGCTTATATTCAATGAAGAATCATCAGTGCATAGACTTATGTATGTAAAATATGTTGTGTCATGTCTGACAAAGAGCTCTACAGCTGCAGCTTGCAAGTATTAACATAATGCCACAGCAGAGTAGATTCAGCATTAGGGCTTGGTGTGTGGGTTGGTGTTTAGCTTGTGAACGGTGACGTGTGGCTTGTCAATGCTGCTGATCAGTTCCCTTGGGCACTCAGTGGCTCGATGGGGCTGAAGGGCGCCGTGTCCTCTGTCACGGAGGCATATAAATGCTCGAGCCTCTGGTCTCCACTTGCTACTGCCTTCCGGAGTGGGCATGAAGAGCAGTGCCACAAGAAGAGGCTTTGCACACTGATAAAAGGTACCACAGGTGAGGCGCTGCAAGAGAGGAGGTGAGGCTCCGAGTAGATGGAGGGTGGGGAGGGGGCGAGGTGAATTTGTGATACAACTTTTGTGATCCACAGAAGAAGGCATTTGGATTTGAATGTTGTTTCTGTATGCAGTGTAGTTGTGATTATAGCAAGAGATTATGTCTGATTTTGTCAACGCATGGTTCTCTCAGCTTTTTAACGCCAAAATCAAGCAAAAAGTACAACATTAAATGAGAAACTTGTTGTCATTTCTGCCTCAAAGTTGTCAGAGCTTTGCAATCGACCATCCCATCTATGTAGGTCAGAGGATCTACCATGTTGGACATTGATCTCTGTGCTTTGGTTGTAGCACAGGAAAGCAGGTCAATGATTTCCTGAGCTGTGACTTTATCAATTTCTTCTCTTCCCCAAAGCCCTAAATCCCAGTATAATTAAAACTGAGGGTGGAGAACATAAACCATGTAGGGATTACATGAGAACATTCTCTGGCTGAACTGTGATGGAGGAATATTAGACTTAAAATTGGAAAAATCTGTGAAAATTTTGCAGAAGAAACATTTTGAAGTTCTTTCCAGTGGAGATGTTAATCTGTAAGCGAATAAATCAACTCCAGAGTGGCTCTAAACTTAAATGAAATCTTGGGGCAGAAGTGTGTCTCAGCGTGTTTTTACTCTGCCGTTTGAATTTTCATCTAAGTTTCAGTGAATCTGCATTATGTAAGTGCAGCTGGCACAGATAATCTCATCTGCTGGCACTGACATTGGCTGGACCTGGTGCATTCGGTGGTGCCTGAAACACTGAACAGGGAGATATGAGCAGAGCCACTGCCTGTAAAATGTGGTTATGCGTCTCTCAGTCGTCTCTCTGGATGCTCAGCCCAACAGTGGTCTTAACTGCTCTGCAGTCATATCATTTCCTGTTCTTAATCTGTTTATGTCTTTACTTTGGACTTATTTAAGCATTTCATAATTTATTTTTCATCTATCCTCTTGTCTTTGTTGTGTCTGAACACATTCACTGTTCTTGCTGTACCACTCCTTCCTACAAAATCACATGCACCTCTCTTCCTCGTGGTGGACTCTGGTGTTCCTACTACTTCTCCTCTCATGACACCCCATTCATTTTTTTTTTTACCCTGATAAAACCTCTCCACCTGTGTGCTCCCTTCTGCTTGGAGATTGCAGAGTGCACTTTAGCGCCAGTTGCAATGGAGGACAGTGACCACGAGGTTCATTCTTCGTCAGATGAGCAGGACTCCTGCCCTGGCTCCCCTAATCATGCTGGCCATGATGCTGAACAGGTACCAGAGATGCCCCCCCCCAAAAAACCCTGAATTCCACAACAAACATACTGTACAGTTAAGACAATATTGTGATTCGTCTTTTGGTTAAATTAACCTCTCTTTTTTTAGCCTCGGCTGTTTCTGTGTCCTAAAACAATATGTATTTTTAACTTGGACCAGAAGTTACATCATGATGCTTCTATTGTCCTACCACAGCAAACCCACTTTACCCTCAGCTAATGTATAGTTCATAAACATAACATGAGTCACATCTCCCATACGGGATTTAAATGGCATCACTGCTTTCTGAGGGCCACTGCATTATTTATCTTTGTGCTCAACAAGCAGGCAGACTGTAGTCTGTGGGACTGGGGGAGCTGTGCTAACTGGAGTCCAGAATATGCAAAACAGCCTCTTCATTTCAGCTGCGTATCCTCTGTTGGGAAAATCTACACTTTATTTCTTTATTTCCCTTCATCCTTTAAGAACAACCATAATGAAGGACACTTTGCTCAAAGTAATTTGGTAAAGTAAATTATGAACTGGTCAGGAGGTTTATGATGCATATGATCCATCTCCATTAATGATGATAGAAAGTGATTACCAGCTGAATTGCACCACACATGTTGCCTGTGTCTCATTTGTCACTGTTTACTGGCAGCTCATCAACATTTATTAAGCAGTTTTACATTATTTTGCGTCACTGTAAAGTATTACGACTGTTTCTGAAAGTGTGCATCTTCTGCCCTCTGGATCTCTGTCCCTACCCTTATTCATTGACACTTGACCTTTTCTCTACCTGTTGTTGCATCCACCCTCAATTTTTTTACCTCCTCCATCTGCTTCAACCACGGCGCCTCTCTAGCACTCAAGTCAATCAGAGGACTCAGAGGTGGAAAACATTATGCAAGACCCTCACCACCAAGGAGGGCACGGCCACCACCGCCACGACCACAAGCAGCACCACCACCATCATGACCATGAGCCTCATGATGGAGATGGGGAAGCTGAGGGCGAAGGCCGTCCCCACAGCCCATCGTACTTGCGACCCCCCGTCGCGGGTAGGGCACAGTCGGATTCAGGTTCAGACCCCAGTTTGTCGCAGAGCAGAAGTGTGGAGTTTGACTTGCCGTTCCCCGTCAGTCCCACCAGGCCCAAGAGTCCCTGGGGTCGATTTGACCCGTACAGCAATAATGAGGTAACACAAGGAGGCCCAGCCAAGAAACCCAGAGAGGAGAAACAAGATCTGAGTGGTTTAGTTATGCTTTCAAGGCGGTGCTGTTTGTGTGCTGTAATGTGTTGAACGGCTCACCTTCAGGCTGATGAATCGAGTTTGTAGGATGCAACAGAGCTTGTCTGGGATTGCAGAAAATTGTAAACCTAATATGCTGCTTTACGCGGTAGGAAAAAGAGGTTGATTTGTGCTTATTTTTTCTAGTAGAACAGATTGTGATTGGGGTTCTGCGATGGTAACGTTGCTTTTGTTGTGTTGTTGACTTTATTCAGTCACACCCTTTGTGCAACGCCTTGATAACATACTGTGAATTGTATGCTTGATAACAAAGTTGAAAGATGATTTTTGCACAGTCTCAGATATAGATAATAATCTGTGCTCCCCTGATGTATTATTAATCTTTGTCTGCTTTTTTTTAAGGACCAGGACAAGGAGTATGTGGGTTTTGCCACACTGCCAAACCAGGTGCACCGCAAGTCTGTCAAGAAGGGATTTGACTTCACGCTGATGGTTGCAGGTAAATCCTCGATTGCACATTAGCAGACATTTGATCTTAAGCTCACCTTTGCTTTGAAGACACTGCTGATCACAAGTTCTTATCCCACACTTGTTTTCTCTTTGTTGTTCTTTGTTTGAAGGGGAGTCTGGCCTGGGAAAGTCCACACTGGTCAACAGTCTCTTTCTCACAGATCTTTACAAAGATAGGAAGCTGCTCAATGCTGAAGGTGAGGAAGCCACAGTTTTGTTTTGTTTGATACAAATTTGTCCTTTAATATATTAAAACAGTGGTCTGTTTGTGTCCTCTCCCCAGAGCGAATCACACAAACAGTAGAAATCACCAAACACACAGTGGATATAGAAGAGAAAGGTGTCAAACTGAAGCTCACCATCGTGGACACTCCTGGGTTTGGAGATGCTGTAAACAACACTGAATGGTACATGTCAGACATCTTTTAAAAGTTGGGGGGAAAGAAAAGAGAAAGTACAACTGGGTAACCTCATTTTAGCTTTGCTGTTTAAACAAAAAAAAAAAAGTCATGTGCAGTAGTTCTGCGTTGCCTCAGAGCCTGAACGTCCCTGTGTGTTTCTGCTGTAGCTGGAAGTCAGTGGCTGACTACATCGACCAGCAGTTCGAGCAGTACTTCAGGGACGAGAGTGGCCTCAACCGCAAGAACATCCAGGACAACCGCGTACACTGCTGCCTCTATTTCATCTCACCCTTTGGTCATGGGTATGACAAATGTGCAGTGCCCTCATAAGAATTAGCAGGCTTTCTCATCACTTCTAATAATGGGGAATATTAACCCCTTCCTACTGCGGTATGTGCTGCCATCTGCATCAGATCAGTGGCTACTTTCCCTGTATTACATAATAGATCCCAGCAGCTTGGGTGCTCACACACAGCCGCCTGAGTAAATGAGATTTATCGTAAAAGTCTAGTGCACCAGTATTAACTTGCAGTGCATTCAGCCCATTAAATTGTTAATGCAGTGGGGCTCCTGCCTTCTCAGCTGCCTTCAGGTGAATTTACATCTGGTGCGGTGCTTTTGCTCTAATCAATTGTGTGTGCTGAGTGCTGATGTGGTACTTTTTACTGCATTTGTGCACATGCACTGTTCCACACCACCGTTCACATTAAAGAACAAACATACCGTAAACATCAAGTAATGCGACAGTGCATTTTTTTAAATAGTGATGGAGAAACTGCTCCCTCTGTTGGTGAGCTTTGGTCATTACTCCACATCAAGAGGTCACTTAGAGAGCAAGCCTTTCAGTGTTTGTTCTTATGTCTTGTATGATTTATTGAAGTTATTGAAAAGTTATAGGCTTCATATGTAATTAATAAATAATCAAAGAATCAAAGAAAACAAATGAAAAATGAATTTCCTCCATGTTTAAACACTCTGGTATTGTGTCTCTTCCAGCCTCCGGCCTTTGGATGTGGAGTTCATGAAAGCTCTGCATGAGAAGGTTAACATCGTCCCCGTCTTGGCTAAAGCAGACACACTCACTCCCAGTGAGGTCAAGAAAAAAAAAATCAAGGCAAGGCTCGTCTCAGTTAATAAACAATTCATCTGTACATGTGTTTAAATTAGACTGCAGTTACATAGCAGATATTCACAAAACTCGTTTAGTTACTTGGTTCGTTTCTTTAGCACAAACAGTTCAAACTGACGCAGTGAAAATCTGTTTTTCACTCTGTACTTTCTCTGTCATTTGTTTAACCATAGATCCGGGAGGAGATTGAACAGTATGGTATCAAGATATACCAGTTTCCAGACTGCGACTCTGACGAAGATGAGGAGTTTAAGCAGCAGGACACTGAGCTCAAGGTGAGAGCCACAACTTCCAGGCGTCATTGGATCTTTCAAGTGCAGACGTAGCACAAACAGCAAGTATATCCTGATACGTTTTTAGATGCAAAAGTCTTCAGCAATCTCATCACAGAGGATTACTCAGCTAATAGAGTGAAGCAGAGCTAAAATGAATATTAAAATAATCTAACCGAAGACCTTGGCAGCCAGTTCACTACTGACTGCACAGCCCTGATGAGTCAACCGTTCTTTGCTCTTCTGGCATCCTAATCTGGCAGTGAGGACACAGTCACTGTGCCAGTTTATCTCTCTTTGCCACTGTCCTTGAGCAGCCTCCTAAGAGCAGTGTGTCAGCTGCAGCAGAGAAATGATAAATGGGAATAAAAGATGGGGGGGGATTTAAATATTGAATGGGAAGGGTAAAAAAATTGAGGAAGCTTCTTATGATTTGAAATGAAAAATATGGAGTACAGATTCAAATGAGTATAAGCAGGAATGAGAAATAAAGCAATGAAGACATTAAAAAGGCACAGATGGACAACAACAAACACATCTGCACTGCACCACTCACTGGTCCATCCCTAACACACAGCCCATGTCTGCCCTCCCCTAACAGACACTGTTTTAATTATATGATCCTTTCTGTTCTCACAACAAGGAAAGCATTCCCTTTGCAGTAATTGGCAGCAACACAGTGGTGGAGGCCAAAGGGAAGAGGGTGCGAGGCCGTCTGTACCCCTGGGGCATCGTAGAGGGTAGGCCTGTAGTCTCCGTCGTCCAGTTCTTCATTTGCTGCTTCTCATGTGTTTTGCATCGACATACGGGTACACGCGCATTGGTGATACTGATCCTCTCACTGTGGTTTGCAGTGGAGAACTCGGCGCATTGTGATTTCGTGAAGCTGAGAAACATGCTCGTTCGCACACATATGCAAGATCTGAAGGACGTGACCCGGGAGACTCACTACGAGAACTACAGAGCCCATTGCATCCAGAGCATGACCCGCATGGTGGTGAAGGAACGCAACCGCAAGTATGCTTACACTGAAGCAAGAGATAAAAATATCAATGTATATACTATATACATACTATCATGAGTTATAAAAAAAATTGAAAATATAGAGGTGTACATATTTTTGAAGAAAAATAATTACTTTTTTTCTTTTTTTTCCCTGTATTTGGATTTTTACCCTTGGAATTAAGATATCTTTTTATGTATTTAATGAGTTCAGATTTTTCCTATATTTATCCTCACAAGCACACGCAAATGAGTGTAAATGAATGAATTTCCTGATTTGGTATTTCTGCTGTAAAGTGTTAATGAAGTCTGTCAACACCCTTAGTTAAACAGAGTGGGGCAGCAACTAATTACACACTTCCAATGGCAGATTTAGTGTCATGCTGTGCACATTATAGGTTTTGAGCTTGTGATGATGGTAAGAAGACTTTACCTTGTGTGTGTTCAAGTAGTTTCCACTGAGGCAGTGTTGTCAGGGCACCATTATTGTCCTACTCTGCACAGACACACAGGGCATAGTTTATCTGCTCCCTAGATAAACATTAGTGTCTTTTGCAGGTCAGGTCCTTAGTAGCCAAATGTCCCTCACATCCAGGTCCACCTGTCGCTTTCATATCACCATTTGTAATACAAAATAATATAACCCGCATTAAAGACTGGAGATGTGACTGTTACTGGGAGTTTGCATTAAAAATAACACGAATCAGAATTAATTCATTGAAATTGCTCACTGCAGTCAAGCTAAATATTAAATGTCCTTCTCTACAACATTGCAGTAAACTAACCAGGGAGAGTGGCACAGACTTCCCCATCCCTGCAGTGCCCGGAGTGACGGACAACGAGACAGAAAAGCTCATCCGAGAGAAAGATGAGGAGGTACGGCACGCCGACCATGAGCCGGACTCGCACTACCGACATGATCACGACCACGAGCATAATTCTGACCACCAAGAGCACTCAGACCCTCAGCCCAGCCCAGAGACACGCTCAGATCCGATGGCCGATGAAGCCCTCTGAGTGTCTTTAGCTCACAGATTACTTCCATTTTGCATGATTACTTTTATTTGGTACAAGTACATGAGCATATTCATAGAGCTAGAGTTATGTTCAGGTAGCAACAGTGGTATTGGAATCAATGAAGGTATTGAATATGTTGCTTTATATTCCTGGTGTCATCATAAAGTTAGCCTGGTGGCAGGAGTCAGCTGAAGTGTAACTCCATGAGGTCGTCCTGCATGAAGATTTCCGGGTTTTTTGGCTTTCGTCCATTCTTTTTTTTTTTTTTTTTTTTTTTTCTCTCCCCACAACCACAGATCGAACTTTGTGCTCAGTGTTATGCCATTTTTGGGAAAGAGTCACTTACGCTTATTGATATTGTTAGAATAAAAAAATAATTTTAAGTTCCCAATATTTAAATTCTTCACGTACATATGCCACAGTATGAACCCAGTTACTGTCAGTACTTCCCAGTAAAGGTAACTGTTGATGGTGAATTATCACAGCCGTTATGCTTCAAGCCTCTTCCCTCTCCCCATTAAAACTATTTATTTTACCAAATAAAGAGATCGTTTATCCTCAGTTGTTTTTATTTTTTGTGCAACCAACATTGAAATATTGTTTAAAATGAGAGCTGCAATGATTAATTGATTAATCAATAGCTGATCGACAGAAAAATTAATTGGCAGCTATTTTCATAATTGATTAATAGGTTTGGACAAAAATTATCTTATCAGCCCGGCCTCTCAGATGTGAGAATTTGCTGCTTTTCCTTGTGTTAAAGACATTTGATGACATCACTGTGACTGCAGGAAATTATTAGTTTCCTGATGTTGAGTAGATAAAATTAGTAACTGATTGACAAAATAATCGGCAGATTTATCAGTAATGCAAATAATCGTAACACAACTTAAAAGAATCCTAATTGTGGCACTTTACTAAATGTCGGTGGGTGCAGTATTTGACGCGTGACTGTACCACAAAAAGCAGAGTCAGAGCACAGACAGCACACACCACTGGAGTTGCACTGGTTTCCAACAAATGATAAATTGAAAAATGAAAATATTTGAGTTTGACGAGGAAAACAAATCCCTCTTGATCTCCCTAAATCTGAAGAACGTGATTAACTGGTTAACCAACTAACTGATTTGCTTGTCTTACTACATACTGTGTAGTGAAGGTGCAGAGGCAGGTGGAGGAGTCAGCGCTGCCTCGTTGTCGTTCAGCACAGGTCACGTGATCGAGAAAGAACAGGCCGAGCTTCCGAGTGTGATTGATTTGTCGTGTGTGCAGTCATGTGTAAGCAATCAGCTGGACTGTGGGTACTAACTAATGTTTGTCTCATCTCACAGTTGCGGCGAATGCAGGAGATGCTGCAGAGGATCCAGGATCAAATGCACACTCAGAAAGACGCGTATTAACACAGGACAGCAGTCACACTGGGATTTAAAAAAAAAAAAAAAAAAAAAATCACCCAGGAAACCTTTATTCTTCTCTTGAACACTGACATCCCTACGTGTTCACCTGACCACCACTCAACCTCATCACGTTACACATGGATCAGGGACCTGCGAGGAGGTGGTAAGATGTTCTGACATTTGCAGCTCAGCGACTCCCTTTATCCTTTCTGACGTTATGACATCACTGCTGCAAAAACTCGACCCTCCACTCTGCTGTTTCCTGTCCTGTCAAAACTTTGAAATGATGAAGAATAAAGAGTTTTGTTGTTTGTTTGAAAGAAATCCTCTTTAGTTTGAGGGTTTGTATAGTCAACTTAAATGAAATATCTGAACATTATTTGGCCACATGATCACAGGGTTGTTTTGTTATTATCATAATTATTATTATTTTTATTTTTTACCTAAGGTCTGATATCAGGTTTACATGTGGTGACCTGCTCATTTTTTAAGCACTCTTTTCTGGTGCAAGTGTTTATTTTTACTATCTCTATAGGTCAACATGCATATATACTGTAATAATTTAATTTTCTATATTGCAACTATATTAAACATTTGTTCTACTGTTTTTCATCTTTTATGAATTCCTCGTTTTATTTAACTACACCCTTCTACACTGCCTGATATTATGTATTGATGATTGTTTTATGTAGATCTCCCTTCAACTGAGGTTCCTCTTCGGTTTAATAATTACGTGAGGGTGGTTTGGAATCATTTAAATTTTGTTTTGCCATCATCTGCATGTTTATCATACTGTAACTGCCACCTCTGCTGCCTGACAGCATGGATGTTAGTGGCTCTGCTCAGCGTTCAGTCTCAACTCACTGCAATGCTTACTGCCATATCGACATTTAAAATGGACATTTTACATAACAGAGGGGTTCGTTATTATTTGGGGAAAGATTTGTATCCAGGTTGTTTCATCTCATCGGAGCTGATGACACCTGTTATTGGTTAATAGATAATAAGAGCTTTAATGAGACAAGACCCTCGGGTTGCATGAAATGTCCAAGGGAAGGGTTGCATCAAAGGTCATGCAGTGTGTTTACTTTTGCATGCAAAGATTCCTCTGATAGCAGATCAATTAAGTGATCATAGCGATTGGCAATAAAATATGTAGCAACTTAATTGTTGGGGAAGATATATTGAAAATAGGTGGATTTTGTTATGGGGTTGTTTGTAATTGTAACTTCATTTCAAGGGAACCCACAAGTTGGATGTGTGCTTACCTTAATGTTTATCTTATAACCAAAGCCAACAATGACAAACTAAATTGTCCAAAATTTTGGATTTTCCTTTTTGTGTGAATTTTGTTTTGAAAAACCTATCAAAGCCAAGAGTAATGGTCAAAGTTATTTTTATTCTCTTGCTAATTGTTTCTATGTTCCAAGTGCAAAATTTAAATGACTGTGCCATGCTGTGTGACCTGTTATGTTAAAAAAAAAATTACATTCCTTGAGCTTCTGTCAGAGTCAGTTATTGCTTTTACTTTTGAATTTGTTTTATATTAAATTTGTCTTTTGTCATTCTACCTTTTTGGAGTAATATTTTTATAAATGAAATGCAGGTGGGGAGGACATTATGTGTACAATTCTATAATATAATAAAATCTAAATATAATTTCACTCTCTCCATTACACACAGGGTATTGCTTTATGTTACATTATGTCAAAATGTTAGCAAGATTAAATGCTTGATTTTATTCAATAATACACTTTAATTAGTTAATCCTAAATTAGATTTCCCACCATTGCAAACAGTGTTAATAGGCTACACAGTTGGTAGTAAAATTTTTGTTGCCGGAGTTCTGACTTGAAGGCCTCTCAAAGGCCCCGCCCCCTCAGGTGTGACTAACCAATGGCTGTAATTACCTGCTAGTTTACTAGCTTGTGCGGCCCATACAATGTTGTAAATTCACCCCAAAACAAATCTCTACGTCACTAGCCGGTTGAAGACTCTTAGCTAACGCCATCTTAACACTAACAAACAAGCAGATGACGATAAGATGAAGACACGACAAACTGTGAGTCAATTCTTACTTGTTTGTTGTTAATCTTAAATGAACCCTGGCCTGTTGTTTTTATACCAGATTCAACAAATAAGGCTAATAAGAGGTGTTTTAGACGGTTAGCTAATGTTAGCCTGTTAGGCACAATGAGACAGGTAACGCCAACAACGCTTCACTGGTTCTTCTTTTGAGGATAATTAACATTTTCACTTTATTTAAATGTACTTTGTTACACAGAGGTGCTACTATGCTGTCATTGATTTAAGTGACCTGGAAAGGTAGAAAAAAAGTAGAAGTTTAAACTAATCTGGCAAATTAGCATACATGTGATTTATTATGCAAGACGTCTAATTAAATAACAGTAGAGTCAGTTTTCAGACGGTCGATTAACTATTGTTACTCATTTAATTGCGGTCCCATTCTCTAGTGTGATGATTTTTGATTGTTTTTGTTTGTTTTATTTAACTATAAACTCAGTATCTTTGGGTTTTGAACTGTTGATCAGATGAAAACAAACACTCAAAGATGTCACCTTGTACTCTGCGGAACTAACATTTTTCATAATTTTTGATCAGATGATTAATCGAAAAAATAATCAGTTGAAAAAGCCCAGATGCCAAATATGCCATAATTTGAAACCATATTGCTGAATTACAAAAGAAAAATGTACAATTTGGTCAAAAGCAAGAAAAAAGCAACCTCAGGCATTTGTAAACATAATACAATTTATTAATTATCTTCTTTTAATATAAATTTTTAATTTTACATATTTTCTCAAGCTTTTTTACATGATACAGTTAGATCTAAATGCAGCCCAACATTTACAGGCTATATACAACTAAAACTTTCTCCATAGGGAAAACACAGAAGTATGTTGTTGCTTCAAGTATCTGAATCCCTGTATATGTTTACAGATTTGTTTGCTACAATATGATTTCCAAAGGCATTTGTTCAGGATCCTCTGCATAAAATCTGAAGGTGATTTATTTTTTCTAGCTTTGCACTTAACGTTAGTGAGAAAAACAAAATATAAATGTCCCTGTTGTGATCATATTGCATCAAAACAAACTACATCAACATTAAAGGGTGAATACTTTTCAAAGTGGCCGAATGTGATATCAACATAGGAAGAGGTCTGTGTAGTCATCACCCCCGATATACAGCACTGTACATGGTCCCAGAAAAAAAAGAAAAGAAAAAAACTATATTATCAAATTTACACAGAACAGAAGAAGTTATTCTCCAGATGAAACAAGCAACAGTAAAATACAAAGTCAGTTTTAAAGGTTACACATAACATACATGTGATAAATAAGGTAATCGCATTTAAGGGCTTAACTTCTGATGAGCGCGCTATCCTTTCACAGGTCAGTACATTCGGATTAAATTAGGAGAACACAGCATGTTGCTGTTCTAGCAACTGCTATGCTAATCTGCAGGTTTGCCGCTCATTGAGACGAATAGAAATGTTCACAGTGCTAGCTTTGGAAAAGGATATAAAAACACACTTTGATTGGTTTTATGTCTGCTGCTGACATCACTTTATAGGGATCCCAAGCCCATAATTGTGAATGGCACAGCTTCAATTCAAGTGCCAAAAGACAAAAAAATTCCTACATCCCTACTGCAACTTGTTGAGGACAGACAGCAATGCTATGGGTCCTCACTCTCAAACATAGTGAATTTACAGTCAAGAATGCATTCACAGCATGCAAACATCTTACTTGCAACACACATCTTACTATCATTTGCTCTGCCATACCACATAAACACGCTTTGCTATATCTTATGGACTTGATATGTATTCACATTCAAAATCTCTTATCTTAGACATTTAGTCTGTGATGATGTTTACATTTCCGGGGCATGTAGATGTTCAAAGTCATTCTATTTGGCAAATATTTTAAAACATAGCAGCTGCGACGAAAACATCTTACATATTGATCCTAAAATAAAATAAAATAATAAGTGTACACTCAACGTTATGTTTGAAGGAAAATCCCAAAGATAAGTAACAAGTTGAGTGTCCTTTAATGACAAAACTTAATTTTTTTCTTTTTTAAGTGGCCGTTGTTTGAATGACGCCAGCATTACACTTTTTTCATTGTCACAGGAATAGTAGTATTACATTGAACACAATCAGCCATCAGGGGGAGCTATTGCTGTATGCACCATCACTGAGGACTGCAGCTCCACTTCAGGAGCTTGACTTCAGTCCGTGATTTTGCTCCAGCCCTGCAGCATGCGCCTCTGCTAGAGAGGAGGAGCTCCTCTAAATCACATTCCTAATGTGCTGGTGGTTATGGCAGGTCCAGAACTTTGATCCTACAACCGAGTGTAACCTCTCGAGGTTACGATCTACTATTGGTTAATCTGCATCGGTTGCTGTGATTGCAAGTAGAGCCGCCATATACACTGAAACAAGGTGCTGTCACTGGGCTGGCAGAGCAGCATTTCTTGACATGCGGCCATACAACTCATGTGAAAATGACTACAAGTGACAAGTGAGGGTCCAGATGGCACATCTGCCCACTGCTTCCTGCCACACACACTCAGCATGGAGACTGTTAGCCAC
Source organism: Scatophagus argus (assembly GCF_020382885.2). Classification (NCBI taxonomy): domain Eukaryota; kingdom Metazoa; phylum Chordata; class Actinopteri; family Scatophagidae; genus Scatophagus; species Scatophagus argus. The sequence continues at coordinate 13,963,802 of NC_058497.1, read as the reverse complement.
ATGCAACCTGGTACGTCCTAAATTCAGGATCAAGATTTCAGGACACTTTGATAGACTAGTATTGAAAGAGGTTTGCATTTTGTCTTAGGAATGTTCCCGGCTTTACATCAGCTGCAAAACTAATGAGTGATGGTGAAACTCTGTGGATCAGCGAGTTGTTATGCAGCTCTCCTGCCCTCACTGTGATTGTGTTCATGGCCTGGTATGAGGCTTGTAGTTCTCCCCTATTAAGGGGTGTATCCGTCTTCCATCCCAGTGGTCCTGTCGGCAGTGTTCAGGCAAGCTTCAGAGTGCTGATGGGGAAGGAGGGCATGGTCACCATTGTCACAGGGTTGAGCACTGTCTGACCCACCAGCTGCGGGTGGTGGGCCACCATTTGGGTGCTCACTGCTGTCTGCTTGCCAACAATGGTGGCAGCCGGTTGGCTCGGTGCAGTGCCGTTCATTTGAGGGTGGGTGTGGTTTATGGTGTGGGTGATGTGACCGACAACAGCTGGCTGTGTGGCAGCCACTGGTTGGGGATAGAGGGCAGGTAGATGCTGGCTGAGGTGAGCCACTGGATGCACAGTTATGTGGCCAATGGGTTGGTGGCTGGGAGCTAACTGTACAGAGCTGGTGGTGCTGGAGGGAGCCAGATGGGCAATATGTTTAGGACCACCTCCCTGGATGACATGGTTGACTGCTTGGATGACTGAGGGATGGGACACTGAAGCATGGGCAATAACTGTGGAGTGTAGGCTAGGCATGGTCACCATCTGTGTTTGGGCGGGGATCAGGGGCTGACTAGGGGTGGTGGGAGTGCTGGAAGTTGTGGCTGTAAGTGTAAGTGGGGCTGCAGGCTTGGACACTGGCTGTGGAGGAGGCACAGGCAGTGGCTGCAGATGAGGCTGGTGCAGAGGGGGTTTGTGCTGGATGGAGATGTGTTGGGTGATGAAGGAGGTAGTGGAGGTGGTGGTGGCGGTGGGTGTCATGGTTGGGGCCTGTGTGGGTGTTGCGGCCTTGTGCAACTCAGGTTTCATGGTTTGAGGCACCGTGGGTAAGGCAGTCTGTGCTCTTGGTGTGTTCTTGTCATCGAGGTCATCTTCCATAATGTCTTCACCTTCTGCAATGCCAGCAAATCAGATAATTAACTGTGATTCTGCAGCATTTATTTTACTAAACTTAGATTTTAAAAGAACTGGTTTGCTGATGTAGTTGATGGGACATATACAGGTCAGAACTGTTACAAATTTGTTTAGGATTGCATACACTCCTAATATGTATGCAGGGGCAGCCCTGCAGGCCTCTAGTAATCCCCCCCTGACTGTCAGCCTACCTGAGGCAGTGGATGTCGAGGCCTGGTCCTCCTCTGGCTGTACTGTCTGTCGGAGAATGCGGTCGATCTCAATGACATCCATCCACTGGCTCAGCTCATTCTTCAGCTCAGCTAATCGCTGCTGCGTGGCTATCTTCTCTCTGGCCAGCCGCTCCATGTCATGCTCGTACTCCTTCTCTTTCCGCTTCAGCGTCTGAAAGAAGACAGCAGAAAATGGACAAACTCTTAAATCTCTGTACTGAATGACTCCAGTAAATGAACATCTCGGTACCGTTATTAGGTAGCAAGTGTTGCTATGTTTTCGTGTACAATGTAATGCAATAGTGCACTACAACAACCCCATGATTAACTTTGTCTTTGTGAAGCTTTGCTTTTTGTGTTGATTAAACTCCAAACTAATGTCTGAACCCATAGAGGGTGGTTTTGTAGTAAGACTTTGGTGTATTGATTCATGTTAACCTCAAATGGAGTTTGACAAAAGATTAGAGGCATAAGAAGGAGACGTAAGCTAATGTGGTTGTTGTTTAAAGTCTTGTGTTGCAGGCTGCTGTTTGATTCAGTGTGGCCGTCCGCTTGCTACTGCTTTCTGCATAATTTGATGGCATGTATCAAAATAAAGTCCTATCTACGTAAATACCAACAGAGATTTCTCCATTTTGGTTTCTGATTTCTTTCCTCAAAGTGGAACACTGGACACACGATTCACAGAGCTAATTTGTGTTGTCTGTTTGAACGAAAAAAAAAACTATTTATTTTGTTAACAGTAGAACATATTTGTGATCTAAGCCTTAGCAGCATCATTATTCTTCTTCACACAGTAAGTAGTCAATTCAACATTAATTCAACATTAAGTTTTAGCCACCAACAGAACAGGGAGGCTGTATCCTTAACTCATGCATTAGTCATGTTAATTAAGTCTCCAGCAACAAGCAGTGGATTCCTACAGAATGTCTAACCTGAAGAAAAAATACAAAAAAACAAAGTACACCACTGCAGTAAACTTGAATAAGAATTAATGCCTATGCTGTCTTTACTGCTGATTAATAAGGAATGGGTCAACAGATAATGATTTAAAAATAAACCTGCGACCGTAGTCTGTGTGCAGGGAGAAAGAAAAGCAGGAGGAAAGGAGGAGGTGGAGGAGACAAGTATGGAAAGTAGGAGGTGCTTCCAGGCAGTGGCTCTCTGTGACCCAATTTCCATTAACCCGTCAGCTGACACAAGGCAAAACCAAACAAACTTAAGTGGACTTCCCTGTACATAGCAACAGGAGGAAAATTAAAAAAAACAAAACAAAAAAAAACAGTATGATAACTACTACTAACAAATGGCAAGACAGTCTGTGAAAATAATACAAATGCATAAAGAAATATTAAACAATATTAAGAACTTATTCCCTGGCTAAGACCATACAGACATAATAGAGTTATGCTGTTAGGGATTAGTGTTCGGACATCAAATCCTTCATTTAATTTAACACATGTTAAGTTCAGCTTGGTCAGACTATCCAATGACGACTCTAGTCTCAGTGGCACAGGCTCAAGGAAATGACAGTGTGAAATTTATTACCAGCAACCTGATGACTCAGGATCATAAAGCCATTTCCCCAAAGGGTGGACTTCCTGTTGGTGCTCATGCCACCGTGTATTTGTGTATGTGTGTAAATGTGCAAGTCATGTGTGAGAGTGTGGGTGCATCTGCTTGTAAGACTAAAGGTTGTGTTTCTGTATATAGACTTAATCAGTCTGTGCATGCTTCTACAGGACAATATAAATGTACATGTAACAGCAAAAGGGGGCAAAAGGGAGGCCTTGTGCAATTCATCACCTGTCTCTAGTCCATATCCAAGATTAGAAATGCACAGGCCAAGTGGTCTGTGCTTGGGTTGAATCCCACTTGTGTGTTTTGGTCACTCAAAGTCTGGCTCTCATATCAGTTTCACAGAGGAACGACATGACCAGAAGACAACCAAGCCCAATCAAATCCACATAAATGATCTGTTAATCTGGTCATCAAGGTGAAGAATACTATTTTAAATCATGGGACAATATTGTAGATATTTTGGTCTAAAGTGTGTGTGTGTGTGTGTGTGTGTGTGTGAAGAAAGATAAACATTGATGCACATATTGCAGTACATTTTACAGCTGAAAAATCCTTGTGTTGATACTCTGATGGATTATTTATGTATAATTGAAACATTTTCCACATTACCTCAAACATTGTTTGTACTTTCCCGACTGCAATTTTTTGTTACTTATCAGCCAACAATATATGCAATAGCCTAATTGATTTATGGCGCTAGTTAAATACTGGTTTCCAAAGATGGACCAACAGCAAATTATGATTTGTCTTCACTTGGTTCAAGACAACATTGCTATACGTCTCATTTTATCTTATTACTTGTGACACTGTGATAGTGGTCGAGTGCTGGACAATCATGACAATTGAAGCACAACAAATCTTCTTATCCAAACAATGAAGTTATTGCATTTTAATTGCATTTTAAAGCATGGAGAGCAGGACAAATCACTATACTCCACTGATTAATGAATAATGTGCTCCTTACCATGCACTCATGAACATCTGGACACAGATGTGTAACTCGTGACCACCTATTAACAGCCACTCTGACATCCAAAAGAGCTGTTGATATCCTACTTCAGTCTGAAAATGTCAGCAGCATCCTCAGTCTCAACACATGATGTACTGAAATGCCCCCATCTCTGGTTGTCATGGAAACAGCTGAAAACCTCCTCAAGGTTTCTTCAGTGACCTAAAGGACCATGCACAACCTTAAGGTGCCACTTGGTTTTCCCTGGCAATGTTTCAATGTATAAATATGCCTTTTAATGCTCTGGATTTTGTTGAAACAATTACCCAGGTGCACAGAATCAGTTTTTCTGACACACAAAGCAGCCGTGTTGAAAGAACCTGCAGTAGGACCGAGTGAAGTGGCATTTAAGAGTGTACAAAATATGTGACACGTGGACTGGGCTGCCTCTCTTTTACCCTCACGTATTGGCAGGCAGCTGTATGTGAGTTGCGCCACAACTGTGCATGCCACAAACTATGACTCATGGAGAGACAAATTGCTCCACAAACATCAAGACACACTGAACTCTTCTTCCTGCTGCAGTGCCGATAGTGGTCAGTGCAAACGCTGCACTCGTCTCTTTACAAACAGCTAGTCCGAGATTAACTATGTAAACCTGATAAGAGTGTCGCAGATGGATCCCACATGACTTCACCATCCTGTTAATCATGTCACCAGGTTGCTAAGGCACAGGGTGCCAAGTACCTTTTTGTTTCTGTGACCGTGGCTGCCCCCTCTGAGTCTTTGACCCTCCTCCTCCTTCTAGACAGACGAGACCCCACCTCAGCCCCGTCTGTGTGTGAAAATCTAGATCAGCACAGGGATGGGCTGCATCTTATGTGTGTGTGCGTGTGCATGTGTGTATGGAAGGTAAACAATGCTCAAGCGGTTTCCCAAGCAATGAGAGTGCCAAGCACATGGCCCCACGGAGAACAGGAAAGGGAGGGCGGCAGATAGCGGGGGATTGCAAGAGAGCAATACAAGCTGTACTCACTGACTCACATTTGCAGCAGACGGCACAAGGCTGGGTTTTCTTAAAGAGCCAGGAGCACAGGAGGCCACGTTGCAGACATGCTGCTCAGCCGGGCTGACTGATCACGCTACTGCAAAGAGGTCTTGTGACAGTGCGGTAACCATAAACCCTTGTCTTACCGTGCCTGGAAGCTAGAACAGAGAACTTCACGTGGTGCCTTACTTCAACAATAAAAGGCTTGTTTGTGGGGAAAGAAAATCCCTATTTTTGCACACCATTCCTTGTGTGCAAGCTTGGGCTGGTCATAACTGACCTAATTATCTCATCATGGCCAAGGACTGATCGACAGTCCAGGCCATGCTCCAGTACACACAATTCATTTATATAGGTGGGGTGTGGTACACTGTCATGTAACTGTTTTTTCTTTTGTTTTTTTTTCTGAGCAAGAGACAACTCTGCTGAACAAAATTTTTTTTCTTTCTTTTTCTTGTCATCATTTTCCTCAAGAAAGACACTGCATGTACCACAGCAAATGTAACAGTTGCTGTGTGTGAGTATACTCTCAACTCAAAACCATAAAAGAAGAAACTGTCACTGAGACTTTGACAAAGACTAAGCTGAGACCTTAAAATCTCTGAAATATTGAAAAGCAGTGATGCCGACCTTCCAAATAAAGACTGATTATTATTAAAGTTCAAAGCTGAATAAAAAAGAAAATGTGAAAGCAATCAGCACAAATTTGTTTTTAGACTAAGGAAATATGCTGTTATCCGCATACTGAAATGTCATTTACTCACAATGCTAAAAATATTACCACAAATCCCCTTTCTTCTATGTACTGTAGATTTTGCCCACCAGATGGCACAGCACATTTCAGACTGGCATTCAGGCACAAATGGGAGGAACAAGTTCAGTCAGCTTTGAGGGGGAAATGAAGCGCAAGCGGAGTAAACCGAGCCTTGTGTTTACCACTCCATGTTCCCTCCTTGCTGCTGGCAGCTAAGCCTGGTGGTACAGTGAGTCCTGCCTGTTGCAGCACTGGGCGGGGGCCCAGCACGGGGGGGTGACGTCACGCGGCTCAGGCTAGCCATGTGCTTGCTGCTCATGTGGCCTTAAAAGCTCAGGGAAGCAGGATGGAGGGAGTAGGGAGGAGGAGCTCCAATGCATCAGGGCTTATTTTACAGCCTAGGCTTTTGCAGTGCCACTACAGGCTCAGGGGAAAAACCTTCAGGAACAAGATGTAATATACTTATTGTAAAAACCTGAACCCATGTACAGCTAGTTTAAAAACACTGACACAAAAACAAAAACAAAAACAATCGATTTCCATTTGGAGGTTTTCAGGCCATATTTGCTGAGTCATTTGCACTTCAAATGAAATGAGAAAATGGAACTTGAACTGTGTAGCCTTTGGCCAAACCGGTGACTTTTTGTGGAAAACTGATAAAAATCCTGTATCCTCTATAAGTGCCCTGCTTTTCACATTAACACGTGAGATAACATGCTAGATAAATCAAATGAAATGCGATGTTGAGACTAAAGCCTCTTATTTGAAACTCTCCTGAGCTCAGTGTTTTTGTGTGCGGGTTGCTTCTCTGGTGCCAGCCCAGAAGAGGACAAGGACAGAGGCAGGGAGGGAGGCAGCTTGCAGGGAGAGAGACGTATGCAGGCAGAACACACGCGTACCACCCATGTCAAAATGACAGTACGTACACGTGTTTATATTTATTTATTTATTTGTGGCTTTCTGTCACCTTGATTCCCCTTCTTTTAATCCACCCCTCCAAACAAAATAACACCGAACAATCCTATGAAAAAAGCCACCTTGAAAAAAAACAGGCAACATGATGAGGTTGTGAGAGCAAGCAAGAACAGCAGTGATTTTTTTCTCAGTCAGTTTGCTTTTTATATATCTCTTGTCTAGCTCAGCTGTTGATTGGAGTAAAAGAAAGGCAGGTCAGTCTGCCAGCCGAACGCAACACACTGAACGCCGTGTTGCTTAAATCACACAGGGGAGGAGGTTGAAGGGGGAGGATTGGGTGACGAGCTCTGCACCCACGCTGCCCTACTTTCCCTCAGTATCCATGCGCACAGAGGAATAACTAAACTCCTGCTATTCCGAGTGTCAAACCGAGTGTGCAAAATTTACACAAGTAAACCTGCACCATATTTAATAATAATCGATATGAACAACTACTGGGTTGGTTCTTTCACAGAAGCCTTAAAAGCTTGCACAGCTATCAATGTACAAACCAAATTACTGTTTAGTATAACCAAATAATAATAATAACCAAGTATTATGTAGGCCTAACAACAAAGACTGGTCATAACTAAACACATTTAAATACAGTAAAACCTTTCCTACTAGAACGCCGGGCGCATTGTGCACCTGCATCATGTAATTACAATAATTACAACAGCAATTTCAACACCTGATGCCAACTTGGTTCTGTGGGTGAACTATCAGATGTAAAACTGCCACCCGACAGTATCTATCTATAGGGGAGAAGTGGCCCACAGTAAACACTATGACGCACTGAACAGCACAGTCACAGCCTGAAAGAGTTAAACTAGGCCAGTGGTGGACCTTTGCACCAGCTGTTTACAACCAGAGTACTGGCAGAGTGCCTGTCTCGAACACATGGTGAGTCACCTGTGGACATGGCACACATTCCTAACACCAAACACAGAGTCATTTAAAAATGTTACAAGTAATGAGGTGTTCAGAGCAGGAAAGAACTAAACACAGACGTACAAAATGCAGGAATGCAAGAAAAAAGTAAAATGAATATGAGTGATGGGTAGGGTCGGTCATATTTTGTGGCAGGAGGCTGAAAATGTTCTCCCAGAGGTTTTCAATAGGTCTCAGGCTTCTTATGTCTGACTATTGGTAGTAAATGTTTTTATCGGGGACAGACAATGATAAGTCAACCTGACATCCACTTATCTTGTATTTTGTGTCCTTTCACATCAATTTTAGCCCTGAAAAGTCACTATACTTTTTTCCTGCAACAACAACCTACCTTCCTGAGAAAAGCAGGACAACACTGTAATGGTCATGGATTTGTGGAAAAGAAATACACTCAAGGCACCAATATCCCTTCATCTTCAGAACCAAAAATGCTAATCAGACAGATGTGATGACAATTATATAAAAGGACAAAAGAAGCGTGCACTCCTCCTCTTGTACCCTACACTCCTAGGCTCATATTACAATGTGGCCTCAAAAGAACGGAGCCTCCATTGTTCAGTAGAATCATAAGAGTCAATAAACCTGTACAAACAAGTCGTAACCAGATTCACAAACCTCTGACGTATACAGTGCACAGGCTGAAGTTTCTAGGCTAATAATTAGTAGTTGCTAGAACATTTTGTTTAACCATGGATACAGTAAACTAAACAGGAGTGGCAATGAGGAGTGATTAAAGTAGGACACAGTATGGTATAGTTTTGTAGCTATAGGTCTTGTACCACTTTGTATCACTAGACTTGACTTTTATTTATACCAGCATTAAGTCACAATAAAACATTATTAAAGGAGGACCAAGTTGTCCAGACTCTGGCCCCACCTCTCTTCCATGTGACAAAAGTCAGAACTGTTCATATTACTATTATTATTATGGCCTGGTAGTCTGCTCCAGATACCCAACTACATTTTACATGACTCACAAAGTTCACACATTTAGAAACCTGAAACCAGCGGCTTACCTGAATGTATCTCAGTGCACTTCTTAACACACTCAGATTGGATGTCTTCTTCTCGTCTATGTTGGGGATGTTCTTCTTTAGCGTCTCAAAACACTCCTTCAGGTGTGCCCGTCTGACAGACCCAAGACACAGAGAGGGGATTTGAGACAGCAGAAAAAGCAGAGCCACTTCTTTGATATTGTCGATCATGCAACAAAATTTTCAGTTTGTGTTCTTGACTTTAAAAAAAAAAAAAAAAAAAGATTAAGCTTAACATTAAAATTAAACATTGACAAATAAACAAAGGCTTCAGACAGATTCAGGAAAACAATACAAATAACCTCAGATCTCTATCTTTTTAAGGAGGCCCTGTGGTAGACAGGTTGAACCCACCTGTTTTTCTCAAGCTTGTTATGCACCTCTCTTGTGCCTGCCCTGAAAGAGCACAAACGAGAGCAAAGTAAGAATTTGGTGTCCAAAAGGGCAATGTAACAAGAATAATCAAAATAAGTGAACAAAGGTTTTTCCTTGTTTTGCTGCTAGTGAGGATATTCTGTTGTGCATGCCCAATTTGAAGCAGAACTTTAGCTGTGTTACATCTTCACAAATGCTAAATCTTGTCTCACAGACTTATGTATTGACTGACAAAAGTTCTCAGGTCGATTTAGCTGCAGTCCCATTTCAGTTATACTATGAAGAAGATCATCAAGTTTAGACGTACCCTCCTGGCCTCTTCTTGTTGTCTATGTGGCGGCCATCATCAGGGGGGCTCCCCCGGCTGATGGACCCGTTCTGCAGAGGAGCCTGCTGGAGCACAGGGCCAGACTGTGGCAGTAAGGCATGTTGCTGGGGGGTTGAGACGATGGATCCGGGATAGCGCTGAACCATCTGCTGCTGTGTGTGCTGTTGCAGTTTAGTGTTGTTAGTTTGGGCGATGAGTTGTGAGTGATGATGGTGGTTCTGTATCAGCTGCTTATGGCTGGCGGTCAGCACAGAGCTCGGATGGTCGGGTTTGGGTTGTGGTGAGCGTGGCAGAGTAGGGGCAGGTGGTGGAGCTGCTGGAGGGGAGAGTGTGGCAACGGGCAGTGTGGGTGAGCCTGTAGGGTTGGGGGTGACCACAGGAATGGGGATGACAGTAATGGGCATGGAGGGGGGAGGCAGAGAGGGTGGCACAGGTGCCGGGCGGCACTCAGTGCGAGGCTCCTCTGCTTTAGGAACATTGGTGATGTGAATTGTTGAGTTGTAGTTCACACCAGAGCGCCTTTGCTCTGCCAACTGCTCCAGATGTTGCTTTTCTTTTAGCTCATCCTCTGTAGAAGAAACAAAGCAGGTTAATAAAACCTATTTTGGAGAGTATGTGGGAAGAAATAAATCTGGGCTGGCGCATACTGAATATAAACCAACAATAATAAGATAAGTCCTTGGTAGTCAATATCAAAGCCTGTTACTTGCTGCATTAATTATAGTGATTATAATTAAAAGGGTAACAGAATAAAATGTTTGAGCAAAAGGTATCTCTGCAGAGAAAAGTCTTTGTTACACAAAACCGTCCTAACATGTCAGTGGCTCAGAGCAGACAAAACACACAATAAACACAGATTAAGACTGACGGTTTTCCCCCCAAATTTTCTACTGATATTGCTATAACAGTTATTGTGAATTATTTTAGTTATCATAATTGTGTATGAAAACCTGGTATCATAACAGCCCTAATGGGGAGAACTTAAAGTCCCAGTTAGTAGGAGCAAAAACCACTTCTCTTCTTCTGTGCTTCTTTGGAACACATTTAAAAGTCTGTGTATTTTCACCTAATCAAAATCCAGCCAAACACACTCTGAGAGGAAGTTGGAAGCTGCTGTAATGTAACACAGGGGAACCCTTACCACCAACGTATACGATGTTAAATGTATGTGAAAGCGAAGTTAGCTGTGCAAAAGACACAACATGTTGTATGTTGTAAAGAATAAAAGAAAAACATGTTTAGGAAAAAACTGCATCTGGTGCAGTGTTAACCCCCTGGAATCCAGGGACATGCCGGCGGGCATTTATTGCATGACTCATTTAAGAGGACATAGCTGCTCTCTGTTTTAATATGTGTCAAAAGTGGGGACTTTCAAACTATATACAAGTTTTTTAAATTTTGTAATATGTCAAGTAAAACACAAGTTACGATAAACGATATACGCAATGCTTTTTCCTGGACATTTTCGTCACGTTTGCTGCGTGTTTGGTGCGAGTTTTAGAAATAATGTAAATAAATAATATAAATAAGTTTTAAGTTTTATAAATAACTTGTTGTGCATTTTATTGTGACACCTGATTGTTTTGGAAATAAATAAATAGCTTGTTGTTTGCTAAATTTGTACATAATTTTTTTGAAATTTACAATTTGTATTTGCAATCTAAGCTATATAAAAGTTTTGTTAAATTGGTCATGCGATAAAGATGCGCCGGCGCGTCCCTGGACTCCAGAGAGTTAAAGATTTGTAAATCCAGCAGCTAAGAATGTACCTATAAATGTGACAAACAATGAGACACAATATGTGCAATACTGCAGCATTTTGGCGATAAAAGACAAGCAGTTAGAACCAGCTGGAGCTTCATAAGTCTTGTCCTGGTGTTATCAAATCATATTCAGAACACCCCCCTCCATATGCTGGACAAAAGGGCTGTCTAACTGCTATGGCTGCTGTGATGTCCAGTGTTAGGTGTCAGATACAAGTAGTTGTCATTAACATTATGAAGTGGACCAGGGTGACTGCTGCACTTCACACCTTGACTGCAGAACTACAGAACCAGTGGCTGAGTAGACACTAATTACATCTAAGGAAGATCATTACAAGCCAGTCAAAATGCAATAATATCAATGCTAAGGATTATAGGCAACAGAAAAAAGCAAGACTTGGCGTTCAATAAGATAAGTGACAGGGAATGACACTAGATTTTCATTTTATGGGCAACATGTCTCATGTCTATGCAGACTCATAGGGTAACACTTAGCTGTCGGTTTATCAGGTACATTACTACCTGCAACTCCATAATCAGAAAATTGATTCAACTTCCCTCTAAATAAACTGAACATTATAACCTTCATGAACAGGAGATTAACAGCAGGACTGTTAAATTAGACTGTGTGACTGCTGTGCGTAACTAATAAACTGAGCATACAACAGTACGACAGATGTTTGCCTCTGTAATCAGTAACTGAGATTTAAAGCAGGTTGAATGTTGGGAATAGCACAAAGACTAGGGTGACCCTTTTGTAAAAATGAACTTTTCAGTGTTAAATCCTACTAAATGAGACACACAGATTACAACTTCCCAAAAGTGTAGTTGTCCAGGAGTCAGGAGTTCAAAGTTCAGGAACATTATGGCCCTGCTTTTACACACACAGTTTTACAGACACACACACACACACACCTTTTCACTGAAGCTTGCTCAACTGTTACAGAATAAAGCAGCAAATTAGATAAAATGCGAAGCAGATACATATGCATTTGGTTAAACTTTTTTGTTCCTCCATAAGTGTTTGTAGGAACAGGGATGCAACTTTCTGAACGTGCTACCCTTGTTAAAAAAATCATGTGAAAGAGGAAGGAGACATTTTCAGCTCTGGAGAACAGTTTATTAAGTTTTGCTACATATCTATTACTTCACACTGAAATACTGTGTGTTTTCAAAGTAAAAAAATCTAAAAGAACAAGATGTTCTGGACTACGTTAACCAGCTTTCAAAAGAGCTCTGTCCTGTTATGACAGGCTGATAATTTACTGTGCCAACACACACTAGACTGAGGAGTCTTTTCTGAGACAAAAACCTAAGGAACACTTAAAAAAACAAGAAGGTTTTCTATAGATATTATATAACTGTAGCACACTGGAAACACTGGCCTACTTTTCTCCACACAGTGACCTGCTCTACAGTAGCAGGGAGGCAGGAGGGAGGAGGCAGGAGGGAGGAGGCAGGAGGAGGAGGAAGGGCCCTGCTCTCCCAATGCAGCATGGCGGGAGGAGCTGGGAGAGGAAAGACACAAGAGCTCTCACTCTGATCTTTTCTAAGTAACGCACAGTCTAAAGGGTGGAAAACTACAAAAATCAGAATCTGTTAAAAACAAACAAACAAAAAAAAAAAGCTGGGTTGGGTTTATCTATTTGTATGTTTCAGTATTTAGCATTTATCACACAAGCCACCACTGGAAAGAAAGTATAACTCGCAAGGTGAACATGTTTACTGCAACATGTCTAACACTTGTGTGGGATGAGAGCAGTTAACTAAATTCTGTGTTGAACCAATTTTAAGCCTTTTATAAAAGTAGTTCATGAAGTCTGAAAATGAATCTGTTGTTCGAGCGACACCTGTTGCTACAAATGGATCTTTGTGGTCTAGGTAATTTCACCTCCAAGCTATACCCAGGAACACTGTAATCATGTGCTTGCCTGTACTAAACATGTGGTGGTTTTTATTAAACTTTTAGCCAAAAACAAGTTCTAGAAATCTTATTAATGCCTAAGTAGGCCAACTGGCAGAGAGCAACATGTCCATGTGTGTAAGGTACTTAAGGTACTTGGATGTGGAAACTCTGCATGTGTCGTTTGAAGGATAATGCATTCTACTGATTTAACACTTCCCAGCTTTCATCCAGTGTTTACAATGTAGTTGCATCTAGTGGCGAGGTTGTAGGCTGCAGCCAACTGAACCCAACCCCTCTTCTCATCCTCCCTTTTCAAGCATGTAATCCTATAGTGGCCACTGAAAATGTAAAAGGCTCTGTACAGAGCTAGTGGTTTGGTTTGTCCTTTCCAGGTTACTGTAATAACATGCAGCACGGCAGATTTGGTGGAAGAGAACAGTTATGTTCTGCGTACCAACTTGAGTCCTTCCAGATCACTCAATATACCGAGTTGAGTTACTTGACTCCTTTAAATCATTTGAGTCAGTTTCACCAAGAACCTACCAGTGAAACCCAACTCCAAAGTCCTCTTCAGTCATGCAAGTTTCAGTCTGCACAATTAACGGTGCAGGCAATATGGCTATAAAGCACATAACAAACAGTGTCACTTCCAACTAAAGATTGGAGCAGAGTACTACACAATGTTTGCTTCCAACATAACACCAAAAGATATTAGCTACATGTTAGATTGCTATGTTGGTCATGTCTTGGGGATAAATTAAGTTAATAGGGTATTAAATAAATGTAATGTAACATTACTGCTGACAACCCATGTATATTCAAATTTCAAATTGTCTCATTCATTGTCATTAAAACCTACTCCATCTGTTCCAAATAATTGTTAGCAAGAAACTGCTGCAACAAATAGCATAAATTACATGGACTAACAGTGGTTGCTACCTACTGTAATGGAGAGCCGCTAAAATCCTGGTTACAGTCACAAGTCCTGTGGATCTGGATCTGCTGGGTGCTGTTTTCGCACAATTTCTTGCTAACAACTACTCAGAACAAATGGGGTTGAATATGAAGAGATTATGAAAGGCGCAGTTTGTACTTTTGTATTTATATGGGTTGTTGGCAGCAAATGTATCCAAGAATTGAACAGCTTCGGGTTAATGAAGAGAGGGATTTATGAATCTTGGTTATTTTTTAGGAGCAGAGTGAATTAACCAACCGACTCAGGACTCCTATCTAGAAGAGGACCCACTTGCTTTGTAAATATAAATGATTATTCTCGGGTAACAAAACAACAACAATTCCTATTTTGGTGATCAGACACCAATAAAACATATTCACGAATAATAGATTCTATTTCTGCCAGTAGATGTCACAGAATCGTTTTTGTAAGGTGCTCATTTTTGTGTGTAATTATGAGAATAGCAGTTACACGTCAGTGAACGTTCAATGGTACAATATTGAAGAGGAGAGCATGAAAAAAAATCACAGAGAATTTGTAGAAAAACAAAAAGGTATTAAGTCTTTGGAAACATTCAGTTTCCCTGTGAAACTTCACTGGCACTGCCGTGTCAACATGTAGTTACAGATACTACTACTGCAGCACATACTACAGTACGTATGAAATTAGGACACACGTGTCTTTGTTTGAGCCGTGGAGCTACACGGTCCCTTTGTGCTGGTGGTGAAACGCAGGTCGGTATTTCGCAAACCCTTTTTGTCAAGCCGGAGGTTTTATGCCAGACTGCATACCGCAGTGACTCATCTTCTTCATAAACAATCTTTGGGAGGGGTTGCCCGGCACGCACGTGGTGAAAGGGGCGGGACAACCGCCCCCTGCTGTTAACATATGTAGGCGTGGCTGGTTGGTACACATCATCGACAGACGTTCAAAGCTCTCCACGAGCGTCTGAGGGGCCGAGGTGTTTTTTTTTTTTTTCTAACAGACGAGACAAACAGGCAGACGGCGTGAAACATGGAAGTACATGGTGTTTTGATACTACAACACGCAAGCAGTAGAGATGACTGAGCAGCACAGATGCGTGTAGGGGAGGTCTGAAAGCCAGAGTTACTTGATCCCCGGCGGACGGTGTCAGGTCATTATGTAAAACGAGCTTGGCATTCCCTGCGCCACCGCCCTTTCTCTCCCCATTATTATTTTTTTTATTTTATCATTAATTTTCGCAGCAATTCGTGCAGCCAATCACAAATACACTGACCAAAAAAAAAAAGCAGAAAGGAAGAGGATCTGTGAACTTTACAGTGATAGCACTGTGCAGGCTCGACAGGGTAACAACCCAGTCGATGCAGCAGGTTTCAATGCAGTAACCCCTGATACTGCAGCAGCACTTGTATGTTTATTAGCTATTGTTGACAGCAACGAATTAACGTTAGGGTTGAGACTCAGGCAAACTGTTACATGAAGAACAGCAGGAGTCACTTAAGTCCATATCGCGTCTTTACAACAGAACGAATATGAAAGTAAAACTAAAATGTCACGCACATCCTATAAAGCATATCTGTCTAGAGCTAGTCATATTTTAAATTACCAGCAATTTTCATTCTGTGGTTATTGAATGGCGCTGAGAAGACACCGATAAAACAGTTTGTCTTTAATAAATAAATCTATCAGGAACACATTTCACTTAACTGATGAGTACGCAGCATTTAAAATCTCAGTTTCCCAGTGTTGGAAAAAACAAACTACATTTCTAATAAAATACCAACTTACCACGTGCTTTCTGTTGTTGCTGGGCTTGCAATTCCAAAAACTTGGCTGCTTCCAGAAGCGTTTCGATGCTCATTTCTGTCCAGTTGGAAAGACTGTGTCTTATTTAAAAGAGAGGCGATAAAGCAAATGCAATATGCGCCCGAGTACTACAGTCAGTGAGAGGTTCCCAGTCTAAAGCTGGAAAAAAGGGTAATCGGATACCCCCTCTGTAGAACTCTACCACTTACGTAGGAGAGTTACAAACAAGATGGCGCTCAAAGTAGTGGCAACAAATAAGGTTTGTGAATCACGCACCGTTTTGTAACCGCCCACCGACGGGACACATTCCCTCCCATGCACATCAAAGAGAAAGCTACAAAACACGGAGTATGGCCTGGATGGGATTAACAACTATGTTATAAACAGAGTTGTTATAGCTTGCGTGTGTCATTGGCTTTTATTTTAATTTCGCCTGTGCTTTTTGTTTTAAGTTTGGTTCCGTTTAAGTCAGTTTCCGGATTGGGATAGCCCTTTCCATTTTAGCTTTTGTTGACGCTGTAACCTGTCGCTTAGCAACCACGTTAGCTAAACAAGTAAACAGTCTTCTTTCACCTACCATTTAATGGCACAGCAGAGACGCTGAGTAACCTTTAGGGTGTATAATGATGCTCTTTAGATAGCGCAGATTTTCCCGTTAATTGTCCATCTTGTGTCATAGCCTGTTTGTTAAAAGCTAATGCCTACTCGTGGCTCGATGCTGAAATTTCACTCTGGAAAAGCTACACTAACGTTAGCTCCAAAGGCTATTTTTAGCTGAATATGCTCCCTCCTGTTAAAATCTAATGCTCGTCTCTCAGTGCTTGGTGTAAGTGACTGCAGTAAATGTACATCTTACTGGTGTGTTGCTCAGCTACCAGTCGGCGTGAAGAACAACACAGTAAGACGTTTGCACACATGGAAACACGCGATGTATTGATCTTTAGCCATTTGTCTAAGCTGCGGAGATGGGTTGTCTGCTGATAAATCGGAGCTAGTCTTGATAACAATAGCCGGCCAGCCAGGCTCGAAATGAAACCACATTAACGCAGTCTGAGCTGTGGGAGGGGCGGCAGTGTGACAGCATGTAAGTCAAATCAGTCTGCTGACCTGCACACTTTACCATCCAGATAACACATTCATACACAATAGTGGACAGTAAATAAGTACTACAGTAGCAACATGAATGCACCAATAATTAGAATCTAGTGACAGAGTTTACATTATTCTGAAATGGGCCATTCTTCATAATGATTATTTTCTACTTTTGATACTTCTATTATTTACTTTACTTTTTGGGGCTTTTACCTATAACAGTATTTCTACACTTTCTCATTTACTTTTGTTTCTGTTAAGTAAAAGGTCTGAGTACTTCTTTCACTACTGCATGTAAGGCATCAAATGAAGGCTGTAACTTAACAAGTAGGTTTATTTGAAAGTGTGACAAACCCACACACAATTTCCCAGAGCTCAAGGTGACATTTTTAAATTGGTCAAAATTCTATGAAACAGCTAGAAAGAAAAAACAAAAAACAAAAAACATATTCCCACACTGAAGCCAGTAAATCTTTGGCATTTTCTTTGAATATGGAGTCTCTGATTGATTAATCTGCTAATCATTTCAGCTGTAGTTGACTTATTTGCTCCAATTATAACAGACCAATTCCAGGAATAGTCAAACCGGTTAATATGATCTATGAAGAAAACTTCCTCTTCACGTGTAGTGTCTCTGAGCAAGTGTGGTATAATTTCTGTGCAAGTTGTGACTAGCTAAAGTTATATTATGCAATGCAATATGATAGCATGAAGTAGTCATGTTATGTTTTCATTAAGATTGAAAGAGAAGCAAGATACAGCTGTATTAAAAAGATATAACTGGTTAAGGGCCTGTAAGCTATGGAAGGTAAAACTGTGTAATTGTGAAACTGTTTTATGGTAGTGAAACACTGTCTATGGTAGCCAAACACTGTCTATGTAATCTCATTATTATTACTGTGAGCCTGAAAAGAACATTTATTGTAATCTTGCATAAAACAATTATTTTTAAAAAAAATGGCACACAAAGAGGCATGGAAATAATGGTGTCTAGTGCCAGCCGAAACTTAGGCCGAAACTGGAAGGCAGCCCAGAGAGGAGAACTATTGGTGTAAACTGTGCTTAAGAAGCAAATAAAAAAAATAAATAAAGACAAACAGGTGCAAGATAAGGCCAGTGTAAAGTCCCCAGTAACCCTTGGGCAAGCTGACCTAATGGTGTAAAAAGTCACCAACCAATCCAGGATGAAAAGAGAAACCTAATGGTGTAAGAAACAAAGATGGTAAAGGGATGGACAATAGGTGTGGAAAGGTCCAGACCCTAAGATATATAATGTGAAGCCACCAGTCATTTTAGGAGAAACCCTTCATGTGTGCCTAGTGTGCGTTGTGAATGGTTTTCCCTTTTTATTAAAGGCTTTAAAGTCTTTGCTGCTCAGAATCCTGTCTCCTGTTGATGATTCTACTGGACTTTGAGGGAAGATTTTCCTGAACAATTGGACACAGCTAAAACTTATAATTTAATGTTGTGTGGCTTTGAGCCTCAGCTTTGAGTCCACACCACACATGATGAAACACATACCTATAAGCCAAGTTATAACCTCAGGATTAAAAGTGCATACTATTATCAGTATTCTAATCTGACAACAGGACAGCAAGTGCTTGTTTTTAACACTGATGTTACACTCACGTGACTGTCACACACACAGAGGCTGGTGGAGTCAAAGTCCTGGCAAAACTGAGGGACCACTGTTTTTGCTTGCAAAATACCAAAAATAATTGTGCTTGTACCTGCATGGGGTGCTGGATATTCAGGTCTCTTTTCCTGTTATTATCCAGTCAGGAAGTGTGTCAGCTAGAGCAGAGTAATATCAGTGACCCACAACACTAAAGGTTCTGCAGGCACAGGAAACACTGATGGGCTCCAGGAACATCCTGAATTACACAGGCTGCGTGTAAATTTAATGTCAACCAACTGTCAAGCCACCTTGTGATCGATGTGTCATTAAAAGTCATCCACAAAGACAATGTCTGACAAAGCAGCAATTACAAGATTTAATTGGAATGCAGAAGATCCGAACAGGGAAAGTCTTTGGAAGAAACGCATTCGCTGTCCCCTTGTGGTCATTAAAAGTACTGCATAATCCAAAAACCAACCACAAGTGCTAAACTGAGTGAGAAAGACACACTACGAAGAAGCAACCATGTTAGAAGAACGTACATTTATTGCAATTGTTTTGATAACCTTTAGCACAAAATAATGTACAGTAGACTTTCTACCTTAAAAGGTAACCTTTAACATTTTCCAAAGTTATCAAATGAGCCGTATACAGTTATGCACAAAGTAATCAACTGTTAACTGTTCAAAAAGAAACATTCAATAATCATTTCTAAAAATAATACTTCCTATTTCACTCACCGTCATCTCACATTTGCATACGCTGTTTTAAAAAGCAACAGGACCAGCTTAGTTTAGTTCAGAGTATTTACGACTTTCCCACAGACTTTAAAAGTGTGTTCTTCAGATAAGTGCACAGCTGGTTCATCAGATCTTTATTCTGACCCTCGACCCAGTGCATCTCGATCACTGCATCGCTCTCCTCAGGCATCACATTCAGCAGACACTTAAACAGGAAGTTTTGGACTGCACCAGAGTTCAGGGGTCGCTTAGAGGGCAAGCCACTTGCTGTGGCAGGCGCTTCCTTCGGGCCTGTTTCCTGCCCTGCTTCGGTGGACATACAGGATTCCACATCTTCACCCGACACATTTCCTGAGATCTCTTTTCCCTCACCAGTTTGGCTGTGTGCTCCATCTTTACTCGTCTCGTTTGAAGAGGGAGCGCCATTGCCAATCTGCTCTTCGGGCTGCTGCTGATCAGCAGGCGCCTGTACAGATGTAGTTTTGTTTGGAGCACCGTCATCCTGGGCCTTGCTGTTCAGCGTGGAGGCAGGCTGGTTTTGAGGTGCTGGGGTTGTGGAAGGAGCAGCTGTGGTCACGCAGGTCTGAGAGCTGGTTCCAGCACAGTGAGGCGCTCTGGGAAGCTCTCGCAACTGACGCGCCCCTTCCCGTCTCTTCTGACGTCCGTGGATCCAAGTGTTCTCCACAGCTGTTAGAAAGAAGCTCTGCTCCTCCTTTCTGCATGGGACACGTTTGTGCAGCACCTGGAGAGACACACAGAAGATAATGAGTCTAATGATGAGGTTTACTGAAGATGTCAGATATGTTTTACTGAGGTCAAGGGGCACAGAGAGCCTGAGGATATTTAAGTACCACTAATGTCCACTGGGTCTTCCATTTCAGCAAGCATGAAACTGGGTTGAACTTTTTGTTTGTTTGTTTTTGTCCTCTTGTAACTGTGTTAGTGCAGTCCTAAAGCCTACCCGCAAGTCAGTGAGTGTTTTCTCCAGCAGAGCAGAGATGCTGTCCACAGGGCTCTGGGCAGTGCCGCTTAAAGCCGAGGCCTTGGCCTGGAGCTCCTTCAGTCCCGCGTTTGGTAGTGTGAACGACAGGGGCTTCCGCGTCTTATCCAGTTTACGCTTCTTACTGGGAGGAGACTGAGATAAAAGAGGGAGATCAGGGTGAGCAACAGTCTGTAGCAGACAGTATTCAGGACATACAAAACACATACGAGACTAACAGCTTCTAAAGAGATTCATAGAGAAGCAGCGTGGCAGTGGATCAGACAGACAAACCAGAGGCTGGTGTGGGAGAAGTCAATGATGCCAAAGATACCTGTGGTACTATAGTCAACAAGATTGATAAGCATATGGTTCATTCTGAAATATGCATGAAAATGAACATTTTCACAGCTCTTTTCAACCATATGATTATGTTTTGCATATTTTCCCGAATGAATTCATTTCATACTTTTAGATATAATTTTAGTTTCACATTTAATTCCTTTCAAGGTGTTTGTCACGTTATTGATTGTATTCTCATGCTCTTCTGTGTTTATATCTCACGTATTGGTGCATGGATGACCTGAGTCAAATCTCCTGGTGGAAAGAGAGACCTTATTTTGTTATTGGTTACATTTTCATTTTCTACATTGCAGGCAAGACACGACTTCAATGATAACAGAAGCCCAAAAATACTAAAATACTATATCTAGAAAAAGGCAAGTACACTATATTTTGTTTTGAATTTAGTTTGACAGGAAACAAGTATGAACTCTCAAACTGCGTTGCATTTATCTGTGCTTTATCTCCTCTTTTGACAAACCATCACTCTCTTATCCTACATTTGTTCTCACGATTTCTCAGCTCGACACTGCTCCCCATGCGTTACCTTACACTTCTATCATAGCCGTATGATAGAAGTATTTTTTTATCCCACAGTGTTAGGCGACAGCTGTGACTGGAGGCATTATGTTTTCTGTCTGTCTGTGTCTCATTCTCATGAAAGCGACATCTCAGGAACGCCTGGAAGGAATCCGATTACATCTCGAGCAAACGTCCACTTGGACTCAACAATGAACAGATTAGAATTAGGTTGTCAAAGGTCGTCATAAACCCCACCAAGACAAGCTTCCCCTATGGTAAAGTTGGAATATTTATTCAATTACATTTCAGTGCTTGTGTGATCCTTCATCAGGTGAAAAAGGCAAGGGGCATTAATATGCATGTATATGTATCTATAAATACAGTTGCTATCCTGTTATTAGCCCAGCTTTCATGTTATTTCTCTGCTTTAGGCTTAAAACACCAAGAGAGAAATCACGAGCTAGTGTTAGTAAGTCATTATTGATTACATACACACTTGTGTTTTTTGTTTTGTGACTATACATTCATCTTGCAGTTGCCATCACCTCTTTGCAGTACACTGTGCACAAACATCCGTCTCTTTCAACCATTTTCTTCATTTCAAAAGTAATAATTAAGAATCCTAGTTAAACTGGCTATTGCTCAGCAAGAGATACAGTTGATCATTAATCCTTACTCGCTGTCACTCAACATCTACATCAATCCATGCTCATGCACGCCACAAGATGGCGCTCAAACCGCACGAGCTCGCCCTGAACCTGCAGTGAATTAACCACAGCTCCTTATTTCTAATCCCCCTCTAATGTCACACCGTGATGGCGATGGAGGTCATTAACCAACCGTGTCTGAATACAACAGACGCTCTGCAGAAATCGTCCCCTACGTATCCGCTGCAGCCAATATGCCAACGCCGCAATCTCAAAGTCACTGCAGGCTGACTGTAAGCGGGGGAGACGGCGGGGGTCTGCAGCCGCACCGTACTGTCACAGAGCAGACAGCATGGCCGACTGACCTACAAACAGCAGAGGGAAGGAGCAGACTGTGACCTTCACACTGCTGCACTGATCTGAGAGTCAACTCTGGATTACTTGTTCATTTAATGCACCAGAGGACTTTGTAGACTCTTTTTTTTATAAACTGTAGTTCAGTTCAATTTATAAAAAGAGCCAAATGTACAGTATGTTTGTTTTCTTTCCATTTCATATTCCTCTGCTACTCTTAAGAGCTATTAGGTAAAGTATTGACAAAAAAAATGAACAAATCCTCACTGCATCTGCTTCATTTTCAGTGAAAAAAACAAGCTTCACTCCAAACAAAAGGTTTTATCATCTATTGATTTTTAGTTTAAAAAATAAGGTCCTTGTACATGCATGTTTAGAAGAGATGGACATATTTAATTAATGGGTTGACGATGGACTCTGCCTCGTTTGGCTGTTCGTCAAAGCTTCTTTTATGTCTTATTGTTTCTCACAGACATGTCTACCCTATTGTCCCCCTCCACACTCTGCGAGCCCTGCAGCTCATTGTACAAGAAACACAAATCAATAAAATCCATCAAGCCAAACCTGTCTGTTTGTAAGGAGCATCCTTGACACAGATTCTCTCCCGCACTCACACACACACACAAACATACACAGATACAAACATGAATTCACAGACAAAGAGCAAGAAATCCTCCTATGTGCAGTTTTCCATTCACACCTCTTCACTGAATCACCTCCTCTTCTGACTTTGCTGCACTTTCACTCCATTATTAAACCCACTTACCCGCTCTCACCTCCTCTCGCTCTCTCCGTCTCTCTCTCTCACACACACGCACACACACACAAACACATATGATATGGTTAAATGACAACCTCACAGTAAAAGCCTGGTCCAATTTTGAAAAGCAGACACAGTAAAAGCCCACAAGTACAACAAGAGCCGTTCTCTGCAGACATAATGTCATTCAATCATCCGTCTTCGCCTCCTGAGTGTGTATATACACACACACACACACACACAAAATGGAGAAACAAAATGCTGCTAATGTCACCTTCGCGCAAACATCGCAAATCATACTCTCCTTCCAACCCCCATTTCCTTTCTGTCAGGTCCCAAAACCCCTGCATGGACTCTTGAACTCTGGACCTTCCTGAACCCCCTCCTGCCAGAGGCCTGTATGAACAACAACAACATCCCTCAGGGCTCAGATAAGGCCTGGCAGCCTTGAGCGGTCTACTCTGTCTACTGGTTCTTTTATTCTGTCTGCATGCGCTCTAATCTCACAATCCACACTCTCCATCCTTTTGTCTGTTTTTGCTGGATTTCTTTATCAGCACCTCATTATCCACACATTCTTTCTATTTAATCCACCCACTGCATCTTCCCCTCTTCGCACAAGAAACAAGTGCAAGACCTTTTGCTACATTTAAAAGTAGAATTCAGTGTCTTCATGAAACCAGCGGATCAAAAACTAAGTAATCAACAACTGTTGGCTCTGTGATAAGTCAGTTCATTTATACCAAAGGCTGCTGACGGAGGGCAACTTTCTGAATGAGACACAAGCAAAGATTGGGATTACAGAGTCAAATAAAGTTTAAATAATCCATGAAATTAGGGATGAAGAGATGACGAACATTAAGAAAAGAAAGAGCAGTTTGCAGGCTGACCTGGTAATAAGATGGTTAAGTAGGTCACGGTTGCATGCATGTCACATATGTTAAAGTCTACATGTAACATTAATGAGCACCCTCCCACTCCATTCACATATCTATACCATACGTCCATAGGAACGCACGCATGCAGGCAGAATGAGGAAGCCAACCATGTGAGGGATTACACATGCAGAAACTTCTGCCATGTAGCCAGGAGGAGGATGTCGAGGGAGAAAATGTAGGCCAATTATTTTGCTCAACTGCTTTTCTGCTGAAAAGGCCAAAACAGAATCCTGACCAACCAAACACAGTCGTCACACATCCTCTGCTGCACCTGCTGACTGCCTTCCACCTGCCTTTGAATCAAACCCGTCCTCGATCCAACATTGTTCTCGGTCCTTTAACTGTTTTCAGCTATTGTCTTTATGTCCAGCTCTCTCACTGTCCACACAGGACCGCGGTTCACTGTTGTGTGCACACACTCCTGCCCTGGTGAGTGTTGCCTGGATACAGCATGTTAAAAATCACATAAAGATCTCCCCAGAGGAAGCAATAAGTGCTTCTAATGGAACGAGGCAGGAGGGAAAGAGGATAAAGTCTGGAGAGGAGCGAGAGGATGCAGCAGGACAGAGGTGGTGCATAATTGAGGAGGAGATTTGGGGTTTTGGAAACATCCAACAGCAGGAAAGGGGGGCAGTTCAGGCAACAAAATGACTGCTGAGATTACTAACCTGTGAACTGATTTAAGGTACAAAATGTCAAATCAAGTTTTCAATACTATGAAGGTGATGCATTTCATTACTCAGCCATAATGAGCACAATCTGTTGAGTGTGTAGGGGGACAGAAATCAAGTCTGCATAGACTCACTGGAACAATCACGTCATCATAGAAGCTCCAGGCCAACGCCCATCGCATGGTCCGTCCCTGGCAGAACTCTGTGTGCGTCACTTTAGGCACCTGAGAAAAAAAGACAATAGTCACATTAGCAGATGATTTTAGAAGAGAAACAGATCACATCCACTTCTACAATGCAAAAACACCGAACTGCACTAAAACTAATCAAATGTGGCCAAAAACCAGAGTCCACTCCTCTAACACGAATGCTGTTATTTTTGAGAGACGTGTTTTCCTTTGTATGTGACAACACTGAAACAGCCTTAAATATTAGATCTTCTGACTTCACATCTGTTGGAAGAAATGTGTCACCTCCCTATCAGGGCTCACTTTATTCATCTGTGAAAACATGGAAATTACAGATCCTAATCAGTCAACACTCTTTAAAAAATATATTACCCATAGAATAAAAGGACATAAAAACAACATGAAATTATATTCTGTAATTAAACGATCTGACAGCTGAAGCAGCTGGCTGCTCTTGGTGAGGCAGAGTACAGTATATCTTCAGCAGAATTTACTCTGAAGCTTTGTCCCAGAAAGCAGTCAGTGAATCCTTGACAGGGTGACACAGCATTAGCTCGCAGTGCTAAGTCTGCAGGTCAGGTGAAAGCAAGCGAACTACAATCTGATGTCAACCGAGACACTTCTCCTGTCGGGAGCATCACTAATGGTGGGTGAGAAAATAAAGATCCATGATGTGAAAAAGACACACATGTGGCGTGAAAACCCTTGTGCTAACAGAGCACCTTAACCGTCTCCAAGGGCCGCTTCAGTAAATAGGAGGAAGAAGGTGTCTAAGATAAAACAGGTCAGAGTTCAAAGGGCTTCATATCTGAGACAGTAACCAACACACACATTTGCTAAATTAAAAAACACAAAGAGCAATGAGGACGCTGGAGAGAAGCTCCAGTAATGGGTGATAAAAGCATTAGCATATGAACCAGCTGAGGTTTCTATTTACACACACTTTTAAACGAGGCAACCGTCTCCTCTCTGGACGTTAGCCAAGGATGCACTCACTTTGATGAGTGGCGCCCTAAAACCTCTGGAAGATGTTTGAGGAGTGGTAGGTGCAGATGGGGTGCGTTATCAAGTTTCTCCTACTTAAAGGTCCACTCACTGTGTCGGATTTAGGAGGATTTAAGGGCAGATTCTGTGATCACCTGAAACGGACAATCACTGTGTGTTTCTTAGCTTAGAATGAGATTTTTATATTGACGGAAGGAGTGGGTCCTCTTCCAAAGAGGTCGCCATGTTTATGCAGTAGCCCAGAATGGACAAGCCAAAAACTGGCCTGAGTGAAGGCCTGTCAATCGACCACCATGGGGGAGGATGAGAGGAGGGCAACAGGCTCCCACACGTTGGATCTTTAACGCTGTTTTGTTCGAGCATGTGAGGGCGGCGACTGGCACAGGACCAGAGGCCTGCTGCAGTCAGGGGTCATGTGCCAGGTTATTCACTGGGCTAATGAAACTAATACATGTTAGCTCCAGAGAGTCGTGCGATTCAGTCATGCACCGCTAACAGCAATCAGCTCATTCATGGCCTGTTTGTTTGTGATGCTGCTTAGTTGGCATATATTACAAAACGTTATATTTTCCTGGGTTTCTGCTGCCCTGACAGTGACGGGCGGCTGTTTCTGAGATAGTCAAAGATTAATTTAACTAATCTGATGCTGCACAGAAGGGACTCGTTCCTGCATGAGCAAACTGAGATCAAAAGCTGTGGATGCAGCTGCATGGTACTCACCCCTTGCTTCCTCAGCTCCTCTTTCAAAGGCGCCAAGCTACATTTCTTCCCCAACATGCAGCTGTACCACCTACAGAAAGAAGAGTCCACATTTACCAGCTGTGTGTTGCTGCGTTTCGGCGGCTGAACTGCCAAGCAGAGATCAAATGAGCCGAGGTGAGCTTTGAGGGGCAACAGTAAAACATGAGAGACAGGAAAAACATCCGGGTGAGGACAGTCCTCAGTGGAGGAAAAAAGCTATTTTGAAGTGAACCCTTGGTGCAGACATGATCAATAATCTCTGCTGTGCAATAAAGACATGAGGTTGGTCTTGATCAATAAGAGTCCAGCCCGGGAAAAACGGAGGGAAGATAAACACAGTCTGGCCAATTTTCACAAACTGAAACCAGTTTGTTTTGTTTTCACGAGGAAATTTTTTTAAAAACTTGTCCAAAATAGCCACATCTTGGAAAAAAGAAAACACAAGTGTGATAAATAAACATAAAGATATATGTAGTATAAATAAAAAAAACTGACAGACTAATTGATAATGAAAATAATAAACGCAGGTATAGTTAATATTCTGCTAAAAAAGCTTGAGATTTTCATCTCAATCAACAATAAGGGACAGTGGTCTCAAATCAAAAACAACAAAATCTATAAACATCAGGTTTCTATCAGGGAAACTAAAAGTGATTTTAAACAGACCTGGTAAATTAATAATTTATGTAGACTAACAATATCATGTGCAGCACAGTTCTTTGACAGATTCATATAAATGCAAACAAGTGTAGGGATGCCATTAATTCCTTTTGACTTGAAGGACATCTGATTTATGTTCAGTCCTACGCCTTTGTATAAAGCCACAAAGCTGTAGTCACAACCATCTCCTGTACATGAAATAGCATCTTAAAAATCTGTTTTAACTCGTGAACGACAGTGAGAAAGGACGATGATTTGCAATCAGGTTAGGAAGGTACGAAAATGCCCTCCAGGGGTGACAGGGAGGGGAGGGGAGGGCAACATGTCAGCCTCAGTTGACACAATGAAATATTAAACAGCTCTAATATTCACAGATGTTCCTCCACTTTTTGTCACAGTGGGGAGGAACACCCAGAGCAGCTACTCGGCATCCCTCATCCACCAGCAGCTTTTTATCACGCCACCAAACACCCCAAAGTGTGCAGCTGCATTAGCATCCATATTCATCCTTGTCTCTTCACATGCTGAAGCACAGGCGTATGATTACAATCTTATTACCAGAGATGGTAATTTTCATATCAATGGCATGATAAATGAGGAGTATTACCTCATTCCTAACTTGGGTTTTGGGGCATTTGCATGTGTGTTATGCTGGGATCTGACGTGGCTTTCCCCCTATTTGACAGTAATTACACTTCAGTGGAAAGAGGACGGGAAGAGGAGCAGGGCGGGGTGGCGTGGGGTGTCTCCATGGACCAACTGGGGAAGCTGGCAGTGTTTCTATGGACACCGGTGCTCTGGTGTCCCAGCATGTTGTCGGGAGTGACAGCCGGCTCCGGTTGGTTTGGTCCGAGCCTCAAACCGTTTCGATAAGCCCGGGTTCATTCTCGCTTTCTCTTTTCACTACATGAGTGTAACAGAGTCACACAAGAGCAGGCGGGTGTTAAGATCAAATCCCTCTCAGGGCCGCTCATCTTTCCAGTGACGCATTATGCAAACACACAGACACACACACACACACACTGTAGGAGGGCCAAGCAGGTGTGGCATGTCTAATCAGTTTTAATAGCAGCACTCTGCAGCTCCCTCTACATCTGTGTTTCACTCTGCTGCCCCGGTGACAGCCCTGGTAACGGGAGAGGGTAAAGTGACGGCCGCTGGAGACACCCCCA
The DNA here is from genome assembly GCF_020382885.2 of Scatophagus argus. Lineage (NCBI taxonomy): Eukaryota > Metazoa > Chordata > Actinopteri > Scatophagidae > Scatophagus > Scatophagus argus. The sequence goes on along the minus strand of NC_058497.1, from coordinate 13,935,652 downwards.
TCCACCCACCCAAACACAGCTGTTCCCTGTGGGCTGCCGGATACAGCACAGGGCGAGTGTGTGCCAAAATCATTAAACCAGCTCTGGGTGACAGCTCCATCATTGTACGGCAACCCATCTGCTCATTTAGCCTCTTGGTGTCTCCTCTCCAACGGTGCTCTCAGTGGCCATTTAAACCTCTGGAAGCATGGCCAAAGAGGACAAAACTGCACAGCTCTTGTGACTGTGTAACCCTGATAACGTACAGTTTCTGTCTAGAACTGGGCTGATAAATCTGTGCTGGAGACATAAAAAGTACAGCTGCAACTTGGGGGGGAAAAATGTTTGAGTGAGGTTTCATTTTGTCCTGCTGTTTTCCTCACCGCAAGCGTTTCTTGAGCTGCAGGCTGTCGTGAATGATCCTCTTGACGAACTCCAGTTCCCCGCCCTCCGCCATTATCTCCGTCACCCCGCCTGTGTTCACTGAACTGGGAGGAGGTCGCCGTGAGTTCCTGGAGTTTACCCCCTGGAGAGCGCAACAAGACAGACAGAGATTAAGATGAAATCCTATTAGAAGCCTGTTACTGTCATGCAAACAAATAGTGTTTCGTGTCAGGCTTGCTCTGGCCAGTCAACAAGTCCTGTATTTACAAACTCCTTTTGTTCAGAGAAGTACATCCTGTTTGAAATGAAATGTCAAACCTGTAAGAGGCATTGAATGTTAAAGGAAACTCCCACCTTTGCTTCTAGCTGGTTGGCAAAAAAAGGAGGGTTGCACATGCAGAAGTCGTACACCATTTCTGTCTCTTCCTTCAAGGCGTCCATCAGTAAGGTCTTCTGTGGGACTTTGACAACTAGGATAGAGATGAGGAAGAGCTTTCTAAGTTGGATGTTTAAGTTAATCATGGGAGCTCTTTGAACAAACAAAACAAGGTTAAGGCCTGTTCAAGACGAATCACAACAGAAACAAGGAAAAATCTTTATACTCCAAAACTGTTGCCTTAGATCTCACTTTGCATTTTAAAGCCCAAAGACAGACAAGACAGTTGATTTTAGCATTAGTAAACGCTGAGTCAATTGGGTGAGATTTTGAATGGAAGGTCAAAAAGAGGCTGGACAGTTCAGAGCAGCCCAGTGGGTCCAGTGATACCAGACCGCCTGTTGGACTGGTTTTTACAGTGGGACTCCTAACTCCTCGACTCATACGACTCCTGCACTGAAGGACATCTGACGGAGAACACAAATCACTGCTTTTGTTGAAACGTGTTCAACTGTTCACTCGTCAGTGTAACGTTTTGCGAGCTGGCCAATAACAGCCTGGATGGTGCGGGACATTAAAAACAAACAAACAACAACAACAACAAAAATAAAACAAAACAGGTTTATGTGGTTAGTAAACAATCCGATGCTAAACTCACTGTTATGTATGAGTGGTTATAATCCCTGACAGGTTTGTTCTTAGCATTATCATATTAGAAACTAATCACTAGTGTCAACCGTTTGTCTTCCACTTAATATTACACAACATTACAGTATTTTAGGAACATTTTACACTTTATTTAATGCTATAATATACTAACTGGTTACTCATCTTGTGGATATCCGAGCGGACCACACTTACCTCTAATGAGCTCGGACAGGTTGTTCTGCTCCACGTTTTTGGTAGCGTAGTCAAAACAGATGTCATCCACCTCTGTGGCGAGAAAGTACCAGCCGTTCATTGTGGCTCCCAGCAAGGGGTAGATACAAGACGCCCCCGTGCCTGAGGAAACACACACACACACATTTTGGCAGCTCGAGGATGTGTGTACTCATTACGATGATGAATGGTTAAGGCTTTCATTGAACATTATGGAAACACCTTGCAATGTCGCTTAAAGAAAATGGGCCGCATTATCTTTAACTAAGTGGCCATAACGAACAACAAATGTCAGTTCCAGCAGCTGTTGCTGACTCATTCACTTATGACAAGCCGCATAATTCAGTCGTGGCTCAGACAAAAGTGGCACCCGTTAGTAAAGGAAGCACCCAGAGGTGATCCATCAGGGGGGAGACAGCTTCAATCTGCTCAGAGCACGATTCAGGGGTCACTAATAAGTGACCCGAGGCCCTAAACAGGACTGACACGTGCGCAAACACACACACACACACACCTCTGCAGGCACAACCACAGCACACACAGTCAGTTTTTTTTTTCCCTGATAGCAAACAAGCTGTGACATGTGGGTTGGGATTTGACTGGTGAGCGCTGGGAACACTGGGAATGACTGGGCTCGTGTGCACCGGCTGGAAGCACCAACTGACATTTCATATGCCGCTCTGAGCTGCTGGCAGTCACATGAAGGATAAACAAAAGCAGGGGTCTCAAACTCTGATTAACTGAGGGCCACGCTCGACATTTGCATTTTTTGTTCCTACACTAAATTTCAACTGATTTCACGACTACATCCCTTGTAATTTCTTGTGTAGATTACTGAGGGAATGAGTCCAGAACACTTCAAGAAATGTCTTGGTTAGATGAAAAGCAATGTCAGTTCGATCGAACAGTTAGGCCTTGTTAGGTTGTTTATTTGCTTTCTTTTTGACTAACCTACACGGCTGTAATGGGTTACTGGATGATTGAATTTCCCTCGGGATCAATAAAGTATCTATCTGTTTGAACCCTCCTCATCACCCTACGTGACACAAACAGAAGTGGTGGTACCGATGTCGATGCCCCTGCGTGGCTGCCTCTGGCCGTCGATGAGGTCCTCCACCCAATGGATGTAGTTGAGGCGAAGGGGAACAGTGGGTATAAGGCGCTCCAGAGGGATCTCGATGGTCAGACCAAAGTCCTCCTTCAGAAGGGTGCAGGTCAGCGCTCGCACCGCCTCCGGCTCTTTGAAGTTCACCCTAGAGAAGACATAAACATGGATGTATGAATTCTTGTCAGGATATGGATGGGTCAAAAATGATTTATGTCATATTTGTTATGATTTCATTGTATTCACCAGAAACATGCTCATCTAAGCCAATTAAGGCACAACTGAAAGGGAAGCTACCTCACATGTGGGTTAATTATTCCACGTGTACAGTATGTGCACAACTACAGCAAGCACTGCAGGTCAAAGCTGAAGTCAGGCGGTTTAAGTTGAATTAAAATTTTGCATTTAATTTGGGATTTTTTTGATGGGATGTAATTTCTTGCAAATTGCATTACAAAGAAATAATTCAACAGTTCACCTTTGTTATAGACCTCCTTGGGTTATCCCTTTAAAGATGTTAATGTTAACAGATCACAGCATGTAACCTGATAAATACAAAGTTATTATGACTGACAGGAAGCTACAAAATAAAACCACAGTTGTGTGAAATCAGAATTTCCCTTTAAGGATGATTTCAATTTAGCGACTTGCTGATCCTCTTTGTTTAACCAATGAGGCAACCCGACAGCAATTTACCAAACTGCTCTTAATGCAGCACTTCATTAACCCTGTGCAGCTCTCTGTGCTGAACCTCATTACTTCAAATTACACACACACACACACAGCCGAAAGACAACAGGGAGATGAGCAGGCCATCAGTTCACAATCCCCTCCTAATGACGACGAAATTCGCATTTACAACATTGTGAAGACCTCCCACTTTTTACTCCCAATCCTCAGCCCGGCTTGTTGGGCTCCCCCGTCTTTTCCTCTTGACGTGTTTAATGATTTCAGCTGTCACAAAAGCAGGCACGAGAGCCGCACACAAAACGAGTGGGCGAGATAGGTATAATTAAAGCTTCTGTGAGTGCTTTCACACCTTGGCAGATGTAATTAGACACATCCTGGTGATGGGAGCGTCTGGCACTCCACTAGTGTGGTGTGAGGAAAAAACCAAAAGAAAAAAGCCCATCTACCGCTGCTATAGTTGAAGCTACAACTCTGGGATTTAAAGGATTTAACCCTTGATTTTGTTTGATTTTCATGGTCAATTACACACAAACAGTCGAAATGTTTTGCTTTCCCGTAGGACTGGGTGGAAGACTGCTGTCAGATCACCTGCGAGACACTGGTTCATGAACTGGACTTAAAAAAACCATCGTCACCGTGAACAGTGATGACTCTCTAAAAATAAAGCATTTAATTTCTTCGACTGTTCTTGAATTTCCCTCGGGATCAATAAAGTACCTATCGATCTATCTATTGTGGTCAAAGTAATTGTCCTTGTGAAGTATGTACATCTTGTACAGGAAACAACTAACAAAAGCGCTTAGTAAAGACGAGCAGGGAGTGTCAGGGAGACTAAAGCCACAAGAGAGCAAACTCTCGTGACAAAAAGACGAGGCAGCCTACCTCCGTTTGGTTTATTAAATCACCTGCCAGGAAGAAAACTTCAACGTCTTCCAAGGCACGTTGCAACAGCAAAATGTGGAAACACAAGCAACCTCTTCCATCATATAATAAAAAAAGGACGCCAACGAATGCAAAGAGGCCACCCCGGTCCAAAATGAGCACAAGCAGGACCAGCAGCACCGACGGAGTCCATCCCAAACCTGCGTCCTTTGTCTCCCCAGCCATCATTTACTGCTGCTAAGCCTTCTGATAAGAGTAGCAAGAGAGGGAAACATTTCACTCAGGCAATCACTCTATACATCCTCTCTCTAACCATAGAGAGAGATGGTTTCAGATATTTGGTTTGAACTCTGGATACAAGGACTCGTCAATGACATCACTGGCAAAGAAGAACATCTGGGGAGAAAAATCACATTTGCTTTTTGACTACTGTACCTTTATAATACTTTGGGTTTTTTTTCCACCCAAAATGCTCTCCAGTGTCTCTGATTGATAAGGATACATACGTTACATGCTTAACGCACTGGTAACAGATTGGTTTGGGTTTCCAAATCACAGTATCAGGAAGGAAAAATATGGTACCAGAACATCTGGATTCTTGTTGCATGTCATCCCTCATCTCCCCCACCCTTTACTTCCTGTCATCTCTCTGCTCTCAGCTGTTGTCAAAGAAAAGTTTCAAAAGCCCTGATTTTCAATTCACAGGGGAGAAACCTGCCTCACTGCAAGAGGTGACTCCGTTCACCGAACTCTGCATCTTCATTCAGGAGGAACAACAAAGACAAACGAGCCTCCAGCAGCCAGGTGTGGACGCAAATGAGAAGCGATTTACCTGTAGAGTCTGACATCAATCTTATCCGCCGTCTCCCCACCTAATGAACATGCTAGGTTAATGGTCCGGTTTAATCAGCGGCTGAAGCGGCGTGACCTCTCGGAGGAACGCCTGGCTTCTTTGAGAATGTACGACACATTTTCAAAAGACAAACCGGAGAGGAAATTTGCACTTTTAATAAATATGGCCTGAGCTTTGGGGAAGAATCGGACTAATGAGGGAGAAGTGATACATCAGCATAACCCTCATTCTCCAATTCTGAAATGAAAGCCCTGCTTCTCACATCTGTCCAGCTCTCAGATGCTCTGCCCTCTTTCATTTCTCTTCAGAGGCATCATTAGATAAAGATCAATATTCAGAGAGGAAGGCTGCTCAGGCCAGTCCTCTATTTTTAGCCCATGATGAGTGTCTGTATGGCTGTGTGTGTGTGTGTGTGTGTGTGTGTGTGAGTGTGCAATGCAGACCGAGCGCTCCCATCAGCAGCACTGCGAATGCTACGTCTCCATGGTAACCACACCTACTGAGGAGATGAGGGTAGCACGCAAATCTGGCCACGCTGGAGCAATGGCTGATGCCAGACGGAGCGTGAGCGTGCCCGCAATTTACGCCTCCGCTGCCACGTAGGTGCGCCGCCGTGTGCTTACGACATTACAGTGGTCGACGGGATGCAGCGTGGGACAAACCTGAATGGAAAAAGTTGTGATGACACTAAACATGCGGAGCTGTTTTGATGATGCGATTACAGTAAGGAGACAGGAGTCCATTGCAGGTCAAAAGTGATTCCAGCTTACATCCACATCAAAAAACAAAGAGATGGAGGCGATGAGAAGGAACGAATAAAACGTGTAGAGTGAGCCTGCAGGTGAAGAAGAAGAAGAAGAGGAGGTTTAAGTGCTGAGAAGCAGAAAAATGTCTGGTTCAGATGGATGAAGAGGACAACATCATTAGACCAGAGGAGAGTTTACTGCTGAGACAAACAGCTCGCTCTCTCCACCACGTTACATGATCAGCATGAAAGCTCTCTCTCTCTCTCACACACACACACACACACACACACAGGCTCTTTCAATCTGTGTCCACAGAGAGGTGACCTTCAAGGTACATCTACTTCACTCCGACTGAGCTGGGAAAAATTTTGTGCTGATTAGCTGCAACTTCTTTCCTCGTGTCAGGTGTTTTCTTAACACTGAATGAAACACATTTTGAATCCTCACAAGAGCTGAAATGAGCACTTCACTTAAAACTCAACATGAATTTAAAGCTAACCTGACTTCTCTGAGCTCATTTAGTCATATTTTGCAACTCTGCAGTTATGCTGATGCTGTGAAAATAGCAGGTTAGGATCCTTACAATTATTACAAAAAGTGCCAGATGTGATTTAAAATGTGTTAATGTGCAAAATGTGTGTGTGTGTGTCAGAGACAGAGACAGACCTAAACATCTTTGGTTTAGGTTTTGCGGCAAATTTTGGTCATCAACTGATAACCAATTAACCAGATCTGTTCATGCCATCTTATTGGTTGGCTTATTGCTTATCAGAGTCCCTGTGGCCAGCACAACCCAAATTATCATTATAATTAACTGGTTTTCAGATAAATGATTTGGAGCACCGTGTTGGTTGTGTCTGGGTACTACACGCTGAAGCCACACGGCAGGCGAAGGCCTCTTCACAGCAGATTTAGTAAGTGAAATATGTAAAAATAATGTCCCACCTTAGGCAGCAAGTGTCCCTTATCTCTCTCTCCAATCAGACAGGAGAAAATGTCTGAATGGCTGCCAGCGAGCGAGGTGCTTCTAATAAAAGTAGATTTATATTTATCAATTTAAAATTTGGCATCAGAGGTCATAATTATTCATTCATTTCTCCTCTATTGCCAAGCACCTGTTTAATAATGTACATCGGAACAAAACTGGTGTAAAAATGCAACATTTCACTAATTACACAAGTGAAAATCCTTCCACAGATGATCGTCTCACAGCCCCCCTAAAAATTACGACTACCAAATTAAATGTCACCCAGGCTGTTGCATTTTTAATATCCATTCATGCGTCCTAATCCCACCCCTCTATCTGCCTGATCTGAGCCCTTCATTCTCCTTCCCCAAAAACTGAAACAAACCAACATTCAGACTATTTTGTGGTTTATCTCTTCCTCACTTCAATTCCAATTACATCCTCCATATTTCTTCCTCTCCTGCTGCCTCTGGTCTGAGCTCGACTCTCGGCTCACCGCTATCAGCCCTCTCCACTGACGATCCCTAAATGAAGGGAGACGTATCTCCCCTGAGGATTGAGTGAGTGTCTCCCCAAGATTACTCTCATCCCCAACTCACTGCTTAAATACTTTAAAAGCCAGTTGATGAATTCATTGGGAAATACAAAACCACACTAATCCCTCCACTGATGGAATGACAGGCTGACGGGGAAGAAGAGCCAAATTTCTGCAGACGGCTAACCAGAGCTGGTGCCACACACACAAAGTGAGTCGCAAATCCTGGACATCCGTTCATGTGGCAGGCAAAGAGAATAAACTGGCAACTGACTCCCGCCTGAATCGATGTGTGATCACTGTGCAACGTGCCGCTGAAGACTACTTGTTTAAAATAAGAATGCGCTGATCCAGGACTTCCTTTCAGGTACTGGACACAGGACACGCTGCAAAATGAAGTACGTTCACAGCACATCTGCCAGGCTCTGAATTAACATTTTAAACCACGGTACTGATGTGGCTCTTGAGATCGGAGCGTCGATCAGTCAGTCCAGACAGAAGAATCTGTTGGACGGTACAAGCTTGTACACCCAACAGGGGCTGATGTCTTTCAGTACCACGTTGGTTTCAATAATTTCGATAGGCTACATCATTACAAAAAACAAGCAGCGTCAGCCACATGCAGCTCACCTGCTGTTGTTAAAACTGAATGACAAGAGGTGAAAAACAAAACGTGAGTTGTGTTTTTTTGGGCGATTTCATAGACCATCCTGCTGATGAAGAAAGTCAACAGAGCAAGAGAAAAGGTGGAAAGAGTGCCGAAGGAACAAGCAAGGTGAGCAGATTAAAGTAGTTATGATATTGTTTGAGGACGAGACTTAAGTAGATTTGAGTTGGTGAAATAGCTGTTAGGGCATTTCAAAATTCAGAAAAGAATTTGTTCGTGTACTGTGATCACAATAAATGTCAATCTTTTTTTTCTTTCTCTTCTGGCTTTTAGACTGATTGCTATGAAATTTTGTAGAGACATTAATGTCCCCTCAGGATGATGATAACTCTGACTCTTCCTCTCGTATCATCACCAAATCAAAAATTCTATCTGGAAAGTACTTTGGTTTAGGACCAAATTCCTGCAGAACTAATTATGTTCCCATCAGTCTCAGCTCTACTTGGCATTTAGTGCCAATTAGCGAATGTTGACGTGCAAACACCTGCTGATTAGCCTAGTTATAATATAACTAATATCAGCTGGATGCAGCTTTAGTTGTGACGCAATATAAACCAGTTCAATACAGATGAAGGTTCTTATGCAAAACAAAACAGGATGTATGAACACATAATAATACAATAAAGCTGCTAAACATCAGTATGTTACCATTGCCACTGTAAGCATGTTAGCACACTGGTGTTAGCATTTAGCTCAAAGCACTGCTGTGCCAAAGTACAGCCTCACAGAGCTGCTAGCATGGCTCTTTGATAACTGACTTAAATGAGGTATCAATCATAACTGTTGATCAATAATTTTCTGACAATCAACTAATCAAAACAGCACTTTAATTAAATATCTTTCAACATACCTTACTAGAACTAAAACTCATTTTTTGTTGCCTACACAAATGACACACATAACTACAGTCTGGTCTTCTTGTAGGTCTAAATTTAATTACCACATTGGAAGTTCAGTGCTAACGCTAACCGCCCATTGTTTGTCATCTGTCTGTCTGTTGGTGGGCCACAGACAGACACCGAGACACTACAAACTGGTAATTAACACCTGTCACAGACGGACATCAAGTTGAGATTTGCAGCGAGCCCACACATGCACACCATAAGATGATTGACTGGCCACCTCACAACCACAAAGGATCAGCCCACACCAATATGTTCACAGTCACACACAGATGTTCAGGCTCGCTGCGGTGACACCACGTCCACATTCATCAGCAGAGCACAGACGACGACGACAACAACAACAACAACAACAAGTGATTTCCTCACTGAGCAGACGCGGTACCTGTTTCATAAAACACACAAAGAACGAGGGAGGAGAGCGTCTGAGTCTTGACAGATGAACAGCAGACCTCAAATACACGTCCCACAATAACCGTCGGCTCGTATATTCACTGGGAGTTTGCTTTGTTCCGATGGACATTTGTGTCCATTGCAGCAAATTTTTAAAAAATGACAAACTAAGACATCTTCCTCAATAGATTAAGAACCACTTAACCTAAACACATTTTATATGCTATTTTGAATTTCTTTTCAACTGAAGTATGTGTTTGATATCTTTATATAGTGCCAATATATCAGTCGAGTTTCAGCTCCTATTTTAAAACAAAGCACCTGCACAAGAGTATTGCAGATATAAAAAACCAAAACTAGCAGAATTATCTGTAAGAGACACATGTAATCAAAGAATGAATTGAAAAATCTCCACAAGCATTTAACACTTTCAGTACTTGATGATTAGTGACACTTGATAAAAATCATGTTAGAGAATACACCATGAAAGAGATGTCAAGTCAATCATCATGACAAAATCAAATTATCCACCCAACCAATCCAGGTTTACTACCTCTCTAGAAATACAAACATGCATGTAGATTCACCTCAGTGTTCACATTTATTTCTATGTGCCAATGCATGTCTGAAAATGGAAACAAGGGTAAGACAGGGAGAGGTAACCCAAACCTCAGCTCTGAGCACCTCATCTGCCCACCACACAGAACAAAACAAAAAGAAAGCAATCATAAGCTCACGCTGTTCAACGTCAACACCACTAATCCCACCAGACATATTCTTCCTTTGTTCTCCTGCCTGTACTGTATCACATCATGACTACTCAGCAGCATCTCGCCAAAAAAAGTGCGCGTGCATGCACACACACACACACACAGAGTTTGAACCCTATAATTAGAATCCAGTCTGAGTAGAAGGTGAAATGCAGGAAGCTCACCAGGCAGTTTTTGATTGACAGACTAACCTATTTTTTAAATTGGGAGTTTGTTACAAACTGTCACTCTCTCACATACTTTGTGAAGTCTCTCCGATGAAAATAAAGAGCAGCAAACAGAGGATGGGGTGAAAATGGAAAAAAAAAGGTTGATGTTGGGTCCCTTAATCATTTGTTCAGGCTTCTTCCTCCTGCTGTTTTCTGAAGCTGAATGAGGAGTAAAGATCAGTCAGCTGGACTCCTGCATACTGGTGAGAAGTTGTTTTTGTACACCATCTTAACCTGTGCAAAATATGGCCAAAGTTAAAATATGACTTCCCATTAATAATAATTAACGATGCATTTACTGAGCAGTTTTCTATCTTCAGAATAGAATTTTGATACCTCAACTCCTCAGACAGTATCTGACAGCAGTGCTCTATTTCAAACCAACTTTAAAATCTGTACGTCTAAGATGAACATGTCATAAGGTCTGGCTCGCTACATGTGTTACAGTTGATCTCAAAGGTGTAGGGTCGGGTTGAGGTCAGAGCTCTGTGAAGGCAAGCAAGGCTGTGCTGAAACAAGAATGGGCCTTCCTGAACGCAACTAAACATTCACTTCATTATTGACTTATCTGCCCAAGATTTTAAAGATATATATAATCTATAAAATGTATGCAGTGAAAAAATTGAGTCCAGAGTGGCATCACTAAATGTCTTATTTTGTCCAACAGTCTAGAAGCCAAAGACTCTTCAGTTATTAACATAAATGAGAAAGAAAAGCAGCAAGAGAGCTGAAAACAGCAAGGGTTTGACATTTTTGCTTAAAAATTACTTTAACAATTAATCAACCATGAAAACAGTTGGATTAGTTTCAATTTCCCAAGTTTCTAAAGTTCTTATCTTGTTCATTGACTGATCAGCTGATTGACTAATCACTGCAGCTCTAAAACCAACCCACTAGGATCACCCCACAGAAAAGACAATCCCCATAATTTGGACATTTCAGACACTGAAATCTTCTCTGTGACTTTTGAGGTGGGTTTCCTTGTACCTGTTACTTTCATTTCAGACAATGCAAACCTTGCAAAGTGCAAAGAGCTACTTGTTCAGGGCCACCATTCTAACTGATTATAATGGTGAGGGGTGAAATCAAACAATAAGACAAGAGTTCAGATTACTCGGTCCTCTGTAGGCAGAACGACTGTAGGCTGAACACAAACACACACTCTGAGGTACTTACACAGGTCTTCCGGACAGGCTGGTGTGCACATGCTGCTGGAAGTCTGGATACTTGGAGGCCAGGTAACCGAAGTCGGGTGGTTTGTCTTTGTAACGGTTCCGGGGATGCATGGACTTATTCAGAGCCATGACCAGAGCCCTGATACGAAAGGGGGTAAGAAAGAGACATGAGCATAAATCAGGGTTAACAACAAGAGACACAAATGAAGTATTTTTTTTTAAAAAAAAGCATACTGATAAGCGCACAGCATTTGACTTAAAACAACTGCCCATGAAAACATGCGTGTTACGGTTAACGTTACAGCGTGTCGACATGGGTCTTCAGCATTCAGCGTGGGCAGCTGACTGGTATTGGTCCTGCTGTTTATGGCTGCGCTGATATTACAGCTTAAACTGTGTTTTAAATTACTTGATTTTGCTAGACTTTAAAGAAGTGAACAGTTCTTTCGTTTTTCAAATTGGGGCGCAAACTCACGGATTGGCGGAGCTACTTTGGAGCAGCTAACATTTTAAGCTAATGTGCGGCCATTATTTATGTCTGCCTACCTTTACTGCAGCTTCACTTGTTGTGATGAAGCCAGTGATTATTTTTCAGCTGGCGGTGACTTTACTGAACTCAAAAACTGTGTAGAAAACGCTCCCACAACAACTCACGTTGTCCAAACGTTGTTCACTTTCTGTACCTCTCTTCCTGGTTCCACTCGACGTCACCTCCTTACGCCGATGCGTGACGACGTCATTGAGGAAAAAGGGTTACCATGCGAACGGCAGGAGTTGCTGAATTGAAGCTTTGAGAAAATGTTTTCACTTTTACAATCGCTAGCTCCTTCAAGGCTTTACATTTTTAATAACCTATTAAAACTACACAAAATTGGTAAATTAACAAATATTACGTCTGCATTTTAAACTCAATCGGCCAGTTTTTTTTTTCTTGTTATCTTATTTGTTTTCGCGTAATTCTATTTACACGTGTAAACGTTGACCAAACCATGCATTTCTATTAACACCGTTACAAAAATGGAAACATATTTACAGGTTTCTGAGGTGGGTGGGTGGGTGCAGGTTTTTTACGGTTTCTCATAATTTTATTGACCCAACTTCAAATGAATTGTCATTCACTCGTGCAAAGTAGTGCTAAAAGTCCACTACTGCTTAAAATGCACTTGCTTTCAGTATAACAACAGGTCCGAACAAAAAGCAGGACAACACAGATGCCAATTTTCTTCTTTTATTATATCGCAAACAATAATGACATCCAGGTATATTGTTAACAGTTTGCTGAGTGAAGAGTGAGACCATAGTGGCGAAAACATCATGAGCTCTCCTGTAGGAGCTTGTTGTGCAGTCTGAAGCCCTCCGATGTGGTTCATGGGCAGATTACAAAGGACAGGTGGACTTGAGGTTGGAGGAAAAGACCCACAGACAGTTAAAAACCTGTCTGTCAGTCTCTTCACACACCAGACCAGAGCAGCACAGGGATTGCTTGGGACCTGTGAATGGCAAAAGGGGCTTTTCTTCAGCAGGGCACACACTTGTATACAACAACAGTAAGTGTGTTGCAGCTCTTTCCCACCAATTCTTACAAGAGAAACAGAACACACATCGTCCTGACCTTTGATTATCCACCTTCCTTGAGTAAAAGCAAGAAAGGGAAAAAATGTTTTTAATTTACATTTTATGGTCTGGCATGTCATAGCGTGATCCTGAAGAGACTAGCATCACTTTCAAAAGCTGGTCACACAGTACTGGACCAACAAGAAGAGGCTGATTTATCAGGATAAACCAGATAGTAATGACAAATGTCTCGATTTTTGGCTTCAGCTAGAACATTTAACACATTGGCATCTATAGCCATGCCAAATTGTACTACAAAATCAGCTGATTCTCCAGGACTGAGAAAACAGCTTGTAGAAAAATAAGACTTTTGTAACAGGGCTCACACCAAAGGGAGACATTGAATTATTCCCTGAAAGAGTTTTTTTTTTTCTATAGGACATCCTAGTCTGCCACAATCCCAATGCGTTTACAGACATGGCATCACACACACAACAAATCCACCCTTTCTACAACCAGTGAACAGAGCTGTCTGAACTCTCCAAATCAGCCAACCGAGGACACAGCAATGGAAAAGGGACAGTTTGACATTTCAGGAAATAAGCATGTTCGCTTTCTTGCCAACAGATGAAAACACTGATGCTTGTAGAAATGTGTAGCTAGAAGCAGAACTCAGTTATCTTAGCTCAGAAGACTCAAAAAGTGGTCAAAATGGCAAGCCTGGCTCTGTTCAAAGGCAGTTCCAGTTACTGGTCCTGGTTGAGAAATAGTCACATAGCTAATACAAACTGTTCTCATGTAAATAATTTCTGGAACTGTACTGAAGTGAGATTTACTCATTTATTTATTTATTTTTTACAAAAGCAGACCCAATAATTGACTTGGGGGAAAATAAAATCATATGTTTGTTTCCAAATGTTTTAATTTTATTGGGATCACACTTCATTCATAAATGTCTACCCCCCCCCCCCCCAAAAAAAAAAGAATTAAAAAAAGACTAGACATTAACTATTTACCTTCAAGACATTTTTGCAAAATTTGTAAAGGTGGTAACATAAAAACCATAAAAAGATTGCACTTCACTCAGAGACCAGTGTAGATTCCAGTTAACTTAGTGGTTTCGGTTGAGAAATAGCACATAGCCCCCACCGTAAAACAACATACTATTGTTTTTATAAAGGGTGCTGGTAGACACCCCATACCCCGATATCACGTTTCTAGAATTTATACTAACTGGCTGCAGCTTCATATTTAGTGGTGTCAATATTTTCATTCACCTCTCGACAAGAAAGCAAATAACAATATTTCCCAAATGTCCATCAGAGACACTTTCTCGCCTCATTATTCAACCCAATTGGTCTCCGATAGGAAGGCTCTGGTATTTAAGCTTTGAAAAGAGTATTGTTCTGACAGCTCTACTTCTGGTGCAGGATTACATACAGCAGTGCTACATCAACAGGTCACATTAGGCTCACAGTAGCCACTAGCAGGAGCTTGAGCAGCAGATCACCACATCCAGTACACACAGGAAGAGGAAAAAAAAAAAAAAACATGGCAAAAAAGCGAAGATAAGATCAGTTAAGCAGTGGAATTCTTTATTAGCCAAGAACTGCATTGGAATGAAAAGGCTAATCAGAAATTATAGGTTTATGCATTTATCAACATCATTAAATTTTAATGTTGTCTTTGATCATCAACGACCAAAGATTTTGTGAAAACAGGGATGTGCAAGATTAATGAACCACCTTGTCAGCTACAATCAGAAGCAAGATGTTTCATTTGTTGTCCTCCAAAGGGAGTGGAATGGTTGTTTCTACAGCATGGACTGGTTTACAGGCATGTTCCAGTCTTTCCAAAATCTTCCCATTTTACAGTTTGAGGAAAGCCACCCAGAAGACTTTTGCATACACGAGATGGTCTGTGGGGTTTGTCTGCAAAGATCCTCGCTGCTCAGGCTTTAGCATTCTCCTCTGCATCTGATCCAGGAGCTGCCACTGCCTCCCTTAAACAGCGAGGAGCTCTTAACAACAACAAAAAAACACAACCTCAGCATCAGACCCCTCAGCAGACACAACAGCAGCAACAAGAGATCATTTAACATGTCTGCTGCTAGCATTTCCTCACTAATGCAAAATTCCCATCCAGTTCATCCTTTAGTGCGATAATACAAAATTGCCAAATCTCTTAATAACAAGCTAAATTTACATGTCATATTTTCACAGAAAACTGATTTTTATTTTATTTTTATTTTTTTACTCAAAACCATTTTTATTAAGCAGAACATATATTTCACCCCTCAGAAATTAGAGATCTTTGCACATCCCAGATATCAAACCCAGGGGGCTCACTTTGACTCCACATCGTGCCTTCTTTTTCCAGATTATTTCTCACAAGGCTCAAGTTTGTAGTCTTCAGAGGTGCCAACTTCTGACTTTTACATATTTCCAATGGTACACCAAACCCTGACCAGACTGACTGGTCAAAGGACTAGAAGTGTAGAGAATCTGACATGCAAGGTCACAGGAAATCGTCTCTGAAACAGAGACACACCCAAGGTCTTTATCAAGTGCGAGAGATTAAATAGGCGTAATCCCTGAACTCAGGTGTTAGCGTGACCGAGGCGCTGACTGACAACGAACGCCAATCAAACCTGCTCTCTACATTTGGGCTTTATGTGAAAAACTCGGTGCATTCACAAAGCCACTTCTAGACAATTTAACTTTTGATTCTTCTCTGCAGATTCATTACAGGGGATAATTTATCCAACGTCTAGCAGTAATTCATGTGCCACCATGACAAGAGTACAAAGCTGCTTTAAGCCCCCGAGGTCCAAGGAAAACAGTTTGAGACATTCGTATATACAGCCATTAAAATATTACCTAGTTCCACATGAAGAGAAATGGTATGCACACTTGAGAAGTGATGTTATAAAGCTACAGATTATTTCAATAACAAAGCCCCACAGACAATCGTATCTTATCGCATCATCATATATGCTTGTCCTGCCTTATCTCTCCAAAGTTTCACCAAGCTAGGCACCAACAGACTACGACAGTGAAGGAGAGAAATAACAGAAAAAAAAAATCCTAAATAAAAAAATAGACAAAAGAAATCTTACACATAAAGACACTGTCATTTCTTAAATTATCAGTTTTTAGTGCCCTACATTTTACACCCAGTCAAAAAACATCTGCCTTCGGGTGGTCGGTAAGGCTGCGTGACAGACGGCCAGCCCCGTGGTAAACCTATGGTACTTCTAGACGTTATGTAAATTTACAGTATACAATTTTGGATTACCATGCAAGAATACTTTTTTTTGTGTAACATTTAATAGCTCGATCTACATCCAGGAATAATTTACATAGAAGGACAATAGTTACTGGACCAGAGAGCGCAATGGGTAAATAACCATGGTGGTAAGTGCAGCCGGAGGAGATGATGATGTGCGGGTGAGGTTTGGGTTAGGTGAGGGGGAGGTGGGATGAATGGGGAGATGAGATGGCAGGAGGGGAGGTGGGATCCAGAGGAGCGCCTGGGTAATTGGGGTGGTGGTCCAATTCTCCAAGGTCCAAATCAGCGGCACTCCCACACTTTTACTGTTTGATCTACACTCCCAGTGACCACGTAGGGTGCAGCCTTGTGGAAATCTGTGGGAGAAACAAAACATCATCAGAACAAAGCAAAATGGATGATCTCCATAAGAAGAGAATTACTGAAAAATTAGAAGAACTGACAGCGTATTTATTTATTGTTTCCCCAACTATCTGAAAAGTATCCTGGCTGTAGATCTTGTCTGTGCTTTGCTTCAGTGATTTGAGTGAGTCATTGAGAGAAAGGGTTTGTAGACAGGATTAAGAATAGGGGACACCCCTTTGCAAGGGCCTGAAAAACTGCTGCATTTCTCAAAAATAATGACAGAAAAAAATGCCAACAACTATAGACAAGTGTGGATGAGATCGCTGAAGCAAGTCTAAGACACAGAAAATGTAACTGCAGAATTCCTTCTTTCGGGCCTTTGAAAGTGACACTGGTAGCATCGAAACATCACTCATTACCTCTTTGGTTAGGGAAACAGCAAATAGAATAAGCTGACATGAAAATGATGAAATGGTCATTCAGACCAACCACATGGATATTTAAAAAGCAGAATGCAAACACATTTAAGGAAAGGCACTTGGTGTTGTACTGTGTGAGTATAGACAGGGCAATACTTGTTAGAAAAAGAGGAAAATAATGCTTTTTTTCCCCTCCAATGATTTCAAACAAAAGTGCTTTATCTTTTCCTCACTGCTCTAGAATTCATCACATCAATAGCTCACAGCGATATCCTCTTTGGTTGAAGCAGGATTTAAGAGGACTGGGTTTCAAAAGGCTTGCCAAGGAAAAGTTGGCTGGAGAGCTCCTCAAGAGAGTTCCCGAGCCTTGATCTGCTGAAAGGCTGCAGATATGAGGAGGGGGAGGCGGGAAAATCCTCAAGCGCTTGTCTACCTCTCTAACCCCAGTTGCTAGAAACCCTCAGGACGCTCAACACACTGCAGGTAGAGAAACTGGGCTTCCTTACAATTATTCAACCCTTGGCTAAAGCATACAGTTGTGAAAGCAACAAGACTGTCCAATGAGCGTGGAACAAAGACGTTTCTGCCGCACCTTGAGAGACCAATTGGTCAAACAATAACAACGATGAAGCTGCTTTTTTTTTTGTTTGTTTTTTTTCACCAGGAGGTGAAGGGCTGCTTACCAAGAGAGGTAACAAAGTGTTCATGGGCACACAGGGTTTTCATGCAGCGCTTGTTCTTGTAGTCCCAGATCCTTAAGGTCTTATCATCTGCACAGGTCACAATAAATTTGCCTCCAGGGTGGAAGAGGACGCCACGCACCCAGTTGTCATGGCCAACCTGTGAGACAAATGGACATTGCTGAAGACACCAGTTGCAAACCAATTCATCTCACACATAAAGTAAATTCCTTTCACTATGTACATTTTACCAAAATGTTTGGATACACAAACAAATGACCAATTGGTTTACAGCTGTTAGCCTAAGATGGTCCTCACCAGTGTCATAAGGCACATGCCAGTGCTGACATCCCACATCTTAATGGTTTTGTCTCTGGAGCCAGACAGCAGGAAGGGGCCTGGCTTACCACTCTTCTTGGTCTGGTTAGGCACAAAGGAGCGAGAAGAGGGAAAAAATGAAGCATGGAGAATAATGGTAGAAAATTAATACAACACGTTTGTAATTCATGATTTTTACTTTTGAAATTTTGACAAAAACATGTGATGCTCAACACAGATATTACACACATTAATCCAAATAAAAGCCTTTTCATCAAAGACATTACTTTTCAAAACTGTTAGCTTAAAATATTCAATAGCAGAATCATGCCTAAATAAGACAAATAATTTTAAAAGCTAATCTCATTTTTAGGAAATGCACTTTGTCTTCAATTCCTGTTTCACAATGAATTAAAATAAATAAATAAATAAATAAAAAAAATTAGATCTGCTGTCACTATGGGGAAAGAGATCAGCTTCAATAAATTCATTAACTGCTACATTTACCATCACATAAAACGCTTAAAAGCTGTGTCAGGCACACTGGAACTAACAGTCATTCCAGTCATTAGAAGCCTTTCAATAGCATGTGCGGAGAATCAGCGAAGCTGTGTTTTTCACTACTTTGGTCTGCTCAAATCATAAATGTGGTGTGTAAGAGCTAAGCAGGCAATTATGAACTATGAAACTGATGAATCAAAAACATTTTCGTGCTTCTTGAGCAAACAGCACGTTTCCTCTAAATATAATCTTGTTTTGTGTTGAACATTCTGTCTCTTTAGTCAAAAAACAATAAAAGCTTTAAAAACATAAGAAATATTAAGGTCAAGATTGTTGGATGATTTAAACATGTTAGAAAACTGACTTAATGTAATATACTGTAATTATTTTTACCTGGGTTATTTAACTCTTATACAGCGTCATTTGTTTTTGTGCATGTTTCAAAACCAAAACAACACCAAAAATCGACTTCTGTGCATGTGGAACACTGTACTGTTCTTCATTGCTCATTGATCAGATTGGGACAATTGCTGCAGGGGGCAAATATTGTTTTAATCTGACAAGGCTACAATTGGACACACTTGAGATCACAAGGCATGAGGAGGGAGTCTGGGCTGACTCTAGGTCATGCTGATACTCCATCTGTGTATGCATGCACACTCCTCATTTCAAGCTGGTCTGTTCACATGGCTGTGAGCCTGAGCAGTGACGTACAAAACTCAATGACACGCCACACATGTAGAGAAGGAACATACTCGCCATCATCTGATAGTGTGACAAAACCGCAGCGAACACATTAAAGCAAACTCTGTTTTCCTTGGTACATGACCAGGAGTTTACCTTACGGGTCTGCTTACACTCAAGGGTGCACATGAACACTTTCACCCCGCTTTGTGTGTGTGACTGGCAGTATATGACTGTACAATGTTGGTGTAACGCAAAGATGTATAGAGCTAAAGAGATGTGGCTCACGATACCCTTCAAAAGGTCAGAGCAGTTCTTTACCTCCGAGCCTGTGGCATCTAGGATGGTGGGATAGGCGCTCTCTGGTGCCCAGGAGATGCACTCCACCACATGTTCGTGTTCCCGCAGCTCAGCCTTGCACTCTTTGGAGGCCACAACCCACACACGCACTGTTTGGTCATTGGAGCAGCTGGCAAGCAATGTGCCATCCTGGTTGGGCCGCACCATACGGACCCACTCCCTGTGACCTGTGAAGGTCTTCACACAGTAGCTGGTGCACAGAAAACAGTGAAGGAGTTATCGTGCTGTCAGAGCGGATGTGTTCAATCAAACAGAACGCCAAGCTTAAAACACAATGGGTTGAAGGATGTCTATGGAATATTCATACCCAGTCGCCACCTCCCACATCTTTATGGTTTTGTCCCTTGAGGCAGAAACAATATGATCTCCATTGGGCATGATGGCTACAGATGAAACATTGTGGTCATGTCCTGGAGAACATAGAAGACAAAACGAAAACATCAGTATGAGCAAGAAACCATCATAACCTGAGCAACAAGTTCAACACTTAAAGCTAGCGTAAAACGTAATCTAATCATTTCACACAATCCCTTTCATTTATCCTTCCTTAAACAGAGCAATCATAGAAACTGAAATTTAGCAACATTTTTTTAAAACACATCTCCAGCCACCAACAGCACCAAAAACCAATGGGTTTGGTCACAATTAGCCAATTAAATGACAAGCAAGGCAGCCAATTTGCTGGGGCTTACTTTGTTCCACAGAGAATAAGAGATGCCTAATTACGTAGATGCTGGGCCATATTTAAGCTGCTAAACAGATGAAGAC
Source organism: Scatophagus argus (assembly GCF_020382885.2). Lineage (NCBI taxonomy): Eukaryota > Metazoa > Chordata > Actinopteri > Scatophagidae > Scatophagus > Scatophagus argus. The sequence goes on along the minus strand of NC_058497.1, from coordinate 13,915,220 downwards.
AACAGTAAGTATACTGTAAAAGGCCAGCTTAACTCTGGGTGGGTGTGTGTGTGTGTGTGTGTGTGTGTGTGTATACACATGCCATAAGGCTATAATAATGGATGGCAGCTACACAGAAAAATGCTATCTTGTGCTGAAGAGGATAATTAAACTGCTGTCCAAATCGGCACTAATCTACTTCACCAGTCGGCCTTATGGTTTTGTTAAGATGTGTAAAAAAAAAAAAAAAAAAAGAGGAGCAGTGGATGAAAAAAAGAAGGAAATGTTGAGTGGATGAAAAGTGAATGAAGATGGCAGTAAAAAGAAGAGGTAGAGAGGACATGGAGGGGAGCAAACTGAAACAGCAGGCTCAGAGCATTTGAAAATGGTTTTGGACACTGATCTTTGCGCTTAAATGTGTTTCTGCACAGTGTGAACGCAGCTCGTCTGTTTGAGGAAGTGTGCCAGGAGCTCACGCCCTCACTTTGACCAAGAAAAAGAAAAAAAAGAGACTGGCAACCAGTGAAATCTCTTGCTCACTTCTACAAAAGGTGGGATTTACAACTCAAGCATGAATTAAAGAACGCCAGAGCGCTTCTCGTCTGTGCACCAAATAATGGATATTAATTCATGTCTCCCTCACAGCCTGACGTTAATGGGCACTTCTGGCAGACATAAGAAGAAGAGAAGAAAATGAGAAATGCTCAAGTTTCATGTTGCTTGGGCTGCTGTCGATGAGAGCCGTCTCACAATTCCAACAAGGGAAAAATTACTTAAATGCTGGTTCTTAATATCACCAGAGCCTGAGGGCACATGTGTACTATGCTGTCATCACTCACTTGGCAATTAGGGTGTAAAAGTGTATACTGCTGCTGCTTCAATGATGACCAACGGGGCAGTAATTCTCAGACAAGGGAAAAAAAGAATGTAGATGGGCTTCGTAATAATACTTGAACCAATATGGATGACTAAATGATTACATTATAAGAAAGGCTGAATACAAGTGCGTGTAGTATTACACTGTGGTGGGAAGCGAGACAAAATGGCTAAAAGAGTCTATTTGTCAGAGCTGGTCGCAAATCTTGGTGGTGTGAATTTGAGCAGATTGAGGCTCAGCAGCAGCACCAAATGTGATAACGAACAACACCTGCACCAGCTGAGTCCTGTGCACAATCACAAGCTGCATTTGTACAGCAGTGATGTAGAAACCATCACACAGCAAGTTCAAATAGATAACACAAACGGTAGCAGCTGCGATGCATTACTGCAAATTCTGGTCAATGTTCATCTGTGTCTTTTTTTTTTCCTTTGCAGCCAAAAATGTAGTCATACAGTTTTTTTTTTTTAAATCTTCTTACCATGCATAGTCCTGATGCACTCAAAGCCTTGGAAATCCCACAGTTTGATAGTCATGTCGGCAGAGCAGGAAGCTAGCAGCTTGCCAGTCTGGTCAAAAGAGATGTCCTGCACCGAATCTGTGTGGCCCTTCAGTGTGCGCTCAAAGTCTCCTGTCTCATAGTCCCACACCTGGAAAACAGAACATATTTATAGGTTCACTTTAGAGAAAATGAAGGTGAAGGCCCCAAATGTCATATCATCTGTGGCAGCGGGTCCCGAGTCAAGACGTGCAGAAGTCAACAGTAAGATAAGCTGAATGATTTGGAAAAAACTGCCATTGCTGCAATGACATTCATCTTAAAAGAGCATTACAGTCCCCAGTTTGCTGACATCACATCACTTTGTATTATGAATTACAGAATCTGTGATGCATTAATGCTGCTAATGGCAAAAATGCATGTGCCAGGATGCTGATTAGGGTTACAGTTAGGCCTGATAAAAACAGAGAGACACTTTATTGTGTTGAGTATGGCACTGCCAGTTGGAGGACAGACAGAATATGGAGTGAACAGGAGTAAGCCTGATTTTCTAGCCTGAGAAAGCTGTTATGTCTCTGGCTTTGGAGCAGACAGACGGTTTGTCAGGGAGGGATAAACCCTCCTTGGTTCCTCTCTTGGGGTGGGGGATTTTGGGTAGATAGTGACAGGAGACCCGCCCCCGCCCCCTCCCCCCTGCCTCCCAAAGGAAGCTACAGACAATGCAGATGGCCATGAAGTACAAAGTGCAAGGGGTGAGGGGTTATCCTGGAAAAGATCAGTGGAGTTAATGTGTTTGGAGGTATGAACACCAGATTTAACAGTATTTCACAGCAGCATCCATTAACTACCCATACCTCAATACAGTTTCACAAACGATCCCTGCTTTCACTCCAGGGCATTGTGAAAGCAGAAAACCAAAAGAACCACCCCATTTCATGATTAATAGTTTACATTCTTTCTGGGAAAAATATCTTGATTTTTTCTCATTCAAAAGCCAACAACAATACAACGGCTTTCTTTGGATATGAAATTTATGAAGTAGGCTAACACCCAAGCTCTTTGCCCTTGTTTAAATTAACCTAGCCTCTGGCTGACATGTCTGAGTGAACACAGCATTATGCACAGGAACAGCTGATTTACATACAGTGAAAGGTTAGTGCTAAACTCAAGATCAACATCTTGTCATGCAAAGTTCTGTCATATTGGCAGAGGAGAGAGAACGAGGAAAAAAAGAAGGGGGGATGAGGAACAGAGACCGGCAAGAATCAAAGAAGTGAGGGACAACCACAAATTTTTTGGATGAAGGACCATCAAATAGCCACAAAAATGCGACGCACATGGATGGCATTGCTACAGCTGTACAGGTTGTTGTCAACTTAGAGAAATAATGACTCAAACGCTTTCCAGGACTGAGCCAGTAATTTCCTGGAGTCTCTGCAGGTCGTCTAACAACTGGTTTCAACCACAACACAAAAACCCTATAAAACTGAATTGTTGCTGTTAAAAGTCAGTGTTTGTGCCAATAAAATAAACAAGATACAACACGTAAAAGATATAGATTTTTATTTTTTTAACCTTTGAACAGAGCCAGGCTTAACGTGCAAGTAAGAACGGGGAAATAGTTTGACAGTTAAATTTTATGTTGACTGACTTGCTGTATAATTGATAACCTGGTCCACCTCTAAACTGCTCCGACCAACCCTGACTGCAGCCTCTGTGTTGTCTCTGTGTTTTCTGAAAATAACAATGAGATGGATACGTCACTCACGACTGACTGGTTGGAGAAAACAAAAACAACAAGAAATATGCTAACAGGCATGCAATGTCAGGCTGAATGAATGAAATGAAACAAAACAGCATTTCAGTTAGATCACCAGATGGGCAGTCTAACTGGCATGACATGAAAGCCAGTGAGCCTCTCAGTCAGTGAGAGCAAAGAGCACAAAGTCTAGTCCTCGGTTAAAAATTTAACAGAGCCGTTGAGGAGTAGAAAAGTAGGACACAGTGGGAGTCTGGCCATGCCACTGAGACACCAGGCAGTCAGGAGAAGAGGTGCAAGAAAGCAGGGCTGAATTTTTGATTTCCTCATGAAGGATGGTCGGCTTCTGATGGTGGGTAGTCATGGTGGGGCGAGCTGATGCTTCAAGTGGAAGATAAATGAGGCAGGATGCTGGGGGGTTGGGGATGAGAAGGCAGGGATGGGTGGGGTTTCAAAAGGAAGAAGATGCCAAAACAGTGAGAGGAATCCCTGTTGTGTGAGTGTAGCTGAGGAGATGTACATGTGTCTGCTATTGTCTCATGAATAAAATATGCAGAACAAATAGCTCAATAGAGTATTGGCATAGTGAGGAAGGGGAAAGCTGCTTGCTGCAAAAATAGCCCAGAGACAGACCAGGGAGTTTATATATGGAATCTCAGGATACACAGACAACAGAGAATGAACGAGATGTGTATTTCAGGGCGTGTCTGGGAAGAAGGGTTGTATCAGCGGTGGCAATGCTCAAGACCAAGGTATGACAGATGGAAAGGAGGACGAGAGAGGAGCAACATTCCACAGACTGCGCATAAGCTGCATGTCACAGAGTTGCCACCAAGCTGGCACTAAATTAAAAAAAGACCACTCTGCTCTGCATGGTAAACCTGTAATCTTATTGTTGTAATGTGGGGAGGAGACGTGAAAACAACTTTGAACTACAGCCTTGATTTTCAGTAGGTCAATATTACAATGAAAAAAAGAGGAAGCCTCAAACTCACACAACAGATAAATCTTTATGAAGTGTTTTCTAAACACCCTCGACAACAAAAACATCAGCAAACTCAAATAGTACTCATACACAGGCACAGCTCTTCTAGCTGCATAAGCCAGGTATGTGTAACTGGAAGGCATCATGCACTGAATGATAGTATTCAGACACAGTATTCAGGAAAGAACATGCATTAAAGATGTTTGAGAATTGTCATCCACATCCATATTCTCACCAGTTAAAACTGCACTGAATCAGCACTGCGGTCTTAATGTCTGATGTCAGCTGATATCATTTTGCTGAAATTAGTTTGAAGCAAATAAAAATCTTATCCTTATTTCCAAATCACTGCCAAACCCAAATGAATCTGTAACTGCTTCACCAGAGCAATTACAAATCCACAGCAAATTAAAATATGTAGGACATAGTTTGAGCATCCTGAACAACAGGTGAAACACCATTTCAACACATGCATTGTCAAACCACCATACCCACCAACCAGCAGCACTGACCTTTATTGTTGCATCCTCAGAAGCTGACACCATGACACTGAAGACCGGATGGAAGATGACGCGGGTGACTGGACTGCGGTGACCACTCAGCGCGTACCTTTCTGGCGGGCGTGGGATCCACTCTTTGGGGTCACGTTTCTGACTTACGGGCCCACCCAGGGTGATCTCCTCTTTAGCTTCATTCAGTTTGGATTCAAGTTCCATCACCTGTCCAGAGTGTACAAGTTAACAGAGTAGAGGCAGAAAGTGAAGTATATGGAAAAAGAAAACAAATTTTTCACATACCGTCACACGTACTGAAACATAAACTCTGTATTTAAACCCACTGGCAGCCATCGTACAGCGCTAGGGACCAACACCAGCTCAAAACTGGGTCAAAGGCACTGACTACAGAATTTATCGAACATGCATGATTTGATGGTGAGAAGCACTAGTTAAGTCAATTAAAGCAGTTTGGCTTTGGCTCTGTTTATCAACAATAATTTTATCATTGGCCAATAATCCATAATATAAATTTTCTTTGTTATTGGGAAAACTAATGGTCCAATATAAAATATGCATCGACTGTAGGGTCATATTGCTATGAGGCAACAGGGGCAGTCACTGAGCCATCACACATACAGACATTCTAGATAATTATATCGGGGAATACAAAGAGTGGTAAAACACAGGTTTTAGGGGAGTTACGTTTGCTGAAGCATTATTATACAATATATTAAAAGCTGACTCAGTGCTTTCTATTCCTTCGTAGACTTCGCTTCACTGTTAAACAGTGGATTCAGCAGTAATGTCATGAACCATTCACAAGACTACAATCCCCACAAGCATTCTTTGAGGAGGAAAAAAACCCACAAACCTTCTTTTGTAATCTGATAACTGAGGTCCATTTCTTTTCCAAAAGGCCAGCGTACTTCTTATCCAATTCCTCATTCTGTGGAGAAAGGAGGGGCAGAAAAAAGGATATCAGGCAAACATGTGAAGACAGCCAATCAAAGTGGTGGGCTCAGCATAATCAGTGAGGCCTGTGGGAGGGGGGGGCAGCTGGGGTGGCATGCTGAGGTCTTTGGCTATAGTAAGAAAGAGCAGGGAATTATTTACACACCCCTCACTGGCCAACACTGACTGCCAGACACCACCAACCTACTGTACACACACACACACCCACACCCTAGTCCTAATCCTTCTCACACAAGCTAATCGCATGCAGACAAGAAAGGCTTAGGCAGCTTACAGCCACACACCCGGTACTGGAGGCAGCGGTGGAAGTTAACTTGTGGCAGTCCTGGCAGACGGAAGCCTGATTCCACCTGCAGGCTAATACCACGAGCTGGCCCCTACCTTTTACATAACAGACTTCATGCCACATACAGCCCAATTCCTGCTGCCAAGAAGTAAACAAAACAATGTGGTGGCATGTTTTCAAGCTTCATATATTTTCATTATCAATTAACCTGGCAATTATTTTCCAGTTTAACTGTCTAACTGTTTGGTATGCAAATTGACAGAAAAAAGAGTCAAAATTCCCCTCACCATTTCCCAGATAGCAGATAATCTTAACATCTAAAAAGCTGAAACTAGACATTGTTTTGATTTTTTCATTCAGAAAATGATTTTGTAATTGTTTCATCTCTAAACAAACCAAGAAGTCAAATCAGCCAGTACTAATAAAGGTATTAAACTTAGACCTTAAAACACTTTGTCTTGACTACAGCATTTTAAAATGTTGAGAAGAACAGCTCTATTTCCCTTAAATTAAAAAAAAGCACAGGCAACAAAAGAATTATTAAAAGAAAGATGTTTTGTATTGTTAGTATTATTCTGCACACCCGATACAACAGTTCGTCGCCGCTGTGTGCATAATGATGTCTTGAGGCTGTTATTAACTATCAAAGCATCAAAAACCCACATTGACAGACAGCCACAAGCATCAGTGAGGGAGAAAATTAGTGTTGCACTCCAATTTCACAGCTAGCTCCTCAGCCTTAGCTGGAAACAAAAGCGGACATCCTAAAGGTATGGAGAGTGGCAGGCATCACCAGTGGCTATATTAAACCTTCTTAATGACAAGAGGTGATTTCTCAGAATAAAGAAATGTGTTTAAAAAGACAAAGACATGAATTGAGGCTCTCAAGAAAAATGGAGGAGAAAGAAAACATAGGTGGAGAAAAGGGAACCCTGTATGGACAAGTCTGCCATCATCTAATCTGCCATCTGCCTGAACACTGTGCCCATTACACCAACACACACAAAGACAGACACATGCACAGTGCCAGACTTCAGTGCAGCTTGCCAGTCTCTTGACAGTGGATAGTATCCATGCATGTGTGTGTGTGTTTGTGTGCTGATGCAGGTATATACAATTTCTTTTATGAGACAAAAAAACAAAACAAAACATGACCTATAATATTAATTCCCATTATGAAAACGTGCCAGTGCACACTGCCTCATATAACATTAACTTTAAACTGCTTCTCAAATAGCCTCAAAGAGACAGAGTAAACAACATTACATTCTGAACAAAATCCAACCACATTAAACAGACATTAAAAAATACTTTGGCAATGAAAGACTAACAATTTGGCCTTGGGAAAATGTTGCTAAAATTATAGTTTTTCAGCAAGGTGTGTGTGTATGTGTGCGTGTGTGTGTGTGGCTGAGCACTAATACCCAACAGGGTGCACCTATCCCTCCGTGCCATTCATCTATTATTCAGCCTGCTTCCATACGGAAGCTACAGAGAAAATGTCTAGAAGACGAGTGAATAAAGACACAGAGGAGAAGGGGGTGGGGTGTCATGTGAACACATGGCGAAAAAAGGTGTTACAGAGAAGCAGAGGGATATGAGCCTTGGATTTAAAAAAAGAGACGAATCAGAAATCACAAGAAGGAATCACCCGACCTCAATATGACTGAGTATGTGTTTCAGACACTGAAGAGCATACCGACACCAAAAACCCTCCACAATCAGCTAAAAGTAGACCTGGTAGAGCATACTGAATATGACTTAATGTTCACCCCCTCGAGGTGAGGCAGCATGCATGCGGAGAGTGATAACCCCCATACTTATTATCAGATGTCAATGTTAGCACCTCAAAATTAAAGTTAATACCACATTAACCTAATAGATATTGTTGCATCTCAAGTCTAAAATAACAAAAATCTTATCCTTACCATTATCAAACATTAAAATGTTTATTTATTTGGTTTCATTTATGGATTCTACACGCCTGTAACGGCTGAACTGGAAAATTCTGCATAAACTGAGGTGGTCAAATTAGTAGGGACATGTATACAATCTATTTGAATTCAATACAACCGCCCTGCCATGAATTCTAACTTTACGATTAAGAGTAATTTATTATGTTGATTAGTGTTTGTTGATATAACTGGAACTTTGTAAATTTAATTATGTGTTTATCATTGAGCTCAAAGATAAAGGCAATGTTGCAGCAGAATTTATTATTTTGAGAGGTGTTTCAAAAATTTGACCTCCCCATTTTCATACACGAGAGCCAGAATATTATAAACACCTCTCAACATATAAACTTTAATGCAAAAACATAATTCAAATAATACCACAACAAGAACCTTAAAAGCACACTATAGGCATCACAAAAACATTTTCAGCACAACCAATTGTATTGGAATGCATTAGATCACACAGGTGTACCTAGTAACAGTTGCCATCAAGGGCATTTTAACCCCATTCAAACCTGCCAAAATTCCCATTTTATCCAAAAGCAAAGTCAATAATGTAAAAAATAAAAATGGTATATCACAGCTGTATTTTAACATTTAGAAGTGGAGGCTTGTTCACAAAGATGTTCTCAAGACTACTTAGTAGGATGTGTAGCTCAGATGTTTAATCAGAAAGACCACCATAATTGGGTGCAGGTGCTCCCAGTCACACTCATGAACGTGTTGACTAAAATGACAAATGAAGTGGAAATCAAGGCATATTGTTTGTATAAATTGGTCTGATTGGCTGTGCGGATGTATGTGTCCACCCTTAATCTACTCACATTATCTAATTCCGCCTCCTTCTTGAAAGTGGAATATGCCTCTTCATATCCATTGGAACGTAGATAATCGGCTATCGCTCGATTTCTGAAACAGACAAAGAGGACCCGTAATTAGTTCTCCTGATTAGCAGACAAGATAGCTGTTAAAGTGCCACGAGACAGGGTGTGAGTAATGGAGTTGTATTTAACACTTTAAAACAAAGACAGAAAATTAGCGTGTTCAGGAGACGTGTCAGACAAAGATGTAAATTTTATGTTATCACACTTCTATATAATAAAAATGCGTGTAAAGCACAAATGCAGTCTAACACTTAGAACTACCTGTAACAATACACACAGACAGCCTCCTGCGCCCTCTCTCTCTCTCTCTCTCTCTCTCTCACACACACTCACACACACAGACAAAACCCTCTCCGCCCATTTGACACAAATCGAGAGTGCATCTGTCTGGCTTCTATAATGAGCTCTTGTTGCTGTGGGCAAATAATGGAAAGGGATGACTCCCCATGGTGTAGATATGGGGGAAATGAGAGTCGGTGAGCATCCCACCATCACATGCACATACACTGAAAAAGAAAGACAGACAAACCATGGTGGACAAACAGGATAATCCATGTGGATTCAATAAGCATCTGGACACTTCTATTTTACTCCAGTTCATCTGTTTTTCATGTATAAGTTTGCAGACAAACACAAGTACACACTAAAAGGCACCAGACACAAGGAAACACAAAGCTATGTGCGTGTGTGTGTTGCGTGGGAGGTTTAGCAGAGAGGTGAAACTGTCCTACAATTTCAAATATGTGAAGAGAGATATCCAGATAGGATAGAAAATAGGCTACACAGGCAGAGCTGAAAGTGAGGAGAAAGGGGGCCATCTTTACTCTTCCTGTTTTTGTCTCCTGAACTACTGTAAGGAAAATACACACACACACACTCACACAGTCACCGTATACCATCACAAACACACGCACAGGTTTGGTTTACGACTGCAGCCTCAGCAGCAGTTCAATTTACCAGGAGTTATTAATGAGGTAGTCTCATTTGTTCAGGCTTTTATTCTCCATCTAATTAGATTCTCATGAGGGTGAAGTAAATTATTTATTTGATTGACATTTTTTAATCCTAAATGTTCCACTTAAAGTAGCTACATACAGTTCATGTAAGCTTGTAATTCCTGCTATAGGTAGAGCAAGACAACACTTTCTTTCTACATTGTTTACATAGAAACCATAATGCTGTCAAACACAGGTCCATGCAGAGGGTCTTCCAACTTTAGCTACTCATTTGTGTAACCATTTAGATTCTGCCAATGTGATTAGCACGGTTTAGCTAATATTCAACAAAAAAAAACATACTGGTAAACGCTGCCATGCTCTCATACATTTTATACATATTACAAGACACACTCTATGAGATTTTAGACTAAATTAGATAGAAATGATAATTTGAAGTCACCATTAAAAGAAAACTCAGAGAAAACATCATGTGCTGTAAAAAAGTTGTACCACTCTTGAATTCCAGAGTCCAGGGTTTAACAGTCAGGATATCTTTCAATTTTGACCATATTTTTAAATTTTGTCTCTTGTGAGTCACCCAACTTTACCAGCAATAAATCACTGGAATGCTCTTTAAAAAAAAATCTTAACCCTGTATTTTCAACAACCAAACAACTCATGTGAACACTAGTTATTTCTTCAGGGTTGGTTTTGGAATTGTTTTTCTTTTTGCTCTTGCAGTTATGCACTCATTTTTTCCACTGCATGCCAGACTTGGCAAAATAAAAGAGAAAAAAAAAGACTGCAAAAAGGAAAAGAAAATGACAAAGAACACAAACAAAGAGACTGAATTCATGAATGTCTGATAAAAATGCTATTTTCTTCTGATGGTAACACAATTCCTTGATTCCAGCCCTCCTGTGTTTGCACACAGCAAACCCCACCATTAATGCCAGGCAAACCCAGACAAGCTGTCAGGCAGGCTAGCCTTTGAGGTGCCAACATGAAGGGGGTGAGGGGTACAATCTGTCAGCCCAGCCTGTGCCCCCTGTGCCCTGTTGGTCAGTGTTGAGCACTGAAAACCTCTGCCCACCTGAATCCCCAAGACAAAAGGAACAGGCCTTATTAGAGCTTCAAGGTTAGCAGGAGGTTATCTACTCCTCTGACAGCTTGCCTGCTGCAAGTCTGGAAAACTAGAGAGGAGGGTGCACTAGCCTGTCTGAGGAAGTATATAAGCAGTTGAGAAAAGCTGCAGGTGAAGGGAGCTGAGGCACGGAGGAACCTTTGATGTGATTTCGGTGTCAATAGTGTGTGTACGAGCAGATACGCTTTCAGCAAAACCACCAACTAAATGGGGTGAGAGACTGCACACAAAGAGGTGCAGGAAAATATATATACACAAAATCAATTTTAACTATTAACTGAGATGCAAAGATTTGTGGCTGTGGTTCATTTTGTGTTGTGTTTAAACCCCCCGAGAGCTAGATATCAGTGCTGTTTTTCAGTTCTGATCTGATTTTGATATATGAATAATCCAGTACCAAGTAGTACTGAAATGGCTCCAGACAAATGATATCTACATTTGGTCTTTTATTTGACCCAAATCAGACAATTTGTATAATATATGGAGAATACAAACAAACTGGGGATTCGACTCCATTTCAGTCTCCTTTCAATCTTGTCCGTCTGCAAGCATCAGCTTACAACAGTGTCCTATGCATATATTACAGAGTGGTTGAGAACAGCCCGTAGCCGCAAAGAAAAAGAGGAAACACTCTCACATTAACAGGACACAGTAATATTAGAGTAGTGTTGCAGAAGAGTCTGATGGTGCACAAAAGTCAGATGTAAAGTTTATGCCTCACTTTGCATAGTGTCATTATGCAAACCACACTGTTGTATCAATCTGTTTATGTAGCTTCAGGGGATAAGGTTTTAATCATGGATCACATCCAATATATTCTGAGTGTTTTCATATGATGCAAAAACAATTGAGCACACACTGCTATCAAAAACAAAACCAATTACACGCCAGCATGAAGTATTCAATATGTCCAGTATCCAAACACTGCAAGGAAAAGGGAAGAAAGCAGAGGAAAGATATGTACTAATGTCGACAGAAGGAGAACAAACTGGCTGGTTTCCATGGTTACCAGCAGCCCACAGCTAGATGACGTGATGGGGAGATAGTGAGAAAAAGGGCAGGGTGAGTACGTGGACAGAGAGGGCAAGGGGGGAAAAACAATAGAAAGCCTGAAAGGCATACTGTAGCTGTAAATTCAGTTCTTTGTGAGAACATCAAGACTAAAATCTGAATAAATATTTCACTATTCACAAACAGTAATCTTGTGCCATTCAGTAAATACTAAGGGATTTCATGTGGGTTAATTTCATCTACTATAAACCCTTAATGGAGTGAGTGGCAAAGAGTAGCCTGTGACACAAACAAAGAGACAGTGAAGAGAGGAGGAGAAGATGAATGACCTCATCCTTGTGAGAAGAGAAGTGAGTCAGCCACCCAGCACATGACATCACTTCCTCCCAGTTTCTGACTCCATGACCATTCATTTTCACATAATTTTAGGAATGAGCAACACTCAATAACAGAGCCTTCGCCTTTTCACTGATTTCACTGCATGCTGTGTGAAGGCTAAAAGTGTGAACAGTTTTAGTAACTACAACAGTTCCCTGTGCTAGGCTCTTTGAAGTGTGCTGCATTAATACATCAAGCGCATCTCACAGTTGAAAACCAGGATAAGCTGTACCTGGTGGTGGCTGGGCCTTTCTGTTTCAATGGTCATTGGATTATGATCCAACATTAATTCATGTTTGTGCTTTGTCAGCATGACCAACAGCACAGCTGAATAATACAAGTTCAATGAGCACCTTATCTGTAACCATGTTTTAATGCTAATAATTTTTCAAAGTCAACCAATAAGTATTTAGTGAAATGGCTGCTGGAGGCAAACTACTGCACTGTAAAAATACTGTCAAAGAAAAGAATCCTGTGTTTGTATTTTTTTAAAATTATATCTTATTTTTCATGAGTGACCAGAGGTATCAACTGCACATTGTACTTAAATTTACTTAACACCTGTTCAAATTGGAATCTTTAATTCTCATACAAGGCTGGATAGTTTAATGAATGACAATGCATCATATTTTATTTATTACATTTTAAGTACAATCTGTGAAGCTCTCCCCAGAGCACTCCGAGATTAAATGGTCACATGGTCACTGAATTTATGAACTCAACCACTGTCAAACACAAACTCTAAATTCCTCTTCCCAATAGGAGCTAATGGGAATTAATTTCAAAGCAGCATGCAGCATTCTCTTAGCTACAGACGGACTCTAAATGCTCTAATAAATCTATCAGGAAAGAGTTGTGCTTGCCTGGCCAGGCCATTGCCCTATGCCATATATCTGTCTGCAGAAATAAATCTCACATGGGGGTATTTCTAGACCAGATGATGTATGGAGGTATTCAATATTTCAAAACTGCAGATGAATGTTTAAGAAGAAGCTACAGTCTAAACACAGAAAGATCTCTCATCTGTCTACCTACAGCTCATTTCATAGGCCATCACGGTCGGGTTTTTTCCCCCTCTTTAAGCACATTGCTCACAACTGTACAGTTGCAATGAGGCTGAAGATTTTCCAGTGGCCTAGGTTTCATAAAGCTTACAAAGGTTGTGCCAGTGGCTGTTCTGAGAGATGATAACAACTCTGAGCAGGATGACAGTTGAGGTTACATCACCACACACCACTGGCCGAAGTACACATATTCAAGTAAAAATATCACTAATGCTAGGCAGGACTGCACAAGAAGAGGAAAAAAGAAAATTGAAGCCTACACAGCTAATTTCATGTTTTTCATTCCCCCCATCTGCAAGTTAAAACAATCCTAACTAAGCTATTCTTTAAATTCTTCCTTCCAAGTCCTGAAAAATCAGGAAATCTTTTGTAGAATTGCTATGACTGAAACTTCACCCAAGGCATGAATTTTTTTTGGAGTTGATGGAAAATCTAAAAACCAGTAAGTTGAGCATTTTTATTGCTTAACTTTAAAAATGAACTAAAGAAAGAACTACATCAGTGGTACTGTTGAATCAAACAACTCATAACTGTAGGACAAACACCAGGTCCCTTACATAAGCTTCGTCTCACAAGTCCATGACAGTCATGTCATAGGTAAATACACACTACACTAACATTTACAGAAAATAAACCACTGGTTCACTGCTGCTGCTGAAACGTTTGATGTGTGAAAGTAACTGAGACATATTCAGCTAAGCACAAGGTGTGTAAAGAGAAGAAACAGAGTCGCAGGGGGCTAAAAAAGTTAATCTCATTTTTGTCTTAACAGCTGAGTACTGAACAGCTGACAAATTCTCAAGCAGAACTTGACCAAAAACATTCCACAAGTGTCATATGACAGGATTGCACAACAGTCCTGTTACAGTTGATTCTCCAAGAAAACTGTAACCAATCCACGATTTCTCTTGCTTGACTGATGAGGAGGAGTACCAGGCTTCCTGAGACATGAAACATGTCACCTTAAGGCAGTGAGCACCTAGATTTACCAGACAATGAATCCACCACATCATTTCAAAGAGGAAAAAAATGAAAGAGAATATTTGGTTTATCTATAAAATTTCTGCCCTTTACTTGATTCCCAATTCTCAGTGATCTCAAAGCCTCTTAGAGGGCTGATTATCATAATGCTGTTAATTTAAATGTGAAACATGCAGGTTGTGTGTGTGTGTCTTCTTTCTTCGAGTCTTCTTTCATATAAGAACACTGCAGTAGGGATCAACCCTAATACCAGAAGAAAGCTTCAAAAAGTGGGAACTCTCTCTCAAAAGGGATCCACAGAAGAGCAAAGGCCCAATCCAGCATCTTCTTACTGGATTCAGACTTAACAGACCAAAACCTGAAGATATTCAGTTAACTATAAGACAAAGAAAAGCATCACATGCTTACATTTTAGAAATTGCTATGAACAAATTTTGGAAAAAGAATTCAACAATTAATCAATTATCAAAACAGCTTCAAGGTTTTTTTTCTGTCAATTGCCTAATCAATCGACCAATGCATGTTTATTCAGAGCTACAAATATAACCTAAAAGGAAAGACCTGGCTTATACGAAAAGAGGTCAGTGGATGCTGGGTAAAAATAAACAACAAAAAGATACATACCACTAACGACACACAATGAAATATGCAGATGACTGAAGAGAAGGAATGATGGTGACAATAAATCAGGATGAGTCAAGTCAGATAAACTCTGACCAGTCACTAGGCAACTATTTGAGACTCAAATATGCAGTGGATTCTGTCCTTTTTTTTTTTTTTTTTTTTTACACAGGAGATGGTGAATGACTGATATGGGATGATAGCTCCAGACCACAGACACTGTAACCATGCCAAACCATCTGGGTGTTGGTCTCGAGGCAAAAATCAGATCCATATTGCTGATAGACCCCCTGCAGATGCACCCGGCCATGTTCAGTGCACCGAGCACCAGTAGAGAGGCTCAGGAACAGAGCATGCAAGAATAAGTGTCTTTGTTTGCCAGCAACAAATGTCTTTGTGCAGTCCCCCTGGAGGCACCAGTCACACTAAAACACTCATGTGCTACCAGGTTCATAGTCATGCATAGCCAGATACGCCACACTTCGTTTTAGCACCATGCCAGAACTGCACTGTGGTGTAGGGGAGAAAAAAACAACTAATTTGTATTTATTTAAGCGATTCACAATTGCCTTGGGCAGCACCAAGCCCAAGATTCAACAGTCCCTTTGCAAAGTGTTAACATGCAATTGAACTGACCATTGCTCACAGCCTACTTCCTGTTTATCAGACTATCAATTCATGAAAACCATTTGAAAATACTACCATATTTTCACATGAGTGTAACAGCTTGAAGACATATCCAAATACATAGAGATTGCACGTGCAGATCTGCATAGCATAAGAGAGCAACCTATTGGTCTCAGAACAGGTCTGCATTCTCTTCTAGTTGTACCTTGTTTAAATCACTTTTTTGTCTTCTGTTATGTCACCAGAATCACAGCTGGGGGGATGAAATAAAAAAAAAAAAAATAATAAAAATCACATGAACCATCTTGCAGCCTAAGACATGGAGAAGACTGAGGAGATTTTCTTTGTAAAGAAAAAAAAAAGCTCAAAAGCAAAGGCCCGTCTGCACATGGGTGCCTCCAGGTCTTACAGGGGAGTAGAGTTTGTGTTCTGTATCTATTTTTACTACCCGCCAGAAGGGATGAGTCCCCTGATCTTGCAAAGAAACACAAATATGCTTTTCAGTGGCTACGCTCATAAAAATAGAGTTGTTGTGAAGATGCTGTGCAATCACAACATCTGACTGCAGTGCTGACAAAATCTAACCAGGGTAGAGGACAAAGATTATTTCTCTTTTTAGAAGATGTTCCATACTGGGGTAATAAAACTGTTTTGTCGTTTTCTGGCCTAAGTCAAAGTGCAGGTCAACATGTACTGGAAAAACAAGCCTTATCTTGTTTTGATATTATTATCTGTTATTTGTATTCTTTGTGATTTAACATTTAAGAAAAAAAGAAAGAATTTAAAACATTCCTTACAATGGTAAAGACAGGAAAGCTAGTGCACATTTCCCTGCAGTTATTCAATGGCTTCTGACAGGTGAGCTTAAAAAAGTGGAAGAGGAGGCCTGACTGCAATGGAAACAAAATCTATTTGGTTCCTGCCTGACGGTAAACGAGGCTGTCGCAAAGAAAGGAGGAGGCCCAGTGAAAAATGAGTGGGAATAGCAGACAGTCAACTGGTCTGCTGACTGTCTGTCATTATCAAAAATCAGCCGCTGGGTTTCTAAGCAGGCTTCCCAAAATGAAGCTGCCAGTTAGGAAATAAGATCATAGGGCCACTTTATAGTCGCCAAACTCAATCAAAGCACCGACTGAGCCAAGCGACATCTCCAACAGGAAGAATGCCACGGATGCTTGAATGTGACTGAAGTTATGTGATGGTCTTACAGCAGCTTCCTGACAGCTATGGGGCCAGAGACTTGTGCAATGGGGGAGAAAAAAATGGGTGGGGGTGGGGGGCCCTCTGGCAGCTTCCTCTGAATAGCAAATAGCTTGAAAGATTAGCATTCCAATAGATCTCTCCATACCAACAGACTCCTCCCACAGTGCTAATCTAAAAACACAGAAACATAGTTGGGAATGTTAAGAGTCTTGTCATGTGAACGTCAATGCATTTCTCAATTGCAGTGCAGGCCAGGGACAAAAATGACAATTAACAGGCAGTTATTTCAGGTTAGAGGCAAATACCTCCATATCCTTTTAAAAACAGGTTGTCTTAGAATACAGCTCTTCAGGAGTAAAGCTCAGCAAGACCATCTCATCTCCTTCTCATGACCTTGTGTCTCACATTAGACTGCCTTAACTTTTTATCCCCCGCCTCAGGGGTTAATTACCAAGCGAACAGACTCAGCAGTGCCAAATTACAGTTCCCCCATTACCCCAGTCTCTTTCACTTTTCCCAGTTGCTAAATATATACTATACAGCATGAGTGCAGATGTTTCTTTGTCTGTAAGCTCATGAAACTTGGTAGAACAGTTTGCAGTCCTGTTTTTTCCCCCGTTGCCTTTATTTTAGGAGCAAAGGTGGTAATCTTGCTTCTCATAAGGTCATCTAGGGCACATGGTGAATGCTAAACATTTTCAGGGGTAGATTATGTAGGAGGAAAATCAATAAATTTCTGCAAAAGGACCTCAGGGTAGCTCAGGAACCTCCAACGAGTCATTGATTCTTCCTGAGGGGTACCAAAAAAGAAAAACTAACAAAATTTCTCTATTTAAAACTGATTCTCATGAATCAGTACACATCCTTACCTGAAAGCAACTAATAAACTGTCATTAAAAGGACAATTAAAACAGGTGTTGTTGAATTTAAGGCTTTCAAAACTATTGACAAAATGTCAGTGGCTTGGGAGCAGAGTCTCTTTTTGCTTTGGCACATAAACAGAGCTCACCAGAACAGATCCACATTAAACTATTTATAGAGCTCTTTGATACAGTAGTTAGCACTCATATCACTGGGCAGCTTCAAAAAACATCTGATTCAGCTTTAGCTCCTGTAACCCTCACATTAGATTATACAACCAACTGAATAATATCAAAAAAAAAAATCAACAAGCAAAAGCAGTTAAAGCAGTTCCTGTCTGGCAGGGGATGTTTGCTGCATGTTGTTCCTCTCTCTCTTCCTATATCCTAAGAAGAAAATGCTGTTCGATACTGTAACCATGCTTTTTTTTAATAAATGTAAATGTAGCATGAATTGATGGAATTAGATACGAGTTTCATTGAGTGGACCAATATTATTGCCTTCTTACATAAAAATCACTGCTGTTAAATTAAGAAGAAGAATCAGCTTTATTGGCAGTATATATATATTTTTACATACACACACTGAATTTGTCCCACATTTGACCCATCCTTAGTTGAACACACATGCAACACCCGGAAAATTACATGCAGTAAAACACACACAGGAGCAGTGGGCTGCATCAAGCACCCGGGGAGCAAATTGGGGGTTAAGTGCCTTGCTCAAGGGCACATCAGCTGGCTAATGGAGGGGAGGGGTGAGCATTTGTCACAACTCCACCACACCCAAATTTTTCCTGACTGTCCGGTGGGGGAATCGAACCGGTGACCCTCCAATCACAAGCCGCTTTCTAGTTAGTTGACATTTGTCATAAAATCATGTCAAGCTGAAGATGACTCATATGACAAACTCAAAACTAACAGGTTAGTCAAAAAACAGAAAATAAATCTGCAACTACTCTGCTAAGCTATTAGGTTATTTTTCATGCATACTGACCAATAACAAAACAATTCTTTGTTATGCCCCTGAGATGAATACTGCTTTTCTCTCCTTGGAAAAACACCTTCAAATTGCTTTTGAGAAAACACCTAACCATGTTCATTCCTTCAAAGCTGCATGGGAACATCAAAAGAATGTGGTACTCCTGGGCAGCTGTGCAAGTGTCAGTGTGTGTGTGTGTGCGAGTATATGAAAGTGAATCTGGTTTGAAAAGTGAAATGAAACAAGTCTCATCCCATGATGCAACAGATGCGCAACATTTCAACTGCTGCATATAAACTCATACATTTTGAATATGACATCCTCATATCTCGGCCACATGTTTATGAACGATGTGTTAGCTACTTACAGTTCATCTCGTTGCCGTTGTGACAGCACCATGGTGACGGGGCAGTGTGGGCGGGCCTGGGAGGGATCAGTTGGTAGAAGGCGAATCTTGTGCAGCTGCTGCGCTCTCCTCAGTCAGGAGATGAGCTGTGCTGATCCAAGCAACACGGATGTGGATGAACTGTGTACTCCAATGGCAGGCAGTTGGTTTTGTCCCGACAAAAAAAAGATTCAGACTGAGAGAAGGGGAATGCAGGAATCTGCCCCCCCAAACTGCCTGACTCCAGGGACAAGAGAAGTGGAGAGCCTGCAGACTAGTCACCAGCCAAGTCTACACTGCATCTGGAGAAGAGCGAGAGAGAAGGGAAAGTCAACATTAGCTATGCATGACAGATAACATGAAGAGTGGGTGGGGATGAAAATGTTTGTAGGCCATAAGAATACTGCATCAATGTCTGCACTAGTTTATATGCAGATAAAATGGCTGAAAAAAACATAACAGAAACATAATACATGTACATTTATTTTCTGCCAGAAAGGGAATGTGACTCCCATAGCAAAGCTGTAACACTATTAACCCATTTAGCAGGCATTTCATAAAAAACACTCCTTCATTTTCTTTTCAGCTACACTCCCATCTACCTTTACTATCTATGTCATGTCACCAGCCTGGTCTGAGAGCTCTGGTCTCTTGCAGCAAATTCCTTTCTCCACGAACATACAAGAGCTGACCCACATTCTCTAAGCAACATACTCCCAGGTTCCCATAAGAAAAAAAACAAAACAAAACAAAAAACCGCGCGCAGCAAGCTCGAGTAACAGCAGACCTCTTGTCAAATTCACCAACCCTATCATCTCATCACTGTGATGCCTACAATAGAGCCGCCTGGCCTGAGTGGCCTGAGTGATAGTTTGGGGAAATCAACCATATTTGTGTCAGCAAATTTATTTTAGGGTTAGTTTCAAAAACTGCTCATTGTCAGGATCGGAGCACTGATGTGAAGAACAAGAAATGTATAAAAAATGCATGCAGCTTGCAACAATACTGCAATGGTGTCTACTTTTAAGTTGCATCAAAGTCTTGGAAAGCACTTTAACAAGACAGGTAGCTACTAGAATGCTAACTGTGAGCTACAATAAGCCTCTTAGTCTATTGGGACCAGCCTGACTAAATCTTTTCCAGACTAGCAAACAAAGGTACAAACAAAGCCAATTTACCGCCTTCTAGACACGTGCAATAAACAAACAAAACAACACTGTCCAACCTGGTAAAGTGAAACTACGATGCTTGGTTATTTATTTGCATATCAGACTCTTTGACTTTGAAGAAAAAACATTCAACATAAAGTAACCCAACACTGGCACCAGATAACCTCTGGTCCCTGATGTCACCAGCTGACAGCAGTCCAAATGTCAACTTACCACTGACTGTGTGTGGATTACGACCCACGACGCGTTTCTGGACACTGCCCAACAACTCACAGTAGTACAACAACACAAAAAGCTGATGGCGGCGAAGTTAAAATGGCTCTTACTAAAATTTACAAACAAAGCATCCATTAAAAGCATGTGCCTTCCACATCAACCTGTACAACTGCTGTAGTGTGTGAAAGGAGGTCATCTAATACTTTCCTCTGTACTATTGGCAGCTGTCATCGCTGTGGGTATCCATTAATGTGTTAGACTCCCCTCTCTGCAAATCTCATTTGTGGCTTCAGTATTGAGCAAAAATGTTTGCACAATCACGCAATCAGGCTAATTGGCTCAGTACAAAATGTGGTTGTGTCTTGTTGGAAGGGAGAATGGGTTACAGCCAGGGTGCATCTATAAATCTACCCACTGATGGTTAATAATGGTAATGTGTCTTCCTCTCATTGATTCTCTGGGCTTTGCGTAGCAGCAGGAAACTGCACAACAAAAGGCCCCTTACAGTAATGGTGCAGACTGCTCTGAGAGATGTCGTTTAATTTCCTGATGAAACTTAACAAGTCATCGGTTGTTAAAATTACATTTTTAATGAAAAATGTCAAACATACTCAATGTATCACAGTCTGCGCACATCTGTTTAATACAGTCAAGCATATGGGTTAAACCCACATATTCAGAAAATGGGTGCCCAGTAAACAGAAGACTTTAACCAAAACACTCAAAACTAAGTAACTACAAACATTCTTGTTTTTAGTCTTAATGTGTCAGCAAATCTTTCAAAGAGGATGTGGCAGAAAAGCTGTTTACTTCTACAGTAATTAAAGACCAACTCACAAACATACATGTGTCAGCACTTTGAGATGACAATTTTTTTCTGAATTGCAAATATCCCATCAAATTAGGCATCTGAAAAGTGTAAAATATTAGAAAACAATACAAATTCTACATCTCTGCAAAACACCACCTGCCAAGCATGACAGACAAGGTACGTGTACAACATTTCTGTTAATCAAGACTTCCATGTCAGAACAAAGCAACAAGCCCATGTGGTATGCAGTGGAGGAAATTAAAAACACCAGAACCTGAAATCAGAATTACTTTATTGATCCCTGGGGGAAATTGGGTAACAAGGGGGAATAGATAAAAAAATAAAAGAAGCAAACCGCTAAAACGTCAGAGTCTAACCACTGGTGTGAAATTGTCTCTGCGGCTCATCATAAAACATGCTATCAGAGCAATGCTGACAATGCTGACAGTTATTACCTCACTGTGACTTCTGATTCACATGGTTATGTTGCTGCCCCTGTGTCACCTTGTTGGAATCTGGAGCAACTTCATTTTCTGTTGGTGACTTCACCTTCACACAATTCCCACCAGGAATCAATAAAGTATCTCTGATTCTGATCCTGTATCACCTGAGCCCTTACTGCTCTTTGCCAACAATGTGGAGCACTACTAACCAAGTGAAGTAATATATGGCTTGCAAAAAAAAGCACAATGCTAAAATATAGCAAAGGGTGATTACACAAGTACTTTAGGACAGTATTTATAATACTGATCATCAACACTTCTCTGCATATTGACCGAATACACTTCAGGTCAATACAATAATTCACACAAAGAAATGGCTTAATTACTATTCAGTGGTTTTTCACTTTTTCACGTTTTTAACAATGTTTTTCTTTTAACTTTATGATACAGGTTTTCAAAATTGGGTTTTCAAAATTGAATTGAATTGAAAAATAAAAAAAAAATGCTTCTTGCTGACATTATTTAAAATGAAGTAAAACCATTCCACTTAAATTTCAGCACTTTTAAAGGACTTTCAGCAACTTTTTGTCAGAATCATCATTGATTCAGCTTCTTTGGTAGTTTTATCCTTTGGTTCTCCTGTTGACAACAGCTAAACAGGCATGTGATCTGAACATCACTTAGCTAACACATTTAGCTATTAAGGTGGATACAAGGAATTGAGTGGAGATCATTTGTTGCACCAAAATGTGCAATATTGTTTTGTTCTTGATCAGTAAGTTAATTTTTTGGTTAAACAGTGACATTAATACAATCATAGTTTTAATTAAGATCACTTTTTGGCATTTCATGTATTTAATTAATTGTTACAAGCAATGACTTAGATGCAGCTGTGTCATTACTCTGTGGACAAGTCAGTTAATCACGAATTGTTCAGATTCTTAACAAAAAAATCATAATTGAACGAATCTGAACTTGGAAAACTCACTGAAACGCTGATTACTCTGTAAATCATCCCCACTTTCTGTGAATGATTGGTAAAGCAATCAGACAGATATCATCCAAACAGCTTTATCACTAACTGGTGATGAAACTCAGTGAATATCTAGCTCAGCTTTTAATGCAACCATTACAAGTCACAATGTGCCTGTGTCGGTTGTGTGGGTTGGTCACAATCAATGAACCTTATTAAATTACACAGTCAGTGACATCTCCTTTTAGTGGCTAATAAAAGAAGGGTCTATGAACAAAACAAAGCACCAAACATAAGGATTCATCAGCCTTGGCTGTTCCTTCACACATTTTCAAACATTATGGTCACCAGATGAAAAAAAAAAAACAACAAAAAAAACAGAACTACTTATCTCTTATACTAACAAGTGTGCGTTGTTCATCAAACTGCCAGGCAACTACACTAACAGTTGCGTTACTTGATGAAAGAGACCTCATTCATAGATCAGAGCCTACATCCACTGAGAAAGTGCACACACACAGGAGGACGAGAGACTGAGCAGCCATGAAACCCACAGAAACAGCAAATCAACCACATGCCCATGCCAAACATACAGACACAGGTGGGAACAACACAACGAGGACTAGTTAGCATCCTACGTTCATGCATGCATGCATGTTTGAATTAATTATACAGTAGAAGGAAAGTTCCACTTGGCAGCCTTAAGGTGATTGCTCAAATCTGGCAGATTTGAATTTCTCTCGCTTTAGCAAAGGCTGTTTAATATATTCAATGCATGCCAAAAAGTTACTTGGATTAAATTATGATAGCTCTAAATTTAGACTGGAGGTGTATGTTGACTGTGTAAATCGTTGTTGCTAAACTGGAAAGTATGAAACGTGTTCAAATAAAACTCCAACTCAATTCTCCAAGCTACTTTGGCAACCACCATAGCTCACTGCTAAAATTAAATTATATTCAACAGCTTCTAGAGCTTGTTGACAGTATTGCTGATTTCATATCAACTTTGTCAAAGGTTTGTTTACAATTTGCAAAAAGTATATGCTAAAACTGTGTGTTAAAGCAGTCATCTGTAGGTTGAAAGGCAGTTGCTGTTGGCAGCAGGTCTTTAATGACCAAACAACAAGGTGGTGGGCAGCATGGAAGGCGAACCTCTGTGCTACTCTCAGCTCAGGGAAGGAGAGTAATATGGATATCTATCTGACTGTCAGGCACAATGAACAGCTTTTCACCCTCATCAATGTCTGCTGACATAAAATACAACAAATTTGACATGACTTTCCTCCTTTAAAGCTGTACTAATGTCTTTATGTTCACTGCAAATTACAGTGACCGCTTGTCAACCTACATGAGAGACTCCTGCCCTCCAAGATCTGTGACCGTCCTCTACTGTGTATGGCAACAAGTGCCAGCAGAGCAGTGCTTGTAATGGCCGAAGCTTGTACAACTGGTGTTGCTGTAGTTCCACTGCTGACAGCACTGAACAGAGCCTGGCTGTCAGATCCACTTATTCAAATCAACTTCTGATAAAAACTCAGGACTGACTAGGAATGCTTTTCCAAGTAAAAGCAGCTGACCGCATCCACTGGCTCCTGCAGTAACTGTTAAAGAAATTAACATGTCTGCATTTCATGAGAAAAAGAGCTGGTGTTCTAATATTAACGCCTTTTTCAAAGTAAACACAGAAGATGGGTCTAGGAACACACAATTTCAGTGTGTTTTCAATGTGCTGCGAACCGTAGTTTGAATTATGAGAAATTCTAACGTCATTACAACAGGTATTAAAATCGTATAGCATTTTTACTTAAACAACACCAACGTGTTCCTGGGTGATATTTAAGAATCAAACCTGCTTGAGTAAAATCCATTCGGTAGCTAATTGGTTTAAGTAATGCTTGTGTTCGTTAGCACAGCACTGCTAGTTTGACAAAAGCCCAAACATCTTCTAAGATCAGGTTACAGCTATCAAAACAACTACAAGCTGAAACAGGGATCACATTTCTCTTCAAAACGGTCAGTTCAAGTCCAACACACACCAGGAGAGCACAAAGTCAATGTTTCTTTTGAAGCTGGACACTGTTAAACAATTTTATCAGTATCCCATTATTTCAGCTGACCGCAGCCACACCGCGGCCCTTACAGGCGTGGTTGGGAAAAGTAAATCGGCCAAGGATCCCGGATTTAGTCGATGCGTCGTAACCGATATCACGACAAAATTGCTCAAAATTACAAGGGCTACTGGCTTCTCGTTCAGCACACAACTTTGCGAGATACCATAGCGATGACATGCGTTCATCCCAGTGTCAGCCCTAAATCCACCTATTCCCTGAACAGCTCACTCAATCATGCATCCACACCATTAAGGAAGAGATGTGCAAACGGAAAACAAGGCACAGACTTAAGAAGCTCCTGGGTAGATGCAATACATGCAAGCTCATCGCCTCCGATGTGCTCCACCCTGATTTTCTAACACTGTGCCAACAAACCGCATGAGGCACACCGAGTCGTAGAGATGAGAGATTGAGCGGAGGATGGCAGCAGCTACCGGCCAGCATCCAGCAGAATGACAGCGACAAACAGGAGAGGAAATTTAGTCGGGTGCATGCCTGCAAAGGCTGTCGGATGTTCAATTGCAGTGATATCTGCGTTACAAAAAAGACAACGCAAACCAGATGATGACTACCCAATTTTACGAATACAAACATTGGATAACATTGCAGCAATGACGCCAAACTGCAGCAAACTGTGCCGATTTATCACAAAATATCGACAAGATGTTACAGCCCGCACGATCAAACGAGTCAACAGTAACAGCGGTAACGTCGTGTGTTACTAATGTTACATTTGTTTTTGCTGTCGAGGTTTTGTACAACGGGCACACTGTCTGTGTTAAATGCTGCTTCAAACTATGCTAACTAATTAGCGTTACAGGTTATATTACTAACTTGGGATGGACGCCAAATGACCTGTAACTGACGTTGGTTTCCCCATACCCCACACTATGGCCGCTATCCATAGCGGTCGACCATACGAAGGTGCCAGTCGGTAGATTAACGTTATATGTGCCCAGTTATCATTAGCTGAACTTAACGTTAGCCAAGTTAGCTTCCAGGAGATGCAGTCAGAAAGTTAGCCGGTCTAACTGCTAATGAAAACTGCTCAGCTCATTATGTGCATTCGAGCTCGATTAGCTACAAATAACGTACACAACCAGTTAAAGTTGCCTTGCTTGAATGAGAGTAAGTGCACAAGACTGTTTATCTGGACTCAAGGATAAACTCCGTTTACAAGATACCTGCTGGTCCAGTCCAAGCGGCCTATCCGCCATTTTGAGACATAAAAAGGAGGTGCAAAAATTACAGCCACATCGTCATTTTCCCCACCTAACTCCAGATTCCTTCGACCCTGACCGGCTTCGTAACTGAAAACTAGTTGAACTCACCCTATTGTTTCTGCTCGTGAATATCCCCAGCCGTCTCCGACGGTAACACGACCCGACAGGGCGTGAAATTTCCGCTCCAAAATATGATCTTCTGATGTGAAGGTAAACTGTGCCCGTCTAGCCTCTCCAGCGCTGCCTGCTTGTTTTTTCGTAGGCTACCGCATTCGCCTTCTGTGAGCGCGCGCACAAAGCTCGCGTTCACGGTCTGACGGGAGCGCGCACGCCCTTGATAGAAGGAAAAAAAAAACATGGTTGTTTTTCTATGTTTCTGATTATTAACTCTTACACGGCCTATTACCATCTGCACATTTTGAACTGCAGAAAACTACTTCAAATACTACGAACTTAAATGGCGTATGAGGCTTGCTATATTTCTAGAAGTTTGAGTTTCACGCTAAAAAATACCAGTATACATTATGCTTAATGCAATTTGTAGCTGTGAAAGTAACTTTTATTGTCCTTTTGTTACCCGTATATTACTTCAGTATTTCTATTTTACTGTTCTTAATACCAGTCCAGTACAGCTTAAAAGTAAATGTTGTAGTTTTTACTGATAATTTGCATATAAAACGCAATCGAGTTTCTTGTGGTAAGTACCTGCTTGTATATTAATGCGTCAGTAATAATACAAAAATATAACACTGACAGGATCAATATATGTGATATTACTACTTTCACTTAACACTCAATACTTCAATCTGGCTACTTGTATGAGTTATCAAAAGCCCAAACAAAATTTTCACCATGATTTTAATTTATTAATTTTAATATAAAAAAAAGCATACTCAGACCAAAATATAATTAGATTGTTAATTTGTAAAGAGCAACACACAAGTACCGCACATCATCAGGGGGAAGGAGACTCAAACACTAGGCCTAAAAAGCCTTTGTGCAGAAGACATTTCATCAGTTAAGAAAACACAAAACCCTCAGACAATCAGCATTTCGGGCAACACACAGATACAATAAATGCAACATGACTAGTGGCCAGCAAAGTGTAGAATATTTTGGTGTAGATATTGCTAATTTTTTTTTTTTTCGTTATAAAGATCTTGAATAGTTATTTTGCACAGGATCAACAGTTTTGAAAATTAAATTACATTAATATTTAGTCTTTATTATCTATATTTATATGTAATTTCCACACTTGCTTTGCATTTCAGACATTCAAATTGCAAAGTGGCTGCAAATGGTATACATGTAAATTAAATGTGTGAAAATACACATTGCTGAAAGTTTTTGTACTGTTACACCACATCTTTTTTTTCCTCAATCTTTGATGCAAATGTCCAATAACATGAAATAACAGATCAAGCACTTTAACAGCTAAACTATTAAAAACAGAAATGTTACACTGAACTCTAGTGGAGTGCCTCCAACTAAATGGAAGCGCTGCATTATAAGAGACTAAAAAAGCAAAACAAAGTATCTCTGTGCAGAAAAAAAAAGTGTTGCGACTGAGTTTTTTTTCCTAGATCATAAGCTTACTGCTGTTGGGATTTCAGACATGTTCAACAGGTAGCAATCTTTGTAATCTTGGACCACGGGGCTAATATTCTATTTAGAAAAAGCTTCCCTTATTTTAATTGTCTAAGTCAACTGAAGCATGTGTTTGTGTGCACTTGCACTGCCAGAGCTTCTGACATTTATGTCAGTGTATGTCCTTCACAATGAGACAGAACTTATTGTGCCACCTTATGGACACTGTTGGTATCACTGTTGAGCAGGGGAATAAAGAAACAAGGGGGAAAAGATAAAAGAAACCCAGAAAACAAAATAAAGAAGCATATTTCACCTTCATGAATTGTAAAGGTATTACCTCTCATCACCCTGGTTCCATTCAGAAGCATAAGTAATAGGCACAATACACACCGTGCTCTGCTGTTGATGTGGTGACATCATGTTTTAGGAGCACAATCAGGACATTCACCACAACGACTGATTCACTCAACCAAAAGAGACCAACATTTTGTTTTTCCATACAGCTCCCCTATTTTCAGGTAACTCAGCCAGTACAATAAGAAGTCCATCTTTTACGTCCTGTGCCAAGCGAAAACTGCATTTTCGAAAAACAATCAGTTCCAGCACCATCTTTCTATTGCTTTAATCACATACATTTGACACGGCAAAAATTAAGTAACAAATTGCCATGGGAGGGATACATTGCATGTATACAAGCGCAAACAGTCTTTTTTTTTTTTTTGGTACATCACACTGAGGCAGCCCTTCTTTTGTCCACTTTTGGTTGTGCTGTGAACATGATCACACATCCAAACAGCACGAGAAAGTGCACTACAAAAACCGCTCAATGAACAGACACTCGTGGCTGGCTTTTGTTCTCAGTTATGTATGAAAAAGATGACCCAGTAATGAAAAAAGAAAAACAAACAAACCACCCAGCAACAATATATCAGTCACTACTGCCAATGTTGAGCACCTGTCCAATGGTGAAAGGAGGTTCATGTCAGTACCAATTCATTCACAGATGTACAACATTGGTAGCCATGAATGTTTTAAGAAAAGAGGCATCAGCCATCCAACAGGTTTACTATGAGTAGAAAAATAAAGCATTTAGAAAGCCAATGATCGCTTAGCCTCTATTCAAACTATGCAGCAGGGAAAGCAGCGACAGCCCTGGCCAACAGATTTTCTGTTGTACTACACAAAGACACACACACTGACACACATACAAACATACATGCACATATTCTTTCAATGTGTAAAAATAGAAGATTGAACACAGCTAGTATATAGATAGATAAATCTACTGCTTAAGATGGACGTTTCAAATCTGCATTTTTTTACCATTAACATCAATCAAATACCTGTCTAAATCTGATAGATTTATACATCTTTTTCCACTTCTATACATTTTCTATAAAACAGACATGGCTTAAATTAACTGATGATCACCAGGCCTAAAATACCTTCTTAATTCTCCTGTGCACTTTTACAAAAATTCATTTTATTTATTCAAGGAAAGAAAAAAAAAAAAAAAAAGAATTCCAGCAAATGAAATTAAACCGGACGAACGCTCACTAACATGTCACTGTATTGTTTGCTTGCCTGGAGAAGCAGGAACTATGAGACACAGCAGGCACCCACCTGGGATGTTGTACATACAAATGATAGAACAATTACATTAATTAACCTTAGGGAGCCATGGAAGAATGATAGGTGACTGCTGCAAACTGGCTTAAAGAAGCCACTAAGTAGGGATTTTACATTCTGAAACCCCCACTTGACAAATCAAATTTAGTGCCAATATTCTGGTCTTAGTGCACAGTAGAAAGTGCCCCTGAGTTCTAGGACAGGGTAGGTGCAGTATCATTTAGAGCACCGTTGGTGGTGGCAGGGGTGGGTGGGGGGGGGCTACATGCCCATGGGGTCTTCGAGGCTCTTTAGGGAATGGCGGGGCCAAATATGGTCCTGGGCTAACAGTGCTGTTGGAAGTTTGAGCCGAGAAGAAGTATTATTTGAGGGGGAGGAGTATGGTAGAGTGGATAAGGCTCCAGTATACAAAGTCATGGTCATCACTGGTCTCCCTCCCCCAGCTGCAATCACTCTGTCAAATGCAATCATATATCTAAGCAGCTAACGCCTTCATCAGCAGGTTCTTGGGCCGGGGATTTTTTTTTCAGATTGCACATTACATTGATTCTATCTCATCTGTACTCTCTCCTCCCTCCTTTCCTACCCTGTAGGAAATGACTCGTCCTGTATTTTTTTTTTTTGTCCTACAGTTCATATGGTTTTGTTGTCTGGATTGCCCTCACCCATCCCCTCCCGATGTTTATTTCAATGCTGATTGTTCGGTTCTCAGGTCCACTGGTTTACTGACATGGCTGTTGTGTCAGGGCCTTTCCCCATGCCCCAAGAGCAGAAAGTAGCTGCGGTGAAGGCTTTCACATGTTAATCAATGGGAATTTTGTCTTCTAGTTCCAGTGGGCTGTCCTCAATGGGCTCCTCACTCTTTCCGAGCTCCTGCAGCTGTTGCCGCCTCTGCACCTCTGCCTTCAGGTTCTCCAGATCCTTTTGGCTGGAAGGGAAATATAAAAAAAAAGAATAAATTAAAAAATAAAAAAAGGATCTATAAAGATTATATATATATTTATATATATATGCCGAGTACCACATGTAGTGTGGGTAGTGTGGATTCACAGCACAGTATTTTAGGCCATGTGACACTTAATGATGTTACGCCTACGTGTGAAGTCAAATTTCCATTGTGCCCCTGCAGGTGTTCAAGGAATTACGTTTCTCACGTTACCTGAGTGGTATAAAGATGATGCCATTGATAATGTTGAGCTGCTCCAGGACACTGGCCATGCTGGGAGCGGTGAACTGTTGAACAGGAGGAAATAAAGACATAGCATCAGTGCCAAATGGTGGAGATGAAACAGATGGAAGAACGACAAAATGTCTTGACTCAGAGCGATCACCTTTAGGGGCATGATGCTGGCGTTGGAGCCGTTCTTGTAGATCTCATTCATGGTTCTCTGCAGAGCTACAGCCTGTTGGGTGAGATATTTCAGGTACTCTGAGCTCTCTTTGGTCTTCTCATGTGCTTCACCCATCTGGGAAGAGAAAACATATTTATGATACCACTTCATTACAAGTGATGATGAAAAGTGCATCAGTTCCCCAAAGTCCTGCAGGACTCACCTGATTCTTGTAAATGGTGTAACCCTCCTTCTCGTGCTGTAGTGCAGAGCGGAATTCAGCCTTGCTCTCATAAACCCTCGCGACTAAATGATGACTAGGAAAAAAAAATAAGGCAAACACAACATGAGTCATCATGTCAGTATTGCACTTACTAAATGCTAATGGATGATGAGGCTCTCCCCACCTAAGGGCCACTTTGAGAGACCGGGCTCCGTGGTACTTTGTGTTGATGGTCAAGGCATTCTCAAGGAATCTCAGTGATAAATCATACTCCATCACTCCATGCAGCACCAGCCCAATGTTACTCTGTGACGGGAGAGCCAAGAAAGCAGTCAGCAGCACTGTACACCAAAGTTTTTACCAAAGACTTGAATTACCATCAGTTCTCAAGTTAAGAATGCACTTACGTCTAGCAACGCCATCTCTGGGTGGTCCTCCCCGCAAACCAACAACATGAGGTAACGGGCGCGATAAAGCAGCTTCAGGGCAGTCGACAGCTGCCCGTTGGCGAAGCAGTACAGAGCCAAGTGCATCTGAGAGGAGAACGAAGCACACGCATAGGTTAGAGAGAGACATTTTACCTCTCAAGCATCAGCAAAATACTTTCTACGTTTAGTGTGATAACTTACATATTCTTGAATTGTGTTGGGGTGCTCAATGCCGAGGACTCTCTCACTCATCAGAACAGCCTTTTGCTGGTTGCTGAGAGCCTGCAGGTAAATACACAAATCTCATTCAGTGACATAAAATCAATAGGACGCTTGTATAAAAGTTGCTGACAAAGTAGGAGTTGCCATATTTGTGCCTACCTCAGGGTGGTCTCCCATAATGTAATTAAGGCGTGCCAGCAGGCGCAGGCAGGCACAGATCTCTACGTGCATGGCTCCATACACATTGTTGAAGAGGTTTAGAGCCTCGTTAATCAGCTCGCAACCCTCCTTCAGAAAACCTGGAAATAAAAAGGAAGGGCCACAAGATAATCAAATCACCTGATTTGTGTAGCTTGCTACATCAATACAGACTTCTAAAGAGTTATGATTTTTGATTCCAAATTATTTACATGTTCAGGAATTGTTGGCGAAACATGTCTTACCTTGTTGCACTTTAGCCTGTCCACTCTGGAAGAAGTGGAAGGCATCTGATGCTTTGGGGTTCACGTGCTTCACCACAGGGAAAATATTCAGGATGTCCTCCTCTGTGAAGGCAGGCTTGTGGCGGCTGTCAAAGTTATACTCCTTTATCAGGATCTACAAGGCAAGTGAAAAGAAGAGGTAACATCATTAAGGTCACTGGCTAAAAAAGAAAGGAGGGTCACTACTGATTAAATGAGTCTTACCTGGATGCCAGTTTTGATGGAAATTTCTCTGAGCAGAGTGATTTTCTGGAGTCCGTATTTCTCCACAACCTGGTCCACACTGTCGCTGCTCGAGAAACCATTTCAAAACGAGATGTTTATCACCAATAAACACACAACATGTAAGTTTACATTACGAGCATAAAAAGAGAGCTTCAACATGTCTCTGATATTCACAGATGGGACACTCACCACTGTATGGTGAAGTGATAATAGCTCTGAGCCTCAGACGCGATGTTCTTCCACAATTCGCTAGGCGTCAGGCTGGCCCACGCCGTGTTGTCACCACTGCCGGGGACCCTGTTGCGACGCTTGCGGCTTTTGCGGCGTGACACCAGTTCGTCGGGGGGCAGGTGAGCGACAGCGTCAGGGAAGGAGCTCAGGAAGCAGTTTAGGAAATGGCTTACAGCAGCAGAGAGGGCAGACAACTCCACACCCTGCACAACAAACATTTTTAACCATCAATGAAAGTAAATGTAGGTTTGTCGTTAAAAGAAGCCAGAGGATGTTGAATGTTACCAACCTGGAGGTACGTCTTGAAAATATGTTTTGCACATCTGGTGATCAGCTCACTGATTCCTATTCTCTAAGGTACGCAAAAAGGAAATATTAGAATGACAAAACACGAGGAGAAAAAGTACGTGGCTGTGGTGGTTGGACTCAGGACTCACATAGAAGTGTTCCAGCTGGGCTTTGGCGGGGGTTTTATCCACAAATTCCAGAACAGAGCCCAAATAACGAACATTGATGCCTCTCTGGTGCAAGGCCTCAGTCAGTGTGGCTCCATCCATAGGCAGCGCACTGTGGTCCAAACAGTCTTTAACCTGGTCATAAAACACACACACACGGCTTTAAACTCAAAATGCACAAGCTGAAAATTCAACCGCTACATGACCTGAACCTGTGGGAGTATCACTGACCAGTGACGGGATCTGACAGGACACCAGGAAGGCTGCAGCATCTTTGAGAAGCTGCTTCTGCTTCTGGATGTCATCTGCGCTGTCTTCAGGGAACCGTACTCCTGGTTCAACAACACACAAACACACAGTCACTTCTGTGCTTATGTTCTCCTCACTCATCCTGGCTTTTCACTCCATAATAATATGGAGCCAAATGTACTAAAAATGTCTACAATTAGTGGTCTAAAAAGGGAATGTTTTATGCTTCGTTTTCATGTTTGATGCATAAGAAGAAGATCCGAATATTTCCATACCTGGGGAGAAAATGTCCGGGTTGAAGCGAATGTCGAAAGACGTGTTGCTGATGGAACCGACAGCCTTGCAGGCATTGAGGACCACCTCTCGGCTTTTGGGATCTGTTTGCGATTAGGATCAGTTAAAAGTAATGGTCACAGACACATTACGTCAACATATCCAAAAAAATGACACCGTAAACCACGTCCACGTTAAGCCGCCCACAAACTGAGCTATTCTTTTTGGTTTGCATGGGGAGGACAGAGCCACTCAATCACAGTAACTCAGTGACATAAACAAGCCAATTTTCTGTCAACTCCAACTCTCTGTGCCATCACTTATTTATTTTTTGTGACCGTGCACATTAATACAGGTAGTATCACTATAGGACAGTCATTCAGCCAATACAGCCGATCACACGATACAGATAGAACCACTGATCTTATAACGGAGTTTATTTTTCCGGGCAACTTCAGTCGCAACAAAAAGTGATTTGATAAGCTTAACGTAGACATGGCCTCAGTCAGTCACACGACTACCAACACAACAGATCAGGTCTCTCTGTTCGTCAAGCAGATTTCTGTTTGATTTAGGATCAATTGAGCATCACACAAATCGTTCAACACAAGATTAATTCTGCATACCAAATCACAATGGGATTAATGGCCACAGCAACTGATTAGTCACTTTATTGGGTCGAATCCCACAGCAAAGGCACCAAAGACGGGGACAGTAAGCGACTCAGTCGACACTGCAGGCTGAGGACTGAGCAGGGGCAGCTAGCCTGGTAGAGAGAAGCCACTTAAAGCCACTACTGGATACTTTAGTGCTCTGCCTGATATTGTAATACTCTAAAAGCTACAGACATACAGACACACAAACACACACACACTTTCTCTAACATTAGCTTCACTAAGACAACATATTTTTGGTTTAATATCACTTCTGTGATAAGTGCTACTTTTTCTATGCCATTATCCACCAGAGTGGCTGCCCCTGCATCGTCCTGACCTTTTGTTTTGGGGTATATTTGAACATACCAATACAAGATCCATCTTCGGCAACTAAGGTCTCCGCCAGCTCTTTGGCCTGAGCTAATCCTGGAATACTTTCCTCAAGCTCCTTACCCTCGAGTGGGCTCTTGCATTCCCCATTCTGTGTGGCTGTAAGGTCTAGAGGCCCATTTGTGGCAGGCTTCGAGGAGTTTTCTTCCCTGTCAGTCGCTTCCTGTGAAGGAGCAGACATGTTGCCATCTGTCTGGCTTGTGCTGTCCGTGGAGAGCTCCGTTGCACTGGGAGAATCTGATGCAGTGGTCTGTGTCTGGGTTGTGTCAGCATTATTTTCTGTGGTTGTTTCAGAGGTTTCTGTGATGGCAGGTGTGTCAGTCTTAGAGTCCTTGTTAGCTTTCTGTTGCATGAGCTGTAATGCTGCCATCTTCATGAAGAGAAGATATCTGGGGGTGGGAACAGAATGAGAGTTAAACACATGAAGAAACTCTCCTGACGATGAAAGCATATCGCATGTCAGGGCATACCTGTGCTCAACGAAGGCCTCGATGAGCTCTTGGCGTAGACAAGCCAGGCGGTGGCGATGCTGGCGGGGGAAGCCTTGACGCTGACTTTCTGGAGGCAGCTCCTCTCCATCCACAGGCAGGAAGTTGAGGTCAGGAGGGAACGTACGAAGGAGGTCCAGAATATAGTGACGGCCATCGTTTCCGATGATACCCTTACACTCCACAGAAGAGCACAGCTCCACTGTGTCATTTTTCTCGTTCAGCACGCTGTGTCGCTGGACCTGACATTTACACCCAGAATGTGGCAAAATTAACTTGCTGAACAGACAAAGAATAGGAATGTAGCCTAAGGTAATAGTTTTAATCACTGTTATTAACAACTCAATAATAACAGTCCTAGTGATTATTTAATGCAGTATGATATGTCAGTGGGAATGACTCACGAGTGTATTCTGTAACCAAGTGTTCTGGTGTGACTCACTGATGTGTTTTAAATAGTTTTGGGATAATAATGGGGGTTAGAGTTATGGGCTACATCAGGCTTCGGCTACACAGGAAATACACATTAATGGGATCAATTTATCATTGGTTTTGGCCCTTACACGGGATTTATTGACAATAAGAAAAATATAGAGTGTTATTTAACACGAAAGCTATGCCCACACGTTAATGATCATCTGAGTAGAGACGACAAGTCATGTTACCGACCTTGAGTGGCCTGCTGGTTTTCTCGAGCAGCTCCAGGTATTTGTTGTGAGAGACAACAGTCTTTCCAAAGTCAATGGAGCCGTAGATGACACTCTGCTCTTGTTCACGCTCCAGGATACCAGGGATGATGGACTGAGCGGTGACACGGTAGCCTCTGTAGTCCACCACTACCGTCCCCAGAGTGTACAGACCCTCCACGTCTACCGCCCCGTATGCCCGTACTCCGTTCAAGTCATTGGTAGGTGCGGCATGGGCGGCGGCGTCTCCACCCAGCTCGCGATAGTGATCCCGTACATCGAAGCCCAGGCTAAAGAATATGTTGTTCCAGATGAACATCTGCATACGTGTTTCCTCACCGGGGTTGATGGCCATCACGTTGCCATCGATGACTGCCATGGCACCTCGAGTGGCAGCTGCGGCAAAGTCACTGTGGACCTGCAGGAGAATTTAAAAAGAGACTTTGCATCGCCCGGTCTTCATTGCTGATTGCGTAACAGCAGATTCTGTACTTGACAGCTGATCTAATCTCATCTGTTTTAAATTGCTATAATCTGTTTCACACAATGGGGAAGAAAAGACAAGACGAGATGAAGACAGTACCTTGAATATGGCCCTCTCCCTCAGCAGCCGTTCAGGCAGGTTCTTCCGGGGCAGCTCTCTGGTGGTCTGCAGCTCCTCGTTCCAATCTCTGGTCTGAAGGAAAATGAGCAGAAAATAAGACTTGTCAGTACTGGAAACATGTAACATTATTCATGTGCCTGATGTGCTGCTCTGTGCTCACCTGTCCAGGTATGTGCTCCTCATAACCCAGGCGAGAGGTGTAGGCGTCCTCAGCTCGAACACAGTCCATTGCGTGGTCTACCTGCGGAGCCGTCCAGCTGTACACCTGGAAAGGCGTAGCTATCCTCTCAAACGGGTGTCTCTGGACCCTGCAGCACAAACACAGCACAAAAGATGAAAAACATGATCTTTTTTCTTTTACATCTCAGGTAGTTAAAGTTTGAAGATGAATGACCACATCTACATGTGTATCATATTTTGGTTTATTTGTTTGCTACAAGACTTAAACCTCCTGCATCCTGGCCACATCTTGACTGTGTAAGACAGTCTTGCCAGGTTAAACAAAGAATGAGCTTCAGAATGACTGCAGAGAGGAAGTACCTCAAAGAGAAATGTAGTAACAGTAAAGAAACTTTTCAGCAGTATAGAGTGGATGAGAAGAGCCACAAACGCTCTTCTCATCAGCTGGGAGATACTGAGGGATTAGAAAAGAAAAGTTTTCATCCTGCCACTGCAGATGAGCATTGACTTTGCTGCTTTGAATTGTTCACTCACTCTCTCTCTCACACACACACACACAGACAGACAATGACATCATTCAGTATGAAGGGAAAGTGACCACAGCAGGGAGCAAAACAGCTCTACTAAACTGAAGGCAAAGACATGTTTTCACCTTTTCTTTTGCAGGGCAGTGAAGTTTTTCTTGAAGGCAGGGCTGATCTGGCTCAGCAGCTCCACCAGTGAATGGCTCAGAAAGCTGGGATTGGCTGGCTTAGGATTGAAGGTGTAGGTAGTTGATCTACAAAAGACAGACACACATTTTATTTTAATCATTTGTCTTTGGTAACAACATACTGTATATTTATGTCACTGAAGAGGAAGGCGACGTGGTTTCTCTGTAGGGAGGTACCTCTGCCAAGTCTCTCCAACAGATGAAATAACAAAACACTAAAGCATAAGAGGAACTTAGGACGGGCTGTGATCAAATAGTTACAAACAGAAACCCTTCTCCATACACCACAACATCTTTCCAAAGAAATCCAATTAGACCTCATTATTTTGACTGTTAAAGAAATAAATCCTTGCCAGAATCCAAAACAGATGTAAAATTAGGATCCCAACACCATTAATACACTTTTGCTTGTGCTTGGATCTCCATCCTGCATTTAAAGAAGTACAACTAAAAGGATGTCTGTCATATTTAAAATGTTTGCACTCACAGGAGCACCACTTGCACTTCTGATCAGGTAATCATGGTTTATGTGCTGCCACTTCATAATGTGTTGAAAGGTGAAGACGCTACAGAGCAATGATAATGATAACGACCATCAAGCTTAATGAGAGCCTACTGCGGTGAAAACATGGAGCGATAACGAGAGACACAAGGTTGTGACGTTCACTGACTGGTTGAGGTAGAAGCCGCGTGTAGAGGCAGTGACGCTGACGTGGCGCTCCTCCACAGTCACAATGTACAGGTACATGAGGTCACCGTGCATCTTCCTGTTTCCAGGCGGAGGGTTCCAGCCGCTCATCGTCAGGACCTTCAGACACTGCATAGGCTGTTGGGTGTGTTAAAACAAATAAGCCAAAGGGAAGAATTACAAAATGCAGCCTTTTACCTGAACACAGTTCACTTTCTCTATAAACTGTTTGCAAATGCCATTTCTATCCATTTTTCAAAAGTGATCCTTGGTCCGAGGCCGCACTGCTTCTCACCTTCCAGTCCTTGTTCTGTGGCTGGAGGGGGACCAGCGGGCGCTCTTTGCTGCCTGGCAGAATGTGCTCTGGGGGGGTGCAGTCGATCTGCTCCAGCTCGGTGCCCTTTTTCTTCCGCTTACCACTATCTGCAAATTAAAACAAAGCAAGGTGAAAGTCTGCGCTCCACCAGCATGTCGCTGCGTTTGTGTATGAAGGCGCTATTTAAAATGGTTGAACGTGGCGGCACAGTAAAGGCTGACACGGCGACGCACCTCCGAGGTCTCCGTCAGTGAAGATGCTGAGGAAGGAGAGGGAGTTGCAGTCCACTCCGTTGTAGGCGTCCGAAGGGTCTAAACTTTTCAGGAGGTCTCTGATGTGACGAACATGGATGCGGGCCTCGCGCACTGTGTACGGCTCTGGAGAAGAGACAAACAAATACGGAGCAGTGGGTGGTTTGACCATTAACAATCACAAAGACTGTGATTACTGTCTCTTAAACAGATACAAGTGCTTTACATACCTAGCCAAAATAAATAAGCTCCAATATGTCACTTTTTTTTTTTTCCTCGCTGTATCACAAGAGTGAGACAGACCCAAGTCTCTGAATCTCACCTTCCACCACTTTGAGCTGCGAGCCCTCCTGCAGGCCCTCGATGGACTTGAGCTCAGCAAAGTTGTCCAGCACGTTTCCATCCAGCTGCAGGGAGAAGCATGTGCGGTGGCAGGTGTCCTCGCGGTCCATCAACACCTGGTGGATCTCCTGTACCATTTCCTGGGGAGATACCTGACGTAGACGGGGAGGGAGGGAGACGACATGATGTAGGTAAGTATAGCAATATTTGCACCTCGAGATCCATCATCTGCTTTGAGTCAGCTGAACTACCTTTTCTAGCTTGATGGAAAAAACTGCTTACAAGTTTTTTTGTAAACACACATTCCTTACCTGCAAGTCAAATGGCTCTGTTCCAGGTGCCTGGATCTTGACGGTGAAACCAGTATCCTGGATCACTATCACTTCCTGTTCGTTAGACTCCTCCCCTCCGTCCGTCTCACCGTTCCCATCCTGCTTTGACTCTGCCTCCTCCGTGTGGCTGTGAGCCCCGTCACCATTCACCATGGCTGTATCCGCACTGTGCCCTGCAATGAGACAGACAGGGGTCATCAGCTGGGTGTTGTTTAATGAAAATTAGAGCAGTACCAACAGCAGTGCACTTAAAGTGATACCAATTCCAACGGAGTATTCGGAGTATATAAGGTTGTCACGATACCAGAATTGTGAACTTCCATACAATGCTAGCATAAAAAACTCTTCTGATATACAACAAAAAAAAATTCCTGATCACAAAAAAAACACAACATTTTTTCCATTAACAACCTGCACGTGGTGTTGGTACAGTAATTTTAATAAAGCTAACATCTGTTTATGTTAGACATCTGAGATCTGTATTTTGATAGCTTTGGTTCTTTCAGTACTATCAAAAGTGGATATCATGTTGTCGAATCGATGCTTTGATACGTTAAATAACGTTACTTGGCAAACTGAACTGCCAGTGCCATCAAATAGGTCACCACTCCACAGACTGTAGGGGTTGTAGCTGCTGTGGTCACAGGCCAGTCACATGTTGCATTAAACTGAAGAACGCGAAATCATACAAATAGTCTTTTTTTAAAGAAGCAGTTAAAATCATTCAAGCCACAGCACAAGAAAAGAACTACACCACAATTATCTTTAACAATTATTAGATGTCTTGTGGAAAAACAGGTCTGTTCACTCCAATTCAACAGTCAGCAGGGAACACCACCTTTAGACAATAAGACATGCAAGGCAGGTTATCCTGACAACAAAAAACACCAGACTGTTTTCTACCAAATGAAAACACAGAGTCGCTGCCAGGCAGCCAGGTCACAAACAAAGCACACCAACCCAGAGGCAGGATGACCTTATCAGTAACCTCATGAAATATTTATGAATGGGCGAATAGAGCTGACAAAGCGCTGCTACAGCATGTTAGTGTCTCGTTATGGCGTAATTCAAATATAAAAGAATTCAACACACACACACACTCTCTAGACTTAACTTTCAGCAATCATCAACTGGACAAGCTGTCAAAACAAACTCTTCCAAATGGTTGAAAATATAAACCACAGATCACTAATGATTGCATCAGGACATTAAAGAATAAGTAACCAGTCATTCTTATCAGCTGATCTACACAGAATGTACCAATTTCCAATCCCAACCTGGTGAAATCAAAACTGTTGCAACATTGGAGAGATATTAGCTGGGGAGACCTGAGGGATTGATTACAAAAGATTTCAGCTTTCACAATCGGTCACTAGCATGGCTGACTGTGGCAAAAACAACACCCTCAAGTTAGCGAGTAACCACCGACCAGCTGTCCTATTATGGACAGTCAATCTCTCAAAATGACATGAAAACTATGAGCAAATGAATGAGGGACCAAGAGAAGCATGGTATGCATTGCATTTCCCACCTTTGCTAAAATAAGCAACAGTAAAGTGAGAAGAAAATGGCATGAATAAAAATGAGGCTCCCTGGTACTTTAATTCAGAGGAGGAGGACAGAGTATGTGGACGTTGGACACCTGTTTTCTCTCACTGGGACACAACCGCTGTCAGCCAGCCAGCGTGTCCTTGCTCACTGTCAAGGGTAAACCACGAGAGGGTTACTGAAGAAAGGGGGCCAAAGGGAGGGGTGGAACCTCATAACTGGACCACGACCCTGGGTGGGAAGGAACGCGCTGAAATGGTGGAGGGCTGGGGAGGAAGAACGGGAGAGAGGACGAACCAACACGCTCTGAACAACACAACAGCTTCAAAGCAGACACGCAAGTTAATAATGCAGTTTCACAGCAACATTATCATTTATACGTTTCTGGACACCTGGCCATAACAAGTACGATATTTCACTCTTTCGGAGCTCTGTTTCGGGGTCTATCGGCCCCTGAGGGAAATATCTGGCTTTTAAGCTGCTAAAGGCTCCTCCATGTACACCAGCTAGCTGCTAACTGTGTGTGTCTGTTGGTTGGTCATGAGCAGGTGGCCTATAGTGGATTTTTGGGTCTTTTCCACTGAAAGCAGCTTCCTGCAGTGGGTTAAAAACAGCGCTATGATGATGAGAGTGAAGCAAAACAGCAAAGTTGGAACCAGACAGCTGAACAATGAGGTTAAATTCACTATAAAAGTCCATAACGTTGAGCGGATCCAGTTGACAAGTCTCTGTAGGTTCATCACCATGAGCACCCCCTCTCAAACTGTCTTCATATTTTTATATTAAAATATCAATTATAGCCACTTTGATAGACATACAGTTGTCATAGTTAGGGGATCTTTTGGGACTTTGTGATTTAATGCCCAACCATTCCTTTAACTCCCTTAAGTTTTTTTATGGCTCAGTTATGAAGGAACATAGTGTGGAAGTGGTGCTTAACATAAAATAAGCTAAGCTTTTAGCTCGTAGCATTCATCACATCAGAAAGGCAAGAGTGAAAAGTGCCAGAATTACTAAGATTGTTGAGGCAATCCAGCAGCTTTTGTGTTGCAAAACTGACCCCACAGTAATGGAAGCCCATGAGGGACTGGAGAGGCTGCAGCTTAACAGTAAAAAGGACAAATCACATGTCTGCCATTAGTTTAAAAGGAAGAAAGCAGAAATAAAGAGGCACCGAGCTGTTCTTTGATGCACTTCCTGTTGAAATGAGATATGGTGGTGATACATAATTATGTGATTGTGGTTGTGAACGTCAGGATGACACAGCAGTTTAATCTTATCTGATGGGAGAGGTCTGTGAAGATTGTCCAAAATCTGATGTTTCTAGTTGGCATTTTCATTAAGGGATATTAGGGATGATCTATTAAAGACACTCTGACTTCCTGAAAGCAAACATGACAATAAGCAACACGCTGATAACACCATGGGAAGACAGATACATTACTGAGGTGATTACGGCTGCGATATCCAGTTGCATTGGGCTGATGTGGGAAATGCTGAGATTCTTTCATGGCAATCTTGGATTTACCTGATTGTTCAATCATTGTGAGTAAGTATCACAAGTATTTTAGGTGTTCAGCTCACTTAGCTGAAAACAGACATCACCAGGTTATCTATTTATCAATCAATAAATAATGAATCAACTGAGTTTCGCCTATAACGTAAGTAGCATCTCCCTCAGTATGACACATATATTCTCTTTATCATGAGATATAAGAATTTCTCTGCATATAAAAAATTACATCACGTTTTTCATTCTACATTCATTTATAAAGACGTTATTTCTAACTATCCACTTCCATCGCCATGATAGGTTAGCTCCGCTTCGCACGTCGTATTGTCTGATCTGAGAGGCTCTTTCAACCACAATGGTTAAACACTGGGGAGAAGACTATTATAACCCTGCATCAAAATCACACACTTGTGGCTGGACAGATGCCTCCAGGGCACGAGGTGAAGGTAAAAAATCAAATGAAACAAGGACACCAACCAGATAAAGACAGAGAGGCAAACACCAGTCACAATGAAACACTACAGCAAGCAAAGTTTATACAGTAAGTGACCCACTAAACTTTTCTCCGAATCAAACTGCCAGCTCATAGTGACAATTCACATGATCTTCATCCGGATGAGGTCATACTTGGAAATAAAGCTTTTCTTTAGTTTGTTACCTCAACCCACTTCTCTTGATGACAACAAAATAACAAATCCAGCAGCCAGCCATCCATCCACTAGAGGTCCTTGACATGGGGACCCTGGCTGCTGCCATGGCAACATTAACCACCCAGACAACCCTGAAATAAAAAAAAAATAAAAATAAAAACAACAACATACAAGGTCAGTCTGTAATCATGTTTGCTGCACCACACGGTGGCAACCTCCTGGTGGACAGACAGACTCTGAGTCATGCGGCAGCTATGGGATTTCATAGCAACAAAGACTGAATACAAGGCCTGCTGGAGATCGACTTAATAAATGAATCACTAAATACTCAGTGAATGACAATAACAACATTCCTCAACTCTAAATAAAGTGAAGTGAGAGCAAGCAAGGCTATCTGCAGATTGTTTATACATACATCTGCTAGTAAAATCAACAATGCTGATAACAGATTGACTGAGTATATGAAGGCATCCAATATCACTGTCAATTAGTTATCTCTGAGTTTTCAACTGCTGATCAAACAAAACGAGAAACTTAAAGATTGCATCATGGGCTCCGGGAACTTGTGAAACACATATTTAAGACTGAATGATAAGACAGGAGATGATAACTTAAAAAAGAAAAAAACAAAATTCTTCCACATAAAACTGTGTTTGCTTTTTTTCTTGTAAAGTTCGGCACAATTTATTCCAGTCAGGCATAAAGTATTTAAAGGAAAATGTCTAACAAGAGCGGCGTGAAGATGCTCTTTTATATTAATGGCCTCAAGGCTGAACATGGTAGGAACACTGCCATAGATGATAGAATAGTGGCTTTACTTTAATTTATACTGCTGACTG
This sequence comes from Scatophagus argus, assembly GCF_020382885.2. Lineage (NCBI taxonomy): Eukaryota > Metazoa > Chordata > Actinopteri > Scatophagidae > Scatophagus > Scatophagus argus. The sequence goes on along the minus strand of NC_058497.1, from coordinate 13,871,854 downwards.
ACAGGTATCTGACCAAAAGAAGAAAAGTGCCATCATGTCAGTGACTTCTGAGATTAACCACAGTCCCTTAAAGCCCCTAACAGTGACCCTCACCTCGATGTGGCTGCTCTACTATGTGCTGTTAATATGAACTGTTGCAACTTTGGACTGACGGTCTAGCATCGGCCTTCATATCAGATATGGGTGGGTCACTGTCCATCTGGCATGACAGACAGTTTTATGGCAGGCCACAAGTAAGGATGCAGCTAATAATCATTCTCAATATCAATTCTCGGCCAATATATTAACCATTTGGGCCGTGGAATGCCTGTCAGGATGCTCTGATTGTCCGACCAACACTTTAAGAATAAACATATTATGATTATAACCATCTAAGACAAAGAAAAGCAGTAAGTCATCACAATTGAGAAACTGGAACTAGAGAGCTTATGAGCACACGCTTACGATTGTTCTACTGATTGAATAATCGATCTATCCACTGTTGGTTTCAACTCTAACATGAAACATCCGTTGCTCTAAGTGGGCTTGTGGAAGGACTGAATGAGTGGACATCATATGCAATAAGTCACCATTCAGCCAAATAAGCAGACGCATTGACATGCAAAAAGCACAGCAGTTACTCGTCGAGGCAGCACAAGCTCATTCCCCTGACAGGTAAGTCACTCTCGCCTTTGTTTTCCAATGAAATGACACAGACAGAGACAATTCAAGGTCCCACATGTGACACACGCACAGACAGGCTGCAGCGGGGACTGCTGGTGCTCTACAAGTTGTGTAACGTTAACTTCACCGGCTGACAGTCCACGTTTCTGTTTAATCTTCCACCAAATGCAACACTCCGCTGCGAGCCGCCAGTACTTCTTTTACCTGACAGTATACTCACCAGCTTACACGACTGTTCATGTATTATTAGCGTAACCTTCCCTCTCGCTGTGCACGCACCATCATGACTTTTTCCACGACAACCAGTTTCCGCTTCCCGGTCGAGATGGGACACTCGATCTCATCTCTAGCGGCGGGGAGGAGGGGGACACTTAAGAGTGTGATCACCGACCGCTGGGCGCCTCATCCAACAGACAGCTCTTTTGTGCAAGCTTTGAAATCAGTAAACTAGGTAATGCATATTTCACCAGCTTGTTGGGGCATTTATCACGAAGATAAAATCACCCCATGTGTTCAAACCTCCCTGTGTTCACGTGAGCAGTGTGCAGCTCCACTGAAGGTGACCTTCAGTTCATTCCTCTGACATGCTGTTACCGAACATGTGCGTTAATCCGAGTCACCGCAGCACTGACTGCAGCAAAGTGTTAAAAACAAATCATATACTAGATATCCGGGTTATGTTTCGCATGAAAATATCCGTTTACAACCCCTATGCTCGTATTTAGGCCAAGAAATCTCCACAGTGACAAGTACGGTTGCTTGCTAGTTAGCTCATTAGCCAGAGAGCTAAGGGGCTTCATGCTCAATGGGGAAGCTAATGTTAGCATACCGGCTTTTGGGGTTAGCCTTGTTTGCTTGGACTGTCAGGTTGGACTGAGTCGCATGCTAATAGCTATGGCACAATGACGTAAAATTGGATGTGATCCTGAGGAGGTTGCTAGCTTGCCGAATAGCTCAGATGAGTCAAGACGTGTCCCGACGTTAACACCAGCCAACTAATTAGCAGTAGCTGCTAGCTGGACTCTCTAAACTTGGACAGGCTACCAAGGAGATGGTATGGAGCAGGAGGAGGAGGGGTGTAAACCCCACAGACCACCACCTTGAATTTGAGGACTTTTAAGTCACATAGCAAAGCATGAAAGCAAATGTCACCAGCTTTAGTGGATGCGATGCAGAGACAAAGACAACAAAGCTTTAAATAAACAAAACTGAAAACATTCAACGCACAGGGATGCTGGCTATAAGTAGCTGTACTAGTACTGCACGTATACGCAATAAGTGTAATCAGTGTATTTATTAAATAGGCTAGGTTTTATAACAGCAGATATGAATCAGTCATTCTGCTGCCGACTCTCACCGCATCCGCAGGTATCCTTCAGACTTGTCTTGCTGGGCTCCTTGTTGTCCTGGGCTCCATCCCCTGCTTCATCCGCAAGATCAACCGGATTACAGTTAGGCACTGACGCCGGGATGTCATCTGTCTTGCTCACCATGGTCGGCAGTCAGTGTGGCAACAGAAAGCCCCCAGCAGCTTTGCTTGAATATTGTGAGTCTGTAAAAGAAATACAAAAAAAAAACCCAACTTCTGCTTCTCCGGCTAACGCAGGCTAACTGGTTACATGCGAAGGGTACAAGCTTACAAAAACAAGTCTACTGAGGAAGGACAGAGCTGTACATGGTGGGGATCACACGTGGTTTTCTCCTCCCCTCCTCTTGACCTCTTTGCCTTTGCGTTGCACTTCCCCACCCACTACGCGTGGAGCTACGGAAAGCCGCGTACGACAAATCGCTAAAAAAAAACAAAAATAAACGAAAAAGAACAAACAAACACCTCTTTGATTAATATTATTTTTGATAATGGAGATGGCAGCGGTGGATGTGTGGAAAAACGACTGGAAATTTCATAATTTCATGAACTTGATAGTTGGACCCCAGTGTGATCAGCTCCTGCCAGCCCCCCCCCCCACCTCCATCTGTGATAGCAGCTCAGTGATATGGACGTGGCCTGCACGCAGCTCCTGTTTGTCCAAATTATGGATGTATAGACGTGGCTAACAGGAGCTCTGCTGGTATTACTGTGCTGCTATACTAACTAGCTCTATTTTCTCAGTGCAGTAATATGATCAGTCAGGAATATGCCACGTAAAATCATAATACAAGGGGCTGTATTCAAGGCCTCAAGATCAGATAATTAAAAGGGACTCACTTTAAGTTCTTTGTGATATTTAATACTGCCTGAGATAAAGGATAAGAGAGATTTCATCTGAAGTGAGTGGGAGCAGTAAAAGCAGGCTGTAGGCCTCCTAGGGATATTTATCTACACTGGTTCTGAAAGTGTAAGTAGTCAGACAGGGTACAAGGTAAAGAGAGGCATGGTGTGGAGTGAATGAAAGTGTATGTGGATAGGATAAAGTGTCTTTGCTTGTCCCGGTGAGCTTGGCAACAACAGAGTGTTAAGGAGTCCTGTTAAGGCCCTCTCAGGTTGCAGTAATCATGTGGTCTGTTGTCAAACGGCATTAATAAGTAAATAACACACTGAATTGTTGTAGATTAATTCACGAACAAGAATAATATATGGAAAAATATCAATGAAATCATTTTGGTATCATTTTTCTGCCATGTAACATTTTTTTTTGTTGATATTATAGACTTCAACCACATGAACCTTAGGCTCCTCTTACATCAGAGGTGATTTAAAAAAACATAATTGACATAATTGATCCAACTCCATCTTTTAATAACCTGCAAATTCCGTTTCTTTTAAATTCGATTTTCCCTGATAAACTTTCAAGCAACAATGACGAGCAGGCAGCCGACTAGACAATCTTTCATTTTATTCCAATTATGTGTACAGTAGACCACTATAGGAACAATCTAACACAGTATATGCGGTAATCAGTAAGTAGATTATGCTCAGCCAAGGGCCAAACCGTACCACAATCCAGAGCGGCATCTCCGTGTTGAGTACCACACAGCATTATTGCTAGAGACCACATGACATGTCAAACAAGATGCTTCATGGTGCCCCACGCAGTCCACTGAAATGTTTCTCTGAGATGCAGAATTAACTGATTCGACCTCAACCAGGATTTACCACAAGGACGAGACCTGGAGACAAAGCTGCTGCTGACATGTCTCGTCTTTATTACCATGACGATTAGGGTTATTATATAAGCCTTTAGGAAGATGGAAGACATTCCCTGTGGGTCTGAGTAAATGGCCTCTCTTGCTATGTTCTGAGTGATGCCAGATTTACTGTGGTATGCTCTGAAAAGTAGAAAAAGCAAATCAGGCAGTGAAGATTTACTCTCTTCAGCTGAAATATTTATGAAAAGACATCTTCATTAAGGCCTCACACCGTTCGTCTTCGTGTTTAATTTAGTGGTGGGCCTCTTTGGCTCATTAGCATTTTCTGTTAAAGCAGGCAAAAAAAAACCCAAAACAGTTTGATTACTTTTACAAGTTGTTAAGTAACACCAAAGTGCCCATCATCTAAAACCTCAGACGAGGGTGGAGAGTTTCTTCTACCTGCTGCTTCATTTGGATGACGAGGAGCAAAGAAGACATGAAGTCTAACAGTCTAAGTTCAGGATTTCAGCAGCTCTCAACAAGACAGCTTTTTCCTTTAGTCTCCTCGTGTCTCATAAAACTTGAGGAAAAGTAGTGCACACAGTCATGCTAATGGCTTACCAGCTAGGAGGTGAATGAAAACCCTTGTCACATTAGCATTTTTGCTTAAAACAATAAAGGAGACAATTTGAGTTTGTTTTCATCCAGACAGTCTTGTGTGGCATAATAACAGACCCATCTGCCCAATGCTTCCATTCCCCACTGGAATATGCCTCCTGTAACGATTAATCACGATTTAACAAGAGTTAGTGACAATGAACAAAACTTTCTGAAATGAAACAATCCCTTAGACGATTCAGAAAAATACTAAGCAAAACATTCTGGGTTCGACAAATACGAAGTACAAAGTTAAGCAATCATAAAATCTACTCATGACACTTCAAGTGTCCTTAAACCAGCTGACCTACAAACAATGTATAAATATATTGTTATATTGCTTTATTGAAGGTATACTGCGAAAAACGTAACGCTAAACTTCTAACCAGTAGCTGTACAAGGCAAGAAAAGCCTCACAGCAGCTAATAGTAATTAAACCCAGTCCTACTGGAAGGCTCATTTCAAAGACGCAATGAATGCAGTTAATGACGCTCAGGTGACTATTGGCTAAAGTGAAGACCGACTGTGACACAACTTTGACTCAAAAATAACTGAGATGCCATAATGCATACAGTCAACCTTTATACACAAATGCCAAGGAGTTATTTAAATTTTCAGAACCAAAAGGTCACAATATTTTAGTAAAGAAATGTCCTAAACGTCCTCACTGCATTTGTCATGTCTGAGCCTCCTCTAATATAAGGCAGTAATTACAGTCAGGTACTAAATGGACAACAATGAAGCAATAACATAAAAAATGTCATGTTTCCTACAGTTAAATATAGTTGATCAGAGCATTCATTTTCCATTTCTTTCACTCCTTTTTCCCCCTCAAGTTGCTATTTGCTCCTTGTTACGCTAGGGGCCACCATGTGTATGTGTTTTGATAACAGAGGAGACACACACACACACACACAGGCCACAGTCACTGTCTCGGTATGCATTTTGTCACAGCTACGTTGGGGATTTGTGTAAAATGGAAAAGGAACACACCGCAAACAGACTGTACCTAAAACCACTCAGACCATCCTGCAGGTTAAAAACACAACAAAACCTCCAGTTATCTTTTCATTTGTCCACTTTTTTGTTTCCTGAGGCAAAAAGAAACCCCAACACAACAACCTCAAACACAAATTAGCTGAAGTAGTAGTCTAGTGTGTGTGTGTGTGTGTGTTTAGTACACAAACCACACCTGAGTAAAAGACACTCCAGCGAGTGTTAACTTATTATCACCTGAATGTGGCTTGTTTATACAAAGCAGTCACTACGGAGGAATAATAGCACGCGTGGCCCTCAGTGTGTATCACTTAGTCAAACGGACGCAACAAAACTTTGACGTAAAGTTCGGGCGCGGCCGACACTGCTGCTGTCTGATCTGTCCTCCGCTTCAGAAAGGCATCGATACAACAACAAACAGTACAGTGCAATGTTAAGATAAACACAGTTGAGCTTTTGTCTTTGAAGAAAAAGTTATTTCTCTTTAACAGCTGCTTTACTGACCAAAAATTGAGTTAAAATATATTCTTATGATTATTGAAAAAAAAAGGGGGTTTTTAAAGCGGTAATGAGACGTGGAGTTTTATTGTGACATGTATTTATAATTTTGAGGCTCTGTATTCTGTGTGAAATGCAGGATGCCGTGCATTCTCTCTGTGTGGATGTTTAAAAATGCATTGGTTTTTACCTTTTTATCTTTACAATGGACTTCTGTTTCAGAAATAAAGTATTAATTAATTAACCGGTAAGCTAGCAATTAGCAAGATAAAAGTGTGTTTAACGCAGTTCAAACTGTGAACTTTTGTTTAACTTTGCTTTAAGTGAACCCACGATGAGCCTGTTTGCATCAGAGTTAACTGAAGCCGCTTTACTGATTTACGTGCCGTTAATACCTTACTGACTAGTTTGAAACTGTTTGTCGGCAGGTCTTGTGTCAAAGTCTGTTTCCGCCTCATACGGGCTTTCCTGAGGCCCACATTAGTGTAAGGTCAGCTGTTGCAGAGATAACCAGCTGAGGTTATGGGTTCTGGTTAAAGGAGACACAAATAATTAAATGGGGGGGGGGTTTGACACAACACAACAATTATGTTTAAGTGCCCCAATGAATTATTTCCATGGACGCCTTTCAGCAAATCAGACATGAATATTTTCTGTGCCAGAGGCATTAAGTGTCCACAGTGTGATCACTGCAGCGGTCAGATTACTAACAACTTATTGTTTCTGTTTTTTTTTATTCTTTCAAAGTGAGAATAAAACCTTTTCATTCTATTTGTTTTTCACACGGAGGGCTCACGAAGATGTTCACACTTCAGGTATTTTCAGCTGTGACTCAGACAGGAACCGCACAAACGTTTGGCCACGTGGTTGATTTATGGTTGGCCTTGAAAGGTCACAGTTGTTTGGGCCACTCGGCGTTGCTCCCCGTCCGCCTAAAATGGCTGCTACCACGGTCACACTCACCATCACTACAAATCCAAAAAGGGGTTGCTTTGAAATAAGGCTCCACAGTATACTGAGCATGTGACACCAGTGTAAACAGATAATTGATCTAACTTTGTTTAGCTGACTTAAAGTGACACTTACTGAGTTTTCTTCTGTGAGTTATTTAAGGTCCATATTAAAGTACATATTAAAAAACTGTCTACTACAAGTGTAATATAATTCAAGAGCTAAAACCAGTCTCAGTACCAATTCAGTCAAGGTGCAGAACAACAGTTAACAGTCTGATAGAAGATAATCATACAGCAATCAAACTGCAAGTTAAAAGCACAGGTCTCACTAGTTGCTAATCTGCCTTCGTCTCAGCAGCAGGGGGCACTGCAGCTGAAGATACCAGTCTGGCAGCTTCATCCTGGGGCTCCACTGGGCCCTCCCCACCCCCATCCTCCTCATCCTCCTTCTCCAGGCCCAGTGGAGGCTGTCTTTGTGCTGCAGTGTGCCTGGAGCGAGCCCTGTGCCTTCGAGGGTGGAGGAAGAGCGCAGGGTCCGGCATGGCTGTGGGCTCTGCAGGGCCCATCACCTTCTCTATGGGCACACATTCCCGGGCACGGTCCACTCTCGAAGATGCCCGAGCACTCTTACGCTTGGGTTTAACCACAGGAGAGGAAGGGGAGGCTCCTGACGGCAGCTGTGGGGAACTCTGCTCGGCACCATACTGGGCCCCCTGACTGCTGGCTCTGGCGAGGAGTCCCTGCCTCTGTTGCATCCGCTGGTGGTGCAGTTTCTGTCTAGCAGCATGAAGCTGGAAGGAGAGGTACGCTGCTGCCTCAGTTTGCTTCTGCAGCTCCGTGTTAAGGATGGTGGAGCAGTGGCTGCGACGTTTGAGCTCTTCCAGGAAGTGGCGCTCCTTTTCCTTGAGATTGGCTCTGAGGGCGCCCACCAAAGCCCCTTTGTGACTCAGCTCCTTCCGAAGCTCTCCTAAGGTGTTCTCCCGCTCCGCCAAGCGGTTTTCCACGTGCCGACACCTGGCCTCCAGGACCTCCTCTTCCTCCTGTAACTCTGACACAGACATGGACAAGAAGTGCAAGTGTTAATTATAAGCATACCTTTTGGTGGTTAAAATGACGTGCCAACATATATAACCTGGGCATGTCATACGTCACATAAATAATATAAACGCTTTGCCCACAGCTTAAAACGGTGTTCAGCAAAACAGCTCACCAAGCACAACATTTATGCACAGTTTAATAGATGCCAGCTTTGCATCAAAGTCAGTGTCGTTTAACTCGCCTCTTTAAGCAAAGCTGAGCCTTTGTTGGGCCACAACAGCTCTAACAGGCAGCACATATGATCACACAAGTCAGAGATCGTATAGATCAAATCACTAGTTATCTCTGATGAGAATAATGTGTGAGCGTGAACCAGGCTGTGCTAGATATATATTAATATTTATTCTTGGTCTTCTAGTGTCGGCATATTTTAGGACTTCTACTGATGTGTGATACACAGATGTGTCTTTACATGAAATAAACAGTCAGATTATGTCCGGAATTATTACTATGTTATTATATTACTTCAGATTCTGACTTGGCAATACAGTTCATGTCATTTTTCACACCTGAATAATTATAAAAAATATCAGCCCCTTGAAAATCAAACGCAGCTTAATACAACAGCACAGCTTCATTCACTTCATGTTCATACTGTTTACGAGAGCGATTCAACTGAATGCTAATTACTGAAGCTGTAGTTTAGCACTGTAGCCATTATTTTAATGACTGCTCAACATGCTATTTATTTTTATACATCTAGTAAGCAGTTAATTCTCAAAAATAATTTGAAACTGCCATCACAATTTCCCAGAGTCAAACTAAATGTCTGAACTGCTTGCTCTCTTTATATTATATTAATATGAAATAGGAAAAATAAGCAGCAGCTCCTCACGTTACAAAAGCTGGACCAGGCGAATCTTTTTGCTTAATAAACGATTAATCAGTCATCAGTATTCACTAGTCAGTTTAGATAATTTAACAGTCTTTATTATTGTGTTGAATCTGATGTGATCTCACATCAAACAGTCCACTGGCTAAATTTGATACTAGCGCTGATTTAGGCATCGCTCTCAAGAGATAAACACTACAACTGAAGGCCTCCTCTCCACGCCAACTTCAGCCTCTCTGCCAAGGTCATATTTAATGCAGCATAAAGCTTATTGTTCTTTTTGTTTTGCTTCTGTAAGACAGCATTTGTGCTCTTTCATTCCAGTAATATTCCCCAGAGGAGAGGGAGCTATGGAGGACAAGCAACCTTAGGGCTGACTGAGCTGGAGCTTTCCAGAGGAGAAGGAGATTACATCCACTGAGACCAGCACTGATGCCTCCGCCCATAGAAATGGGTCAGATTTGAAGGGCTGGAGAGTCTGAAAGGGAGCTTTGGTGAGTCCTGAGGATGAAACTATCAAATGTGGAATTCATATTAGGCTTAAATGTGACAGGGTGCTTCGTACACTGATAAAATCTTTCAGTTTGACTAGGTTATTGTTTTATGATCTACATTTTTCACCTCCTCCATCTAATTTTCTCATCTGTGATTTTCTTGTTTCTAGCATACTTTTCCTTCCATCTATTTCCTCAATCCTCCAGTCCTTCCTTGATCCTCCAAGGACCGATGAGTCTCAGGTTTGCAGGCGCCCATTGCCACACCCAGGTTGAGCTCATATGCTAACTGTGGACTACAATACCTTCCATACTCCTCTCCCCTCCTCCATGTCTGCAGCCGACTGCACCCTGCCGCCTTCCCTTAATCGCTCTCTCCTTCCAGCTCTTCCTTTCCTTCTTTTTTACTGGCTCTACGTCTTTCTTGCTCTCAGCAAAGTCTGTAAGTGGACACCCCCACTGGGACGATGGAGGAAAAATGAGAGCAGGAAAAGAAGAAGAGCGTGGATCAATTTGTCAGGGTGGGAGGAGAACAGAGGGCCATGCTGCATTGATGGATCAGGGGATAACCTGTCCTGGAAAAGGAGATGGGGTCTAATGGCTGAGTAATGCAGCCAAATACAACCCCAACACCTCCCACCCCACTCCTATCCCCCCTACCCCCAGTGAAATTTTGCCTATCTATGTAATCCTGCATCCAAACGCCACAAACGGTCCTGCAAATTTCAGATAGGAGCCAAATATTTTGAAACATGCAGTATATTCACAGTGGAAAACTGCACATATACATAAAAAAAATAACCAAAAACAAAATAAACAACAGCTAATGAATGCAAACAGCACACTTTGCGTCTGTGATCTAGCCTGTGTATGACCCGGAGGACTGGAGAAGAGGGAGGAGGATGGCTGACAGAGATCCACTCCCTGGGGGATGGAAGGCAGCAGAGAGGAGCAGGCGTAGATTTATGGTAGACATGACATCAGTCTTCATACAAAACCCCCCCGCAAAAAACACAAGGCGCACAAATACAGCCAGACACAGACTGTCAAAGGTTCCTCTCAGCTGGCCCACCAGGCATCCAGAAACCTCCCCCCTCTCCGTCTCTTGTCTGTCTGTGCTTCATCCAGATGTTTGCATCATCTGGATCTTCCTCCCCTCTAGTTCTGCATCCTTCTGTGCTTGTCCCTCCTATGTGTGCGAATGCTGTACTGTCTCTTCCATGTTTGTGTGGCTTGTCCTCTTTCCAGTCGGTCATGTTTTACACTACACATGCATTTGTATTTTTCTCATCAAAATTTGTACATATTGTGATTTTTTTCCTGGGGGCTGATCTGTTCAATACACGACACTGAACGAAAGTCTATCTCTCTTCCATCTGCTCCTCCTGAAGTCCCTTCCTTGCTTTCACTGTAGTTTTTTCCTTGATGTGCATCGAGGGACAAGCAGAGTCTGCACATATGCTGTGCAGGCTGTGCAAGATTCTTGGCTATATAAATGAAACTGACTTGACATTACAGACAGAGAGCTGATTCATGATGAAGGTGGGTGAGGAAGAAAAGAACACTTGCACAAAAGGTGGACATGAGCGTTGATAGGATGGGATTAAACAAACCTATTTGGCTTCTGCCTGGAGGCTTCACCTTCAGCTCGCTTGTCAACTCTGAAAGCCACAAGAGAAAGAGAGAGAGAAACACAGGAAAGAGCCGTTAAAGAGACAGGAATCTAAAAAACAAACACACGAAATCAAATTATCAGAGCTTCAGTACAGATGCCGACATTTTCTGTTTGCTGTTGCTGGTGAGCATAACAGATGCTCGGCGCAGTTTTCCAGCACATTTTCAGTGAGTTCATGCATAATTTATGAAGCTAAATCTGAAACTTTACACCAAATGCTCTCTGTCAGATTCTGGGCCAATAATGTTACATTACTTGTCGCAGTCTGGGGAAAAAAAAACGTCCTTTACTGTAACCTCAATAAGACATATTAGCATTATTAGCAGTCCTCAGTGAAATCAATACTCACTTAAATAAAAACTACTGGCTGTGCAATCTGTTTCAGGAGGGAACGCAAACCAAACAAACAGGAAATGCTCGCCATTAAGAAACGTAAGCAGGGTTGCATTTATTAAAACATCTGATGGTGCTGTGTGACCCTTTAGACTGTGTCTTGGCACATTTCTGATAAACTCTCAAATTTTCCTCAGTTTTACACTCAAATCTTGTACAGACTGACGATTTACTGAGGCAATGGTTGATTCTGTATGGAGAACTGGTCAACACGTGAGTGACAAATGATTTCTTCTCACATTTGTGTACAGGAAGCTGACCTTCTATTGTGTATAGTGTTTTGTATTCTGCTTTTCTTCTGAATACTGTGTCACTGAAGGCTTTTTATGTCTTGCATTAATGGACGCCCTTTGCATCCATTTGTCTTGTGCTGTAAAAACACAGACAGACATCAGGGGCCGGACGCTCAGCAACTCGTTCGCCTGAATTTTACCGGACAACAAACATGACAGCATGACTCTTTTTTTAGCAGTGCAGGGAGTAGCAATAGAGCTCAACAGCGTGACGGGGAGATACTTTACAAACATGATCAGGATTATCTAAATATTACGTGATTTGATATCTGGCACACTGGCATTTTTAGATTCTGGATGGATTATATCACACGTCAGGGCAACTAATGGTTTGAGCTCTTGAGAAGATAATGTATCAGACTGGTTATTAGCAGCGTTGGATTGTCCCTGATGAAAACACTTCAGCTTAGACTCTCTGACGGGCTTGTGCGGCTCAGGCTGTCGGTTGCGTCTGGCCTGTCAGTCATTTTGATGGTAATCCAGGGAGGCCTGAGTGCGGACTCACACACAGGAATGTGAATTTTTAGATGAACGCTGCCTTAATTTGTCCTGTTTCGATTTCCTATAGCCAGAAATATGAACCTGATTAGTCACAGGTGATGATGTAGAAGCAGCAGTAAAAATGATTCAATACCGTAAATAAAACATGTTTCGCATTTTGTAAAGCAGCATGTGTGTTTATTCTTGCTCTTGCCATCACACCCTTTCTCCTTCCCTCTGCGGTCAGCATAACACGCCCACCCATGCAGCTGGCATGAAGGGAGAAAGACAGAGGATGACAGGAAGCAAGGAAGGAAGGAAGGAATAGAGGAAGTATTGTAATGACTGCCAAAAGTGGGAGATTTTGGGGAGTTTTCTCCTGTTTTCCAGTCATTATCCAATTTCAAAACTGCCAGAAGCACTTATGAAGTTAATTTACCACAGGGAATCGGCTCTTGGGAATATTTCTTGAAACAACAGTCAAACAATGAAAACGAGGAGCTCAGCACATTTCAGCATCCAGAATGTGTAACGCTTTGTAGGTCAGGCTTATCTCCTACAGCCTCACTGAGCAATCAAGGGTTTTGTTTCATGGCTCGACCTTGAATGTTGCAAAGATATACTGAAGGACACACACGCACACACACAGACTTGAGTTGTATGACAAACAATAGCCAAATTTTATCAAAGAAAAAGCCTCCATTTCAAGAACAGAACACAAAAAATGGATTTAGCTCATTGTTGAAGGAGACAAAAGCGTGAACGCCGTTATGCTGATGAGGAGACACTGAGCGTACAGAACAATAAAAGACAGGTCAGCAGTTAAAAAGGCAGCGCTAATATGCAAAGCCACATCGTCAGCCTCAACCTTGCAGTCCCCTTCCAGGATACACATTAGTGAGCTGGCAGCTAACACCTATCACACCTGCATACCGCAGCAGCCTATCAGCAGCTAGCGGACATCCTCCAGACTCCTCATCGCCTCAGTTTGTATCTGTAAACCTCCACAATGTATAAACGTGGCCTGGTACCAGAGGAGACCTGCATGTCAGCTGCATAAGTGGTAATTACAAGAAGGAGGAAGACTTTGTTGTGCATATTCACACAGACTGCAATTTGTTTGTCACTGACTTTAAACCTGTTATTAAAATGTATTTTTTTTCTTGTTGCTGCCTGTGCTAACCTTCACATGCAAACACGATCTCTGCACTGCTTCTTGTTTTGGGAGGCAAATTCTGGATAGTGGCTCCTGAGTACTTCAAAATGACTGGGACTTTATTTTATTTTATGGAAATCATGTTTTTGTACCCTTTTATTACTTCTTGAGTACCATGCGAGTGTGGCCTCCCAGCAGCACAAACCTTTCGCCTGAACCACAGTGACTGAAACATGGGACTTAGCTGAAGCTAGTTAGCAGCAAGATAGCTCCCATCTCCATGGACAACTTTCACAAACTTTGATTAAAAAAAACACTGCAGTGCTTAAAACCAAAATCCACCGGTTACGAGAGGTGGATCTGGAATTTTAACTTTCTATGTGCAAAGCCTGGGGATAAATCACTTGGGAATATGAGCCCGAGAGATGGCCAGAGCCCAGCGGCAGCAGAGATGCTACGAGCAGGCCTGCACTACCATCCAGACAGAAACCCCTCATCAGCCCCTGCATTAAGCAGAACACAGCTGTGGGTGTGTGCTCAGCTTCAGTCGCTAACATTGTAGACCACAAAATGTTGTTAGTCATGGACTTAATTAAAACAATAATGAAATCAGCCTTCTGTCAACTTAAAAAAAAATATCAAGAATTAGAGTACTTACAAACTTGCCCAACAGTTCACCTTCATTAGGATCAACGGTTCGTCTAAAGAGTCGATGAACGGAAAGAGATGAGGTGTGGTGTAATAATGTCCCTGTGCCTGCAGTGCCACAGAGACCTCTGATGAATGTGGAAATGAAAGGCTGTACTATAGGATGATTTCAGCAGCTGCAACAATTCACGTTTGTGCTAATGAGTTTGGAGCAAGGGATATGTTGGCACTGAGTAAATGCAGCAAAGCTTTCTTTTTATTGGTTAAACTATTTTTCAATAGAAAATTATTGTCTTTCTGAAGGTTTGTGCTTGTTTTCTCTGAGCTGACAGGGTACATATAAAGAACAACTGAGGGGACCATTAACCCCCCCCCCAACACACACACACACACACACACAATAACCATCACACACAGCTTGCACAGCTTCTCTGACCAGATGTGTTCATACAGGAAAGTGATGGAAGAGCTCGTTTTCTACAACTGATCACACTGGCTCTGAGCCACCTCAGCCTCTCTGTGTCTTCACTCACACACACACACACACACACACACACACACCCCTCCCCCCCCGCTCTCCTCTCCTGTATTTGTTAACCACAATCCTGTTCATATGGATTACTAAGGCTATGGTATCTACGGATTAACCAGGATGGATATGTTTGTATTCATCTGTGTGTATGTGTGTGTGTGTGTATCTGTCTCACCCCACCCCCGCACCCCAAAATATTAATTTTAAGGTAAAGACTTTACCAGGTTCAAGTTAGGATGAGCGTTCGATTTAGGTACGTAACACTAACATCAGAGAATGAAGAAAACCTCCAAGGAATTAATGAAATTAACCAGACGTGTGTGTCTGTGTGTGTGCGTGTGCATATGCACTTGCTTGCTTGATTAAATGGACATCATATCCATTAGGCCCGAAACAGGAAATGATGCAATCTACAGGAATCGTACCATGACATCACCATGTAGTCACGGTCTGGCATTGACTGATGGTGCAGACACACATCTGATGAACACTGAGGCTTGTGTGCACATGGGGATTTAGTTTCTCTGTGTGAAATAAAATGTCAGTAACTGACCCTGCAGATTACAACTAAACAGATTCACAAAATCAAATACAGATCATGTGGTCCACCAAATGAAGGTACAATAAAAGTGAGCTTCAATTGTTTTAGGGCTCTCTGGAATGGAATCTCATCTGGGTGGAGGTTTCATGGATTTTTATGAAGCAGTGGTTCAGAAATTTGGCTTGTGAAGACGGGCATGTTGGAAAAAATTTGTGAACTAAAGAAACAAACTAATCAAAACATTCCCTCCAAGTCTCCAAGAACACATCAGTCCTGTAATTAACATCTTAGGGAATCTTCTCTCTCAGTGTAGAGGGTCAGTGAGAGGGAGGCCCTTTCTAATTAACCACTTACATCCGCAAAAAGTAAAAGCAGGCAACGCTCAAAGGGGATCAATCAAAGAATTTCTTCGCTAAAATGTGAGCTCATTAGAGCTGAGGCTTTTCTGCCTTTCTTCAACATATATGATAATAAACTGAATGTATTTGATTTTAGACAATACAAACTGATTGGAAACATCTCTCTGAATAGTTGTGAACATTGATTAATTATTTTTTGACCTCCTGGAAAATGAATAAAAAGAGCACAAGTATAATTAGCTGCAGCCCTGGAGCTTTCAATCACATAAAAGGTTCACATAAAAGGGGTCACCTAAAAGTTTCATGGCCTCTCACACACACACACGCACACACAGTAACAACAGCAGCAGCATGTCACTCACCTGAGCAGCGTTTCTGCAGGGAGAGGATCTCCAGGTGGAGGCCATGGAGTAAAGTGAGGTGCTCCTGCCTGAGGAACACCACGCTCCTCTCTACGCTCTCCACCTGCCGAGTCAGGCTGCTCTCATCACCCATGATGGAGTCTGGAGACACAGAGGGAGGAAAACATAAGGATGTGACTTTACTCCACCGGCATCCACCTGTCTTTTAGAGAGACCACCTTTTCCAACTTGAACTCCGACTGCTGAATGTCACTTTCTGATACTGTGAACGCTGCCTATGTCAGCCACAGAGAGAGAGGAAGTGCAAGTTGTGTATTGAGGTCATGTGGAGGGGGGGGGGGGCTATAAATAAGGCACTGGTGACCAGAGACCTCAACAAGGAACAGGAGAAACCATTAATGTTATGGATGCAGTTACATCATTAACTATGCCTTTTCAGTCCATATTAAGTCGATGCAAATCTGCTTACCTGTAAAAAAAAATGTAAGTACCGAAATCTAATGCAAATGATTCGTTATAAAAACGTCCTCCGGTCCGCGCATGCTGGCATCCAGTCCCGGTCCAAATCCTGTCCGCTGCGGCATTCACCCGAAGACATTTCATCAGAAGCGTTGAAGTGCTTCTCAGCTGCATGTGACGCCGTTTGATTAGAGGCAGGACAGCTGCGTATAAACGCAAAACCACCTCGATGCATGGCACCGCGCTTCTCCGGCAAAACCGCTGCTTGCTGCACCATCCGTGTCGAGCATCGTTAGGAAGAGGAGGAGGAGGAGGATGTGTTCAAATCGGTCGATAGGAAAGCCCACTGGGGAAAGTGCGCAGTTCATTCCTCGCCCACCGACTGAGACATCAAGCTGCTGGCGGACGGCTGAGCAGCGAAACGAGGAATAAGAAGCCACAGTGAGCAGAACACGCGAGAACATCGTACGACAGAGTCAGCAGCACAGCTGATTGGACGGAGCGGCCCGTATCAGCTGCACGTCGACTCTGAGGAGGATCAATACAGGACGCCTGGGAGCACAAAGGAAAACACAGTGATGGCAATAAACAGATTAAAAAAAAATATATTGCTTATTTTGGGACTACACAGGCCGGGACTGGATGAGCATGATATCGGTACCATGGACAGAGACAGGGCTGGGGTGCTGCAATGGTTCTCAATCTGCAGTACGCGGACCTGAAAAGGGGCGTCTCAGGAGTGTTACTGTTATTCAGTTCACAAGGGAAGTGATGGAGGGGAAAGGTCGACACACTGCAACTTAAGAAAACGACAACATGAAAACAGACAAAACATGGCTCAGATTAAGACAAAAAACATCTTCAATAATTTGATGACATGTCGTGATAGACCAAAATACTGAAAGTACATGAAAATAAACTGCAAGCAGCACAGGAGAAGCTGTTTTCTAGAGGACGCTAAAAAGAGATGAACAGCCCAAATGTGTTTGTTCTTATCATTGTTTGTGAGTCCTAAAGTTATTTAAGTCAGCTCTACTCCGTGGCGTTAAAGTGGTGGAAAATGAGATGAAATATTTTCTTAAGGTGGTGGACCAAGTGTGTCACTGACATGCGCATCACTTTTTAGTGTCCCCTGAAAACAGTTCCTGTTGTCATCTGAGCTATTTGCGGTGTTCCTGAATTTGATTGTGTTCTCTTTGTTTTTTCTTAATTTTTTTCTCAAAGCTGGTCTTACAAATATGTCAGTAATATGAACTAAAATAATATAACTCTGACAGAGCTTATTAATTAGTTACTTTTAATTTTGCTGTGTACTTTAGTCAAATTTTATTTGTCAACCATTGCTTTCTATTTCTGCTATGTAGTTTTCATAGGTATAATTGCAGCTTTTCAACTAACTGACCCAAATACTCCAGACTGCTTGCTTTAATAGCACTTGTATACGCTGTAACTGCAGCTGTCAGACAAATGTACAGGAGTATAAACCACATCAGTGAAAAGAAAAAACAACATTTATCCATTTGATCTTTATTTTCACTTTAAACAAATAATGTTATTGTATAAACACATACATTGGTCTGTCAATTACAAAAACCATCTCTGCCAAAACATGAAAAAATAAAACTGTCATATTTACACTCTTAGACAAATTTCTGTGAAATGTGACAGTTTGATGGTCCAAAAAGCAGAAGATTTTGCTCTCACGACTTCATTTGGTCTCATGGCTTCAGTATGCCATGTTTAATTCATTCTTTAATGAAGATTTTAAGTCCTCAACAGGCTGCACAGTGTAAATTGACGACTAGCGTAAACGAGTTTCACTTTTTTAATAATTAACAATTGACAATAATTCAGCATAACAAAAAAATAAGTTTAGAAATGATCAAATTGTTGATAAAGAAACAAGTATTTCTCAATTTTGAATAATGGAGCTATTAAAAAAGATGAAGAACAAAGCAGTCGGCCACCAGGTTTTCTACGTATGGATAAGGAACATGAGTTAATAACAGCTTCCGCTCCCTCAGCAATGGGAGTGTGGAGAGCAGAACTGCAGCTTGTTTTTGGCCGGTGGTCCCTCAGTGTCTTTAGGACATTTATGTGAGGAGGCACCTCGTCTTGGCTGCTATGTTTAATCACAATCCCTAAGACAGCAACACAATGAACAAATCTGATATCATACATTTATAAATCCAATAATGTTACAGCCTTATACAACACATTCAGAAATATATGCTTGCTTGTTAAAAAGAACTTCAGTTGTCACCAGTTGTCTTCACTAGAATCACAAAGCTGCCCTACAAATTTGAAAATTTGATAGAATCAAAAAAATTCAAATCTACCGTACATTCACCATAAAATTAAAGAAAAAAAGGGCATTTCTCTGGAGCTTTAAAAAAAAAAAAAAAGGTAACTAGGAATCAGCCACAACGGCAATGATCATGTCCTCCTTACAAACAGTGCCATTTCCTAAGTACAGCAGTGTCTTGATTTTAATGTGGACAAAGAGTTCATTTTGTGTGTCTGAGCTGCATTTAAGTGCTGACGACAGATTATGTTTCTCTCCAGCTCCAACTGAGTACAGTGTGCTCAGATCTGTTCACTAAATATGTGGCTCTCTGTGTAATACGGTTGGACAGCCTGGTTTTAGGGCTTGAACATGGACTCTTTCAAGCTGAGATGACTGAATTTGCCCTTGTAGGACTTGGGGTTTTGAAGATATAAGCTGGGGAAACAAAAAGAAAAAAAAGACCCAAAGCAGCAACAACATGACTTACACAATCATACATCAGAATCAATTGTTTCACAACAGGGAAATTCATTGAACATTGTGTTCACTTTGTCTTTAATCCACAACTTCTTTTAAGCACAAATAAATTACGACTATACGCAATTTAACTCCCCCCAGACAATGAATACACACACACACACGCACAAAAGCAACACATAAATAGCACCAGTTATTCTGATGCCATATGAGGACTGTAATGCTACTATGTGAAGGTAAGACAGGCAGCCTTTTAGCAGTCGTGTGTATAACAGTTTGCTGTATTTACAGATCTCAGACCTGTTTGTTCCGTCACCAACCTCAGAAATTGCTCTGCAACCGTCTGTGCTTGTTGGCCACTTTAAATTGAAGGCAAGAGGCGCAGATCCACAAAGATGTTACAAAATAAAGACATTTCCCGTGTTCTCGTCTGTGCTGAGACCACTGAGGTAACATTGAGGAGTAGGCTGTCCTCCACTGGCTAAATGAAGGATAACAACTTCTGCCTGTCTGACAGCTCCTACTGCAGATGACAGCACATCGTGGGCCATTAAAGGAATACTTACACACAAACCATGAAAACATTAATGTCAGCTTGTACCGCAGCACCGTCTGCTGTCGTTGAGCTTGTTTTCTTCTCCTGTTATTTTCCAGGTTTCAACTGAAGTCACAAATACAGCAGCCGGCTGAGCTGTCCGACAGCCTCCGTTACTGACTGCTGCCGGACAATGATGTCATTCGCAGTGGCCGAATGGATGCTGATCCGCGAGCCAACTGAGTCAGAGTCTACTCAGACAATGATGTGATTGGTGGACAGTACAGTACAAGATGTTTTCAGGAGTAGGGTTAAACTGTGTGATTATAATAAATGTAAAGCCTGCTATGACAGATTTGTTCATGCGTTATAAACTGTTACTCCTAGAAGTTTCAATACAATTTGGAATATCATAAAATGGCAACAACTTGTTTATAAATTTTATATTGTGTCATCAAATTAAAATCTGATCTGTTATTTAAATTCGACAGTGTACTTAGTATTTATTTTTCTCTCTACTTCCTTATTCCCTGCCTCAGTCAGGATTGATGTTTGCAGGATGTCCCTCCTCTACAAACAAATACTTTATAATCTCTACATATAGTTTTCTGTTTAAGCTTTATTTTCTTCTCTAACAAAGAACCTGCCAATCATTGACAGCAAAGCTTGTGTTAGAAAGAGGTAAAGAACTGTTACAAACTTCCTGAGGTAGCAGGTGGTTTTTAGTTGAGGAGATTTGGTAGGAAAAAAAATTAACAAGATATATATTTAAATTACCACAAGAGTACGTGAGTGTGTGTGTTTGTATATATAGAGAGAGACTATATAATATATACAAACAAAAATGTTATTTTTTTCAATATATTCTTAAGATTCTTTTGGACTTGTTTCCTATGATTTTTATGGAAATATATTTAAGTGTTAGTGGGTGCATCTTCACTAACCATAAGTTACATTTTAGAACAGATTTAGCTTAAACACCCCTGGACAACAAGGCGTTTGGAGTCGTTTTACAAGGCCTTACACTGATAGTTTGAAAAATCCTCCATCTGCCATTAGTGAGGCAGTAATGGCACTTAAGGATCATTGGATCACACACACACATGCACAGAAGTCCAAAGTTATAAAAGCTACAAGTAAACGTGGCTTTTAGAATAATGGCTGTGTGGTGTGTGTTTGAAGAAAAGGCCATTTGTTTGCACCCTGCATGCGTGTGCCTGTACAATATGGGAGATAAAAAAAGATCCCCACATCTCTTAGCTTTGAGTATATCACACACAAGCAAAACAGTATCAAATCTCAGCCACAGATGTGTTAACAGACAGTAATGAGTGCGTTTATGAATCCAATCCTTTGTGTGTCCCGTTCTCCCCTCTCCTCTACATCTCTTTATCCTTCTTTGTCTCCCGGGTGCTGCTCTTTAAAAAGTCGCTCCTGAGTATCCGATAAAACAGGACGATATTCATGGCCGTCATGATGGCCATACCCACGCTGC
Organism: Scatophagus argus; assembly: GCF_020382885.2. Classification (NCBI taxonomy): domain Eukaryota; kingdom Metazoa; phylum Chordata; class Actinopteri; family Scatophagidae; genus Scatophagus; species Scatophagus argus. The sequence goes on along the minus strand of NC_058497.1, from coordinate 13,850,902 downwards.
CCAGTGTGTAGGCCAGGAGGGGCACCTTGTCCCTGTTGAGAACCAGCCAGCGGGTCATCCAGGCCAGCGTGTTGATGCGGAACACCACGTATGTGCCCAGGTTGATTATGCTGTTGACCCGGTACAGCGTGCCTTTGGCAATGTTGGCCATACGCAGCATTTGCCTGAGGTGGAGGAACACAGAGTTTATCTCCACCAACAGGGCCACCACGGCAAAGCCAATGTAGCGACAAGACAGCACAGACAGGCCGAAACAGGTGATCACCTACAGAGGAACACAATGAGAAAGAAAGATAAGGAGGAAGAAAGTTATGTTGGATACAGTGTGCAGAGCGGTTAACACATTATGATGACTGACCACACTTCCCAATAACACCGGAGAAACTTAGCCGTCATCTGCAGCTGACACAACAGTGTGTGAACACATCGATGCATTCCTAATAATTTAATGGTCAAGCAGTGGTCAAATGAAATCTTCAGAGAGAATTATCAATAATTTAGAGATTCTACTCATTTCCACAGAGGGTTAGGCAATATGAACCACGCAATGGTAGAGAGGTTTCGAGTGGCTGAGATTTGGGAATTCTGCTTCCACCACTGGCTACCCCTTAGTGTCTCTGCTCTGCAGTCAGGGATGTAGCAAATTGGGGCTGGATTCTTGTGTGAATCCAGCAGCCTCTACGAAAGGCGACGTGATCCGAGCAGCGGGACTGTTTACCATGTTCTCACGAGTTGTGAGAGTGACAGCTGGTGGCTGTGGTGCACCTCTGATTTGTAAGATTGGTGTCGCACTGACTGAAGCCACACTGGTATTTATTTGCACCTGTTAACCTTGAAACCTGTAACACTTATAGCTTCCAGCTCGAGAAAATTTTACTGTTTGAGTCGTTCAACTCAAGTGTTGTCTCATGTCAGGCAGTTTTTGCTTGTAGGGAAGTTAATAATGAAAATAATAAAAAGAGACTGAAAGAAGAGATTTCACCCATCCATATTTCAATATCTCCACTTCCTTTCAGTACTGAATGCTTTCTCTCCCTTTTCACAGTATCTTACTTACTGACCACATGGAAGGACACCACTCCAGTGACTGATTTGCACTGGGCTGTGCTTATGAAAGCCTGTGTGATAACTAACAGAAACTCTCCACAAGATGGCAGCAACTTCAAACAAGTCAAATAAAAAAACCGGGAACTCACCAAACCCCATCTGCTGACTTCTCCCTGAGGGGTCAGGGGAAATGATTACATCCAGTATCTGATATGTTGTGACAGACATGAAAGCTGCTGTCTAGCTCATTCACAGCAGCTGTGTTGCAGGTGGAAAATGTGGACAACAGAAATGTGTTTATACCACAACACGGCTGTTAGGCCAACTCTCCACAGGAGCTGGCACCCACTCACACCACCACATTCACCAGCTTCATTCACACTCAGAGCACATTCAGAGTGCAGCAGGAGGACAAACTGTGATTGTACGGATTGTATTTAGTAGTTTCAGCCCAAACTTACTCAAGTCTTTGGTGAGTTATTACATGTCATGGGATACACTGTGGGGGTGAAACGATGACCTTTACAATCAGTCATGGCTCAGATGGAGAAGCATCTTGTGCTTGTACATCTGTGCTTTTGTCTGAGGTCACAGGATGCCTTCTCTGATGCAGCAAAACAGTCATGTAATGCGCTGTAACACATTAGGCAACAGGGCACGTGGGAAGTCATTAGCGCACTGACTGGTCATTACATTACGTATCTACTGTAATACATGTGCCCTTGACTTGGAAAGGTTCAAAGCTCAGCTAGAATTACCACCTTGAGGTTATATGCTTCCATGCACCAGTTAACTTACAGTTTATACCATGTCTGTATAGAATCATAATATTTGTTGTGATGGACAGAGAGCATTGGCACCTGGTACAACGAAAAACCAGTAAGCGTGTGAAATATGGACATTGCTGTGAAGAAACTGTGGATGCTTCGCAGGCATCATAACCCAGGGAGTGTAGAAAACCCATACAATCAGCACAGGTTCAAGGTGGGCACCCAAAATTAGTGTCACAAATTCATTATCCAACCAACAATTAACCAACTGTGAAATGTGGTCACAATCTCCCCTCCTGTCCCTGAGTTATGGTGTTGAACAACAGAGAAAAATGTGTTTTTGCAGAACATTATGATGTTGACTAGGATTCAGTGTACATCAGACTACTTTTACATTTATTTAAGTCAGTAAACATGAATGAAACTAAAAAAGGCACGCTGAATATATGAATCTATGAATCTAATATATGAATCAGGCATCACTCCACCTTTACAAATTAATTTGAGAAACACATTTTTGTTTAAGTCTGTTTTCAACAGATGACAGATTATGAGACAACATATGTAGTGGGATAACCTATAGTTGCACTCACTTGATGTCACTTTACAACCAGAGTAAGGAGAAAAACAACACGTGAATGGGTGGGGTGTGTGTGTGTGTGTTATAAAACGACCCGCCAGTAACTCTTTAGGACCCTTATCTACTACTCTGAACACTCAAAAACAAGACCATACACTCTGATTCACTTGTGCGAGTACCCTCATGCACGCTCACGGAAACACACATACAACAAGTCTGAGCCAGCGCTTCAGCCACATCAACCAGTGGCTTGTCTTAAGTCTGATCTGACCGGGGAAGATAATAGACAATATAACATGTGACTGGGAAGGTCAAAACATACTCTTATACAACACCAAGACACGATGATGAAGACACATTTGGTAAAAAAGACGGTGCGTTACTTCATTATGTTGTAAACTTGGACCATTATGTCAAAACATTATACGAAGATACTTTCTTGAAAGTAAAAACGGCTTATTGTTCTGTCCCACCTACATATGTAACCAGTTTTATGGTTGTAGTAATTCTTTTTTATGATGTTTGGACATGCTCTATCAGCCATTCACAGAAATTCGTTACCTTATCTTGCTATGAACACTGATAACAAAGTGTCGCACACAGCCACTATGATGCTACATAAGATGCAATAAAGTTGGAGCCATATGCCGCAAGTATGTTCACCTCACCTTTCGTAAGAGCCATAATGTGTGCATCCTCCCAGTCTAGAGATACAACTGTGATCATTGGATGTCGCTGTACCAGGTGACAATGACCCCACAGGGCTCAGCAGCCAGCCAAACATTCTGAGTGCTGCCACTGTGAGCAGAGATGTGGGCCTCTGTTAGTCATCCATTAAGGACAGGGGACAACACCCAGACTCTGTACTATACTGCTGTCAGCACCCGGAGCTGAGAGGGATCACAATAATCCCCCCAGCAGACCCTGGATCTATCGGATGATCAGAATGATTCAGCATTAGCTGGATTTGCCTCGATAAGCTCTGCTGAAGTTTGGCTGTCCATTACAGCAGCCCATCACAATCCAACTAGAAACTCTGGAAGACATAAACACACATGTGTGACTTCTGTCACATCACACATGGCTCGGAGCATTTTAACCACTGTGGCAGGACACTCTTAAACATACAGCAGCTCTACTACTGTAAATACATAAAGTCTGATCTCATTTAATTCCGAAACCAAATTATACAGGTAGGTTTAGCTATTTTATACCACTAAGGTGGGAAATTTTGTGAAAAGGCTAGTTTTGCGGTGAGTGGGAGTATTTTTAAATTAGGAAATGTAATCTGGAGGCTCGGACATTTGGGGAAGATCGTGTGCTATTAACTGAAAGCACTAGAATATCCAAAGGTGGTTTTGGTCAAACTGTTTTGCCAAATTCTTTTTCCACTGTCGGGATGAATTTTCAATCTAAATTATTCACAAACAAGGAAATGTGAAATGTGATAAAAAATCAAAATACTCCTAATTCATAGTTGGGAAATAGTCTAATACAACCTGGTGTCAGTAAGCTCAACATTCCACATTAGTGAACAATCATAGCATGAGGACTGAGGTGTGTAGGATTTGGGATTAACTGGGACAAGTGAAGAAATGTGTTTTTTAACCTTTGGACTGCACTTATTTACATTAACATGCTGTTAAAGCCATGCACATAAAATCTGAGCAAAGGGCTGAAAAACAAGGTAGCGTGGGTGTTTGCTCCCTGAATTTTCTCCCTGTGGACTCAATTAGATGTTCTCTACACCCTGGTGAGGGACCTTCATGTCCCACTTTCAGGGGGTGGGGGGTGGGGGTGGGTGCAGGTCATGAAGAATGTTGTCAAGTACTGTAAACAGTGGTATGAACAAAGTGAAGCCTCATAAAAAAGGGGGCTTTATCATGGGGAAAAAAATCTTTATCCTATCCCTGACTTTTAGCTTCAGAAAGACATGACGACACAGGTCAAACAAAAAAAGTAGGATAAAGTTCACATGATAAGAAAGTTTGTACAAAGAAGGCAGGAATTGATAAACACTTCTGCTTTTGAATTTAGCCACCATGAAAATTATTAAGGCAAGATGAGTCATGAACCCCAGTTCTAGATAAAGCTGATAGAAAAGATAAGTTTCCAACACAATTACAAAGAAAGATAACACCTGAGATGCAAACTGGCTGCTTACAATGTCAAGGTAGCGTACAAAAGGTGCATCTTCTGCTTATCAGTTGCTGAAAAAAAAAATTGCATATAAACTTGCCTCTATGTGGCATTGCTTTCTTGCCTCCAATGTTTTACCTTCCATGTATAATGTTTACGGTTACTTGCACTTTTAGATATACTTTTATGCACGTCAAAAAGTTTTCCATTTGCACATAAAATCTGGAGTTGAGGGAAACTGATCAGAGGTCAGGCATCATGAGATTAAAAGATCTGACCAGTAAAGCTGGATAGTAAACATGAAGCATGCTTCTCTGCAGGCATACATGCACAAGGTACTTTAGAGATGTTTCGGTTATGTTCGTACTTGTACGTGCAAGGCACGCATAGCAGCACAACTCAAGCTTTTAGTTGAGCAGTGTTAACATTTTGGCCAACATGCTGCACCCATGAACATGTGATGGAGTACAGGATGTCTCAGCATGGGGCGGGGGGGGCTGATCTGAATGTGTGATCATTATTACTAAAGTATATGGTGTTAAGCCCCTCCCTCTTTGCCTGTAGGATTTACAGAAGTCTGCAGCCAAAGCTGAGGGTCATCAGCCTGATGTGGTCGCACCTCCTCTACAAGGCCAGCCAGCTCCGCTCACAGCGTCCCTCCCATCACTCAACACTAGCAGGTTTTGGCTTGCTTGAAAAAACACTCAGCTCGTCTCTCTCCTCCTTGTCAAACACTTCATTGTGCAGAGCAGACACAAAGGTAATTAAGAGTTTCCGTGTCAAACCCGTTTTCCTGCCTTTGCCTGAGAAGTTGCTGGCTGACTCAGAGGAGAATTTCAAGTTTAGCACCAGTAGAGCACGCTTGTTAGAAAGAGCAAATGGATAAGGATAAGCCACGTGGGAAAAAAAAAAAAAGACAAAGGCCAGGGAGGTCATTAACCCCAGAGCCTGGCCTATACTTCCTTTGTAAGACACACACACACCTGTTTAAAAGCCATATCTTCAATAACTGCACACTAGCAAAACATCTGCCCATGACAGCATATAAAAACCCATATTAAATGTATAGCAAACACATTACCTACTTTACTTTGTGGCTTAATGCATGCATGTGTGTGCATGTCAGATAACACACAGAAAGAAAAACTACAATGTCAGCAGTTTTGTGGAGTAATTTAAGCATTAGGAAAAGCAAACCACAAACATTTAAGATATGCCACCATCAGCAGTCTGACACATGGAAAAGACAATCTGCCATCCCATTCCACCAAAGTTAGTTTTAAGGTTCTAACCAGGGTACAAAAGAGGGAAAAAAGGTGTGACGGCTGTGAACATGCAGGGGATGCTTTATCTGGTAGATCAACAAATAATCAATAAAAAAATCAGTCAATCAAAAAAAAGTTTCATATTATACGTGATCGTCGTCTAAATCGTATTGTTTACAAAGAAGGAGGTCACACAAGAAATTTGAGGTGAAATATACCTTGTTTGCTCTACTAATTTGATTGTAGAATTGTTTTTCCATGTTTCATTTTCTCATTTATCATCAATTGTCTCAAAGCAGGATGCCCTAGAGCTTCTTCACTCATCTAAACACTACTTAAGAGCTTTCTCCATCTGACAGTGGAAACGTTGTGTTGGTGAAATAACAAATCCTAGAAATACAGCGTTGTAAGTTCAAGGAGTTCTAACCTAAACACAGCACAATTTTATGTCACTAAGTCTAGTAGGAACAATTAAAAAGATGAGTAAACTGAGTTCAGCTTCCAACTGATCCATAATATGGGGACATTAGGCATGACATCAGCCTGCAAACATGCTGGCTGCCCACACTCACTCTGCCTGGCCGTTCTGCACATCAGCAATGTAGTGTGACGGTATATCATTAACAGAGGATGATGAAGGTAAAACTGAAACTATAGTGTTTATAAAGCAGCCTTTTGAGTAACATGGGCAAATAAACTTGTGACATCTAAATGCAAATGTCTGCTCTGATAAATACAGCATATCCATTATTCTCTGTCCACTTAAAAGGACAATTCACCCCAAAATCTGCACAGTAATACTGTTTAGTGCGCTGGAAAGAAAATAAATCCTACATGACACACAACAAGGTCTGTGGATTAAACTTGAGGGACTGGATCATGATTTTTTTTTGTAAAAGACATTGCTGTTGAGTTTTTCAAATGAATTTTCATGTAGTTCCATTATACTCAAGAGAAAGCAAAACAATATAGGTGGACAAATAGAACCAAGGTAAGGTGTATTCTGAGGATTTTGAAACTGATGAGGTAGACAAGTGCTAGCAATCTGGTCATAAGTAGACTGGCAGTGGGGTGATGTGCAGGTGGGAGGGCCTGACAAAAGATCCAACTACGAGAGAAACTCGAATGAACGTGCTCTCTCTCTCTCACTCTCTCACTCTCACACTCACACACACACACATCTAGTGGTCCCAACTATCATCATGCGAGCTACATTAACTCCAGTCAGCTGACAGCAGGCCATTTCAATGCTGTGCTCTCACAAACATCTGGTCAAATATTCACCGGATGTGCTCAAACACGATTAGTTAGGGAAAATCTGATCAGTTAGTGTTGCGTGGGCATTCATTTGTAAGTCTTCAACTTATCTTCACATGGGACAGCGGGGTGAGGCCCTATGACTGTTAGCAGGGTGTGTTCTAGTGAACTGAAGTCGCTTGAGGTATTCAGGCACTGTGAGTGAAGGGGGAGCGGCAGTTTGCATTGTGAGTATAATGTATGTCTCAGTCATTACCTCTCTTCTCAGGGTGACCGTGGAAAGATAAAAGCCAATGATGCCTTTTCCAATGCATCTTAATGCTCATTAGGATCAGGAAGTACCAGAAAGCTCTTGAGATCAGATGAGATTGCTGATCGTCCATGGGTTGCAACTATTGTTGCACTGCTATCTGATACTGCAAAGTTTAGCTTATCTATGACTACAGAAAAAGCAGAAAACATACTAATAGGCTCATTTTGCTACCTTTGGACACGGCTGGACTGGCTGTTTCCTCCATTTCTCTCAAGTACTAACCTGCTGGTGAATCCAGCTATATAATTCAATCTCTTTTTTAGAAATTATCAAATTTTTGGTATAAACATTTTTAATTTATATCATTAGGAGGAATTTTGCAAAGATTCTGAGGAGTGGCAAACAAACTAATGAAATATAATGACAGAAAAGCCACTGAAATGGTTAACTCCATTTACTACAAATTTACCATTGTGAGGTTATTCCTACGCAGTACTCTCATACGCTTTCACGCCCACCCACAGTTCTTTTGAAATCATATGCGAGACCTCTGGTATTCCCGCAGCAGCTGGATATCAGCCAGTTTTTTCTCTGTTTATTCTTCGTGCGAGGCCGTCAGGTGTGTCACTCAGGGAGAACAAATGTACATCTCTCACTTTGCCACACCCTTTTTCTGACAAGTAGTTTACGAAGTATCAACTCTCTGCTTTCTAATCGTGCTGATGGATGGATGCCTCAATAAACAGCATTCCTGGTTGTTATGCCAACTGTGAATAAATACCACCTCCTCCTTCTCTTTGGGCACTCTGCTTCTCCAGCCTCTTTGAGAAGCATGGCACATGTGTGTGTACGAGTGTGTAACGCAACCACTCTTTTCTGCTGTTTTTCCGCAGGTTGAAGACAGTATAGCATTGGGCTCATTCACACTAGCCTGCTCTGTTCAGGATGGACAGCACCAACATCTTTATATCTTGTTTCCACTTCACACTGATGACTTTCCCAACCTGGACTTGATAAGCAACGCGATGGAATTAACAACAAACATACCGTATGTTTTTCCACATATGCTCTCACTTGTTTTACTATCTAAAAACTTGGATAGTTACTTTTTTTAATGATACATCTCATATATTTTGACTTTAAAGTTCCAAATAATAGTTTGCTTTTCTGCCTTTACTGTCACAACAGGGGTTTATTCTCAGAGATATTTAGTAATAGTGTGCATAGAATTGCTATGCTTCATTGTAAGCGTTCCCACTCTCAGATGCACATGGGAAAGGACAAATTCAGACATGTCAAGCATGTATAACAATCTCATGAAGACAGATTATATGCACACACTCAGAACATTCATACCAATTTTCAGGCTCCTATAGCATCACAACAGCATTTCTGTGGTTGATGAAGAAACAAGATGCTGCATCCATCAGTCTGTGGATTTGCTTGTTTGCTGCCGTTACGTTAGATGAGTGTCAACTGTTCTCTGACCAAGTAAAATAATGAACAAGAAAATTCCTCAATGTCAGAAAGTCATACCATGAGAGAAAAAAAAAAATCCAACAAAAACAAGATCTAATACTACCAGAGTGCAGAAGCTCTCACTGGTTTGTAGCTGTGTGAGGGGGTGGTACAAGCTGCAGAGAGTGGGTGGATGGGGGATGTTTGGCAGCCATACAAAGATAGGAGGGGGCTGTGAACAAGGCAGCGTGTGTGATATATGGAGTGGAGTTGCAGCAGAGAAATGTTTTGAGGGGGTGCACACATTTGCAAGAGCCCTCTCAGGAAGTGTGTCTCTCTCTTAAGAGCCTGAGGTTCATGTGGAGACCAGATGTCTGTCCTCCTGTCTGGATATACACACAATGTGGGGACCTCCTGGGGATCCCCAGAAAATACACACACACACATATCATGATCTTACCCCGCCAAAAAGTCATCACTAAAAACTCCATTTTCTGTTTCGCAATCCATCTCTCTGCTGTCTCATATGTGGCGTGATACTGTTGCATCATTCAAAGTAAAAACAACTGAAGTTCCATTAGCTCATGGTTTGCAAACCTGATTTTGCCACTGGAGTTCTTGAAAAGTAATCTGTGTACCATATGGTTTGTCACACCAAAGTGTTGGTCAAAAAAGAGTGGCAGAGTTTGTGGCTGTGGATGGCTGGAAGTATATCTGTCTAAAGGACTATCTAAAGGACAACCCAACGGTATATTACAAACCATATTACACTCTTCTATTTAACAGTAGCCCTCTCAACAACATGCTTGTTGATGTTCTTATAAATGCAAGATTAACGACAGGAGGAAGTACATCCATGCGGAAACAGACCAGCTGAACTTCGGATATGTTCGTATAAACAGCCTCAGCAACCACGGCGACTTCAAAAAAGTAAGGTTTAAAGGATTACAAATCTCCCCACTCTTTGTATTTGTGCATGCTGCTGTCACATTAGGCTATTGGTCGGTGGGCTTTAGATAACCAACAGCTGGTGGAAGGAGTAGGTGAAGCAAAGGGAGGAGGCATACAGGATAATCAGGTTCTACAGAGTTGAAGATGTAGAGATCCATGACAAATAGAGCATTCCAGTGACATGCGGTAGTGACGGCATGACCAACAAAATACTTTTGTGCTTCCGAAAGCGTCATTCCCCGTTAGCTATGTAGGGCGGCTTCAGTTCTATTCATGTATGCAAATGTTACAAGACGAACCTTCGAGTAGAAAAAATGTGATTGAGGTTGAATTTGAAACGTGGAAAACATGAGCGTGTGAGCACCTAAGGTGATTTCCAAGCTGTATGGATACAAACATAGACAAATGTACTGTTGTTTCAGACAATCAAGTGCGCTCCTTAAATGTATCCCTCAACAATATACTGTACACCATCCACTAGCAGAAAGAGGTTGGTGAAGATGCAACCCCTCTTTTTAATCAATAATTCAAAGTAGCAACAATGCATACTTATTTAATGTAATGTCTCCAACTAAGCACAGTGACAGCTCCATGCTGTGGTGAAGCCTTTTAGTGACTGAACAACGAAACATTGATAGTTAGAAGAAATTCCTGTTTAAGCGCCATAAACATGACAACAATGACATTAATCAGGCTTCATAGCTAGATGGCTTCAGAAAACAAGAGATGCCCAACCAAACTTTAGTTTTGAAACTCATTTAAACTCACTCAAGTTTGACAAAATCTCTGAAGAAGAAGAAGCAGAAGAAAAAAAAGCTAATGTGTATTAAAACTAATACAGACAGCAGAGTCAGTGATGTGCTCTGGTGACTCAAATGCTCCGTGACCAGATATAAGCTGCTGCACAGGGCCAGCTGTCTACAGTATGTTACTTTTTATTTGTTCATTGTTGATGGCCCTATTTGACTTGTGCTACACATTTCAAACCAGTGTAAAGGTGACTGATGATTAAAAGTTTTCTATTTTACTGTATTTGTGACAGGCCCCTAGGGCTGGTTATTGCAAATTTGGTAGTTGGGAAATTAATTACTTCCCCAGGCTGTAACAAAATGTAGAGCAACTTGGGAATTTAGATGTTCTCCAACACTAACTGGAGTATAAATAAAATAAAATGAGATAAAATAAGATAAAATGTTGTGTAACTAAGATCCATACAGGTAGCACAGTGTGGAGAATATTTAAGAGTCTACATGTATAGATAGGAAGCAGACATAGAAGAGCACATGTGATTGGAAACAGCCCTAATCTGTGTTCAAGCCGTGTTGGCCTTGACCTCCTTCTGTGATAATTGAATTCTGCCTGATGAGAGAGGGATGAGAGACATTTATGGAAGGAAAAAGCATAAATGCTGCAAAACTTCTTGCCCTCTCACAGGCCCAACCCCTGTGAGAGGGCAAACAGCAACCAGCAAGAGCAAAACCGATTCGCATGGTGTTTCCAATGTGTATGATTGATGAACATCTCAAGAGAGCACTGGACATACTGTTATTTGCATGGAAAAAAATAACTTGTCCTTCTGCCTTCAGCATCCTTCTCATCTAGGTCATACTTATAATTACAAGCTCACTATTTTCAAAAGTTATGGGCGAACAAGGTAGAAACAGACTGAACATGGAGACAGTTGTTACTATTATCATCATAATTATTATTATTATTATTATTTACAAGAATGGCAAACCATCCTGGGTTTTATATTAACCATACACACTGCAGTGTGTGCTGCTCAAACAGTGGCAAAAATGAGAAATTTCACTGCACTCTTTCTGAAACACCACACTGAACAGGCTCCACCTTCATGATTGCTTTTTAAAAGCCCTGCATGTTCTGTTTTCAGACAACATATATAGGATGTACACACATATTTAATCTCTTCCGAGGAACGCATCCTATTTATGGCAGAACTATCCGGACTTCCTCTTTTCCCAATGGAAGCATGGGGTCATGGCTGACAGGTTCTCATCAGGTGAGAGTGAGCGTGGAAGGGCTATTCTTAAACAGGAATAAAAAGCTGTAATCTCTGCTTCAGTCAATAAGAAGGGGAAAAAAAACTTTCCATGGAATGTCTGACTTTATTATTTCTCCTGGACTGCGACAACAGGGTTCAACAAAACTCGTGTTAGACCTCATGATGTTTCACCACATGCTTGTTTAACACAGGAAACCCGCGCAGTAGATTACAGAAATGAAGACTGGAAGAAAAATAATTAGAAGTGCGTTTGAGCAGACAAACACTAATTCAGTAGGCAGAGGTCAGGACAAAAGTGAGATGTCAATCAAATGCCATGAGTCCGGGGAAAGCTAAACTGTACATTAGCCTTGTGAGATAAGGGCATGACCGGCAGGGGCGAGAGATGAGTCAGTGGGCTCAGTATGAGAAGGAGATCAACCTTCTGCTCCTGACTGTATGACCAGCTGGACCTGCTTGGCTTGATGCTAAACCCACTGAAAAAACTCATGGGAGCTCAGATGACCATTCCAGCCACAACTTGGTTTTCTTGTTTTTCAACTCTTCATGAACCTCTCACACAATATCATAGCAACCAAATTTATAGTAGTGCCATGAAAAGAACAAGACAAATGCCTATAAAGCACGCACACAAGAGAAAGGGGTTAGGTTCAAAAGAGGATGACTATAGTGACATGGAAGTGAAGAAGCAGCTATAATATAGTGCTTTAAGGGAAAGAGAGCTCACTGACAAACACAGAAAGCCATGTGAGTGAGGAAGAAGACTCCGTCCCTCCCACACTCTAGTGACAATCTGAGGCCAGCTGGCCTGGCTAAAGCATCCATTCACTCGGCTTCCAGGAATAGAAGGAGAAAAAAAAAAAAACACCAGACATTTAGAAAAAGGGGGATCTGGCTATGTTCTCTCAAAATCTTGTTTGCCACCAACAACGAAGTGGTGCTTGAGCTGGTTCCCACAAGTAATCCTGAATGTCCCTTTGAATTTCTACTCATGAGCCACTGGGTCGTCTAACCTGACAAAATGTGACTCAGGTGTGCCTTTAGCCTTGTTTTAAAACAAAGGATATTTCAGGCTAGTACAAGCATCACCATACACAACCATAGGTTTACTCCCAGACAACCAGAAATGTCACGAGTAGTCTAGACACTGACATTTGACTTGAAACTGACCCATCGCTGCAGAAATTAGGTACTGTGTGTTTAAAGTGATATTTATTTGGAGAGAATCTGGTCCCATATGAAAGTGAATGTTTGTTTAAATTAATAAAAGCAGCAGCAATATCAAATTTGTGTCCAGCTTAAGCATGTATTTACTTTTATAAGTCTGCTCCTGGAACATCAGCATAAAATATACTTTGCATGGTATCTAAACCATGTCCATTACTAATGTACTATACTTGCTTGCATTGACACCCAAACACAGTACAAATGTACAGTACAAATCTACTTGAATCCTGTCAGAGCCATTGCCAATAAAAAAAAATAGGTGAGTAATACACTATAGAAGCTTGGCTAAAGAAAGCAATACACAACATCAGTATGATGTTGGATGTAGGTCACACAGGAAGAAGCAGAAAGAGAAAATATTTAATTAGGATGTAGCTCTATATTGCCATTTCAGCTCATCTCCCTATTTATTTCCCCCAGTGTTTAAAGTGGGCTGCATTAACCGATCTGACCTGCTCTTCCCTCAGGAAAATATCTAACTGATGCTGAGGGTCACCATGTCAGAAAGATGACCAGCTAGAGATAGAAACAGAGCTGTGGGGGGTGGGGGTGAACTGTCAGACTGCAGACTGGAATTATTGTCTCTCTTTGTTCTCACTCGTGTCTTTGTAACCAGACAAGAAAGGTGGGTAATTTGTCTATCCCATTTCTGTGCCTCTGACAGGTGCAGTGGAGTTGTTGTACATGATTTGTCTGTTCAGTAACTGCTGTGTATTGAATCTGCAGGGGTGAGTCCAACGTTCTATCAGTTGCAGTCACGGTGAAACATCTATGGCCACAATATTAAATCTTGGACACAATGTGGCATTATTGCTTGAAAGACCTACCACCAAGTGATGAAAGAGAAGCTCCCAGGACTGACTCAGTTTCTGGTTCAGCACCATGTCAAAGAAGTCACAGATGAAGTAACCTGTGGGGATAGACAACATTCAGCAAATGTTAATGCTAATGTCATCTTTAGGTTCAGCATTTCATTAATTAACCAAAACACGGCAGATTTTTTTGACAATAGAAGCCTTCAGCGTATCAAGTGTGTCGGGATGGGGTGGGGGGTGGGGTGGGGTTCTGCTTCCATGACGACACCAACCAAGATACGTCTTGGAGAGGGGCTATTCATATCCAACAACCCCACCCCTTCACCACCACCAGCTGTCTCCATGGTGACAGCTATTCAGAATGCCAGAAAAATAATGAAGTGTTGAGGATGGGGACGAAGGGGTTCAAGGGAGCTCAGGGCTTTGGCGAGAGGGGAATTAAACTCATTATGTGGGAAAGATGACTCCAGGACCCTTTTGTTGGTGTGATGACATGTTTGGGTTCTTCTCACCATAAACAAATGTACTTGCCACCAGACACAGAACAAGTAAATATCAAAATTGCTATTAAATATTTGATTGGTTTATTTTCATTATCTGGACTTCATAGCAGTTCATAAGAGCATTGACAATATACTCTATGCTAACCAGTGTTGTCTTTTCACAAATAGAAGTTTTCACAAGGTTCTCTTTGGGTCAAGTCTTGCCACCAACAGATAAAAGTGCCAATTAACTGACATCTCTTAATGAATTATTCAGTTCTGATACATCTGTATAAAACATAAAGGAGGAACAAAAAATGACTGAAGGACGAAGAAAGAAAAATGGATCTCGTCTTCTTTTTAAGCAGAGTATTTCTCTTTACGCTCTGCAACATGGCCATGATATCAATGCAAAGCCTGTGCTCTGTCCAGCTACAGCTGTCCATAAATGGGTTCCTCTGCTAGACATTGTTCTACATAGTGGACAAGGTCTTCATTCAACAAGTGGAGAATCATTTATGACATGTCACTGCGAGGTTTGCAGCGTGGTATCACAAGCTGAATGCGCAAATCTGGTGTACAACCCTCCTCAGTAAACTTGCCGAGGCCTCAGGATCACACCACATTTCTGGCGGGAGGGATTGGGAGAGGCTCTCCACTTGTTTATGTGGTGATGACTCCCCTCTCTTGTTACCGCTGGCATCTTATGTGGATGGCTCGCATAAATAAACTGAGTTTTTGCACAGTTGCTTTTGGTGATGTCACATGACTGTACAGGGTTACGCCCCGTGCCTGGGACTGATAATAATGCCCCCCATTGATCTTCACATACTGACATTGTTCCTTGCTTTGCCAGCTTCCAGGGCTAGACTTCCTGAAAGAATGTCAAACATCCTGGGAATCCTCAGGGAGCCCTTCCTGCTCAGCAAAAGTCCAGTAAGTTTGTGGATTTAAGAGGGCTCACGTGCCGCCAGTTGTACACAAATACTTTTAGGGCTAATGAGAAAAAGTAAAAACAGGGTGAGTTGCTATTTTAAGAATGCAGAGTAGTCGGCGCACTCAGGTTTGAGAAATTATATTGACATCTAGAAAAATCTGTGCAATTTCTGCATGTCTGCAATCTCATTTACAAAGACTGGATGTTATTCATTGCAGTCTGTATTCTGGATCCAGGTACATCCCCAATTCATTAATAGATAAAACAGTGAGAATGTTAGATTTGACATAATTTGGCCCTGGTTAAATCTTATATTTACAACTGCATATAAAACATAATAAATAATAACAATGAACAAATGCTGGAGCACATCCAAAGCTAATTCATTCAGCATTCAAGGAGGCATCGATGTGTGTAAATCCTGTGTTTACTATATGTCTCCACATTCTTACAGACAATATGCTTTCCATATTGGTTTCACATAACCCAAGCAATTTATTGACATTATATCATTAAAAAAAAGTTTCTTGTGCCGACTGATTAATATTTTTCAAGTTTATACATTCCTTGACTGAAAATGAAAGAAAAAGAAATCGTTTACAAAAAATACATCAAGCCTGTGACCTAAAACTGTCCTGATACCATGTAGGAAAACAAGACTAGCCAGAATTGATAATGTCATTTCCTCACTTCCCCTTGTGTTGTTATCACCTGTAGCTGCCCTCCCTCTCCAGCCCTCCCCTCCACCAACACCAGCCCATTCAGAGAAGGACAATTTGTAATTCAGAAGTGTGGAAGTGCTGACAGGCTGCTACTCACCGATCGAAAACGACACCAAAGTATGAGAAAACACAGAGTGAGTTTCTATCAAATCTTCAGCCATCTGTGGGTGAAGGAAAAAGCTGAAAAGAGAAACAAAGAAGTGCAGATTAAGCATTTTGAAGGGGAAAAAAAGCTGTTTTACAGTTTGCGAAACTTTATTTGTGAGTAGTATGTTTACAACGAATCATCTTTAATTTTAATGTAAATGATTAAGTTGTCGGTGCAATTATACAAGAAGCTTCTTCCTACATCATTACATCTACTTCCACTGAGATTATGAATACAGCTGGAGGATGTGGTCGAGCAGTATGGCAGATACAAAGACTGGTCAGCTGTGAACAGGCTAACATCTTGACGTAAAGTCAAACTATAATCAATGTCAAATGACACTAAATTAAGTTAAGGTGTATTTCGAGCAAATATAGGCCCATGACCGCGCCAAAAGCCAGAATCCATTAATGAAACCATGCTTGACACATTCAAACCACTCGTTTCCGATCATATCCAGATTCAACAGAGCTGAATTTGTACGGTTTGACTTACCAAAGCACTGCCCATATCGCAGTGATAAAGCTGTGGACGAAGGATGTAGAGATATTTCTCCATTTCCATGCATTCCTGCAGGCAGAGTCGGGCATGGGGAGTTTTCTGACCCCTGCGTTGACAAGCCTGAAAAATCCGACGGAGCCCCCAGTCGTTAAAATCACTGCGCTCAACTCCATGGCTGAAATATGTGTGTAGTAGATGGACACTTCAGTTGCTCCCAACGTGCGCGGTGTAATCAGGTAATCAAGTATCTGCTTCCAGTAAAGCTGATTCCGGTGATGAACGCGGCGGAGGCTTCGGTCGTGGGCTTCTTGTTTCCGATGACCGAGACAATCAAGTTAACATACCGGTGTTTTCCCAACCGCTTGTATCCACTCGTCACTTGTGAAACGCGGTTATTGTCCAGAGAGAGCAGGCGTGGACCAGTCTATAAATTAATTTCTCGCTGACAGAGACTGGGTGTTTGTGGTGTTTTTTTGTGTTATAATAATAGTAGTAATTAGAATAAAATAAATTTCCCAAAGAAAGCTCTGTGGACACAGGTTTAACCAGGAGCAGTGGGTGATGAAAGCAGCCGTGAAGCCTCGGTTACAGTTGTGAAACCGTCCTGTTTTAAAACCTCGCTTGTGTAACTTTTCGACATCAACAGACACCAAAAACAGCGTCTCCCCGCCCTACTATAAAGGGGCGCGGCCAAGAGCACGTTTCATGTGTTGTGTTAGATTCAAGTACTGTTGGAAATACCACACTCTCAGAGGGAAGTTATATAATCCACCATAATAATACCAAAAAACACTCCATATTAACGGTATGTAAAAAAGTATGTTACAGTTTTCCATTGACCAAAACCATACAATACATGCTGATAATAATCTATAAAAATTCAAGCTCTAATTGGACCTGATCTGATTAAGGGAGTGACAGCGACCATATGTTTGAAAGCCTGAAACACCTGTTGACCAAGCCAAAGCACCACCAAAAACTACTTTTCCATCAGTCTAAGCTTATCAGTGATTCGGTGTTCATAAATAGTGAACACTGAATCACTGACAAGCTTAGAAAAGTAGAAAAACAAAATTCTATCTGCTTTAAAAAATCCCATAAAAAACGGCCGGAATAGCCAAATGCTATTTCCTTTATATATCTGCAAATTACGAGGAACACTTTAAGGTAGCATTGCTTCTTTCGTTCACAAGTCACCGTGGATTTATGGGAATAGTAGTTTCCGCGTGTAGATTGTATAATATAGATTATATGATACACATAGATGCACTATTATTTTAAAGTCTACACGGGCCTTGACAATACGATGAGTATTTTACTATTAACTCGTTTAAAAAACAAAAACAAACAAACAAAAGCAGCATTGCCAAAGTGTGCGTCCTTTGACGTAATTGTCTACTGTAATATTTGGTGCCACAGCGACACCATCCGGTCATCGCGTTGTAAAGTCCAAACTCATCATGTAAAAGTGAATGAGAGTTTTGGCTTGTTGAATCCTGATTATTATCGGGTGGGTGATGGCGAATAACTTAATGGATAACACTGGAAACACTGCGACAAAAAATGCTGTAAGAAGCACCTTGATCTTCAATATCTGACATCTTTTTTTTTTATTTGATTCACAAAAGTTTTTCCGCCGTTTCTTTAAATCTTTAAACTTAGGGCTTATCATTTCAGACAATACAAAATCCACTTTTTAGAAGGATGGCAGTTCTGTGCGGTCATATAACCTTTAGAATTAAGTTAACGTTACAAGGTGTTTTTTTTAACATTGTTTCAACATTCATTGAGTAGCTCAAAGGTAATTGGTGCCAAACAGCTGCCAAATAACAATAAAGTAAG
The DNA here is from genome assembly GCF_020382885.2 of Scatophagus argus. Classification (NCBI taxonomy): domain Eukaryota; kingdom Metazoa; phylum Chordata; class Actinopteri; family Scatophagidae; genus Scatophagus; species Scatophagus argus. The sequence goes on along the minus strand of NC_058497.1, from coordinate 13,832,482 downwards.
AATACGCTAATTAAGCTAGCTGGTTAGCTAGCTGGTTAGTTGAACGCTACTGAAACGAGCTGTCTGTGTTGCGCAGCAGCCGCTCTTGACTCGAAAGTTAGCTAACATGTCACTTTTTCATTACTAAATTCCCGAAATTACTCTTCCGGAAATACAAATTGATATTGAATTGATATGACTATGAATATCTGTGACTGCTGTCTCTTAACCACCTCTGCCCATGGGTAATCTCCATCCCTCTCCACAGTGTGAGCGGTGTATCTAATCACTCGCCTTCCTCTTCGGCTATTGTTGTCGATTGTGGGTGGAGCTCGCGGGGAGCACGGGACAGGCTGGCTGTCACGCGGGCAGTTCCCCTGCGCTCGCTCCCACGTTTGGTTGTCATTCAACGCCGGTGAACACTGCCGAGGCTCAGTCTGTCACGACAGATGCGTCATTTCTGCCTGTTGTTGGGTTGAAGATAACAGGTGAGCGCCGGTGAGCTTTGACATATTTACAAATGAATGTAGCACAATGTGGGAAACGTTAAAGGTAAGTGTTAGTTTGTTGAAACCCTACACACAACATCATCAGCACCTCACAACGCGCTCACAGCGATGTCTCCGCTACAGGGATGGATCTCTGCTCTGTTCGCAGAAGCCTGAAGTAGTCATATTTAATGGACAAACAACCTGTGCTTTTTATTTGCATTTTTGGTCGTTGCCTTCCGTTGTTATATTTGTCTGCTTTTTTTGTTTTAAAGTTTGTCCTCAAGACTGTGTTAGAACTAGGTCAGAGCTGCAAAGCACAGACATTAGACACATTATTGTGTTTATTAAAATCTGTGGAGAATTCATATTGTACAAATGTGAACAAGAAAGCCTAATGGAGCCTGTAGTTCAATCATATAATACTCATTCGTGGAGTTAATCTATGGGTTAAGATACACTTATGTTATATTCCTGTCTTTGTATCCTATGTGTCTGTTGCAGAGTGTGTTTGGCAAGCCAGTTGGCCAAACAATAGTCGTGTTTTCTTTAAGTTGCTCATGTGTTGCAGGAATGAATCAATGTAAAGAGCAGGAGGAGGTGACCGAGGTGGTATGTCAAGAGGCTGACCTGAAAGATGGACAGTAAGTCGTAACGTCTCTTCTGACTGGGAAGTGACTGCCTTTTTTTGGCCAAGCGTTTATGACCTCATCTGTTATTGGGAGCTTTTCCCTCACCCTTTTTCTTCTTCCCTGTTTTGTGTTTAGGATGAAGGAAGTGACTGTGGGGGGTCAGAAGGTGTTGCTTGTCTGTACCCGGGGTCAGTACAGTGCTGTCGGAAGCCAGTGCTCTCATTACAGTGCACCTCTTGTCAAAGGTAAACCTTCCCCTAATCTCAGTTCCTCAATCTCCATATACCAGTATGAATTAATAACTTCATGAAATGGTTTGCATTGAATTTTAAGTGGCGTTAAATCCGTGTCCTCCAGGAGCGCTGGTTGGTGACAGAGTGAGATGTCCCTTTCACGGTGCTTGCTTTAATGTCAGAACTGGAGATATTGAAGAGTATCCAGGTCTGGACTCTCTGCCATGTTACAAGGTAAAACATGTCTGCAGGAACTGACATTTGATGTCAACTAACCACTCTTTTTTACAGGGATGACTCAGCAGTTTAAAATGTTGTCACATTTGTGATGGTGTATTTGCACGCCATTTTCTTGTAATTGGTACAAAAAAAAAACACAGAGAAGTTTTGACTGAAGCACATGCATACTAGATCCACATGCAAATACAACTCTGCAAGTAGAACCTGTCGATAAAACTTAGACCAGATGTGTCAGAGGCATATTTTGTCAGCCCTTAGCAAACACTTAACAAATCCAATCACGGTCAAAATTTAGATATTTCCTTTTTTAACAATGAATTTTTTTGGCAACATTTCACCTCTCACCAGGTAAAAGTTGAGGATGGCAAGGTGTATGTTACCATCAACAAAAACGTAAGTGATGGCAAGTTAAAGTTATCAAAAATATCACACTGTTTCCTTTCGTTTCGTGTTAAAGTACACGTTTTGTTCGTTTGTTTCCCCTCAGTCTCTGAAGCTGACCAAGCGGGTGAAGGAGATGTGCAGCGTGGTACCAGACATCCAACATACGATCCTGCTCATCGGAGGAGGTAAGGATCAGATGTAATAAACAGGAGCTTGCACCTGAAAGTTCAAGCCTCGAGTTATCAGCCCAAGGCAGTTTTATTTGCATTTTTGGGGGACAGAGTGAAGAAAAGGGCCATGTATGTTTAAGCTCAATCTCTAAATGCTGCATATCTTCTGAAAAACAGCACACTGAATATAAATCTTGTGATTTCAGGACCTGCCGCACTGGTTTGTGCTGAAACGCTGCGGCAGAACTGCTACCAGGGCCGAATCATCATGGCAACCAAAGACAACCTGCCTCCGTTTGACAGGACCAAACTGAGTAAGGTGAGAAGTAAATCCGAGTCGAGACGTAGCCTGTGTTCTGTGTGTTTGTGTCCACATGCTGAAGTAGATGCTTGTCTCAGTGTTTGTTGACAGCCTGTTTTTAGATATAAGATCTGATTAAAGGTCATTGCGTCCTCCAGGTTATGAATCTGGACAGCAGCAGCGTCCTCCTGCGCTCAGACGAATTCTATCAACAGTATGGGATTGAGGTGTGGACACGAAAGGAGGTGAGACGTATTTAAAACAAACAAACAAAACAGAAGCAGGTTTTGCCTTTTGTCATGTTAAGAAATGTGCTTTGTGTCGCAGGCGGTGTCTCTAAACACCACTGATAAGGCTGTGACGTTCAACGATGGCACTTTGCAGCGTTACGACCAGCTTCTCGTCTCGACTGGCTGCAGGTTTGCATCGTCATTCAAGTCTTTCGGAAACTAAAGAAAATTTTCCGCTTTTCACGCTCTGGTGTCATAAGACTTCCTGAACGTACAAAAAAAACAATGAAAACATTCACAAAAACTGTAGAAGTGCTGAGGTTAAGGTTTCCATGTGACAGCAGCATTGCACAATAATTTATTTTGTTCACAGGGCTCGGCCGCTCAGTTGTCCTGGCTGGGACCTGAATGGGGTTAAGTTACTGGAGAGCTATGACGATGCTAAAGAGATTCACAACGCCTGCGTGGGCCACAAAGCTGTTATAATCGGAGCCTCCTTTATAGGTTATTACATTCAGTTTCTCTTAACGTGTCAGAATGTTTATCTTCACACAAACAAACTTTCATTTGTTTCTGCATTTTATTATGAGGTTGACAGGATGCTTCATTTGTCATGAACAAGCCAACAAACTCCAACACATGTAGTCACCTCTGAAGTGCTTTTTTTCATTACTACATTAGGTATGGAGGTGGCTTCCTACCTGTCAGACAAAGCCGCCAGCTTGGCCGTTGTTGGCACCAGCAGATACCCGTATGAGAGGTCTCTGGGGCCGGAGATCGGCAAAATGTGCATGCAGGTAAGAAACAGCGACAGCGCTGGTCTGTCGTTGTCGCTGTTAAGATTTTATGATTTTTATTGTATTTTTAATTAAATGAAAGAAACTTTAAAAGGCGCTTTCTCCTTTAAGATGCTGGAGGAAAAGAACGTAAAGTTCCACATGAACGATGGCGTCACGGAGATCAGAGGAGAGAACGGCAAGGTAGCCCTGCTTTTACTCTGTCAGCAATGGCCTTATGAAGAGTCGACGCTTTGACTTGTCATAGTGGGAAAAGGAGAGACGTTACTTACAACTTTACTGATTGCTCCACTGTATCCCAGGGATCAGTAAGTGATGACAGCGAGCCAGTATGCTGAAACTGAAACAGCTAATTGGAATTCAGCCATCATTAATGCTGCTATTTACCCCTGTGCTTTTTACTGACGTGTCAAAATGTCCTCTATGGAAAAAGACACAGGAATTGTGCTGCTTCAGGCTTATTGTGTGCCTTTATCCTCTTGTCGGTCCCTAATAGTCTTCTTCTTTTTTTCAGGTGAAGGGGGTCGTGCTGAAGAGCGGCGCCGTCTTGGAAGCTGATGTGGTGATTGCTGGAATTGGTAACTTTATTATTCTACTTCTTAGTGTCGGGATATACACTTAGTGTTAAGTTGAAGAGTCATTCAGGTCTTTTCTGTGCAGTTGTACAAAAATCATACACAAAGACTTTGACTGGCTTTCAGGTGTCATCCCAAATTCAGACTTCTTGGCAGGGAGCGAGTTGGAGTTGGATTCAAGGAAAGCTGTGATTGTTGACAAGGTAACACACAACCTGCGACAGCCAGACCTTAATAACTGTGATATTGACATTGCTAATGAAGCAAAAACGCAGCTTTAGCTTATCGCTTCTAACTTAGCCTGATGAATACAACTGGATTGTTTGCTTTTTTGGCCAAACATTAATATTGTGTGTTGTCATAATCCCTTGTGTCCGAGCGACCGAAACGAACAGTTGCGTATGCTGTACTGTATACATACGCGTCTTTGTAAGCCTGCTGTTGAGGCTCTTGCTGTTTATCTTTTCTCGCAGTTTATGAGGACCAATATACCATATATTTTTAGCGCTGGCGACGTTACCTCTTTTCCTCTAACCATTCGTGGTGATGAAAGGGTCAACATTGGCCACTGGCAAATGTCACAAGCTCAAGGTAAGAGGCTGAAGGACTCACAGGAGGTGAGAGTCACATTGGCTGCATGTAGCCGATAAGGCTGAGTTTTGTTTAGATATTTCCACCTCATGCACCTTTTATTCCCCAGAAAATAGTTTAATCCCTGGGTTTAACCTCATTGTGCTTGTTTCCTGATTATCATTATTGTTATCATTATTTTATTGTGTTTTGTTTGTTTTTTTTACCTCAGGAAGAGTAGCTGCGTTAAACATGCTGAACAAAGCAACCCAAATTGAGTCTGTTCCTTTCTTCTGGACTGTGTTGCTTGGGAAGAGTATCAGATACACAGGTAGAGGACCTACTGAGAAAGAGTCAGCCTTACACCAGAATATTTGAAGTGTCATTTAAAGTCTCATTTCCCCATTTCTTTTCCTCATTCTAGGCTACGGGGAAGGATACACAGAAATCATAATCAAGGGCAAAGTGGAAGAAAGGAAATTCCTGGCGTTTTACATAAAGTGAGCGGCTGTGGAGTAACTTCTGATGCAGCTGAATGCAAATTTATACGACTTGTGCTGAATTTCTGCTTTGTTAACAGAGAGGAGGTGGTGGTGGCTGCTGCCAGCCTAATGTTCGACCCCGCCGTGGCTCGTCTTGCAGAATGGATGGCTGCCGGCCAGATTTTAACAAAGGCTCAGGCTCAGTGAGTTCAATGTGGTGTTTGTTATTTTGTATTAAATACACAAAATAATGCCGACTGATTTGTGATATTGGTTGTGTCATTTCTCATATTAGTGGTAATGACATAGACTATTTTAAATGCAGCTATGATCCACAGTTGGTACAGGTTTCACTATTAAACATAGAATAACCGGTGGCCACTTGGGGGAAGCAGAAACCAGACGTGAACACAGCAAATGTTGTTTATTTACACATCTAGCCATTATGTAACAACATTAGCATCTATTTGGTGCTTTAAGTCTGTCAACCCAGAGAATTTAAGACCGGTTTAAAATCCTTTTACCTCCTTCTGAGATCTTTAGCTGCTAAGATGCTGTACTGTGTTCACCAGCTGTAGTTGCTAACTTTGACTGCCGTTTTGTGAAGGTTAGTCAGTTTTTAGAACGTTTCTGCCTATTCGGACCCACAGTCCTCTTCGCGCTGGAAGATATGTCACATGGACAGATGGCAGTAGATTCAAATAAGAAGTACATATTTTTGTGACTCATGTGTATTAACACTGTACTGTGTATTAACATTATCAATACAGTAATATCTGATTGTATGTGTACTGCAACTGATTTATGAGCGAGAGGGTCAAAGCTCAAGGTAAAATGTCGTATGTGGCAAATGTGTGCATACTACACGCTACAGTCTCTACTTTGTCAGAGCAGCTGCTGTGCATAGTAAAAGTAAAAAGAGAAAGCACGTCATTTGGAACGCAGTGCATGTTGATTGTTTTTTTTCACTTCCTCTTGCGTCCAGAGCTGATGACCTGAGCTGGCTGCAGATGTAACCAAAGGCCTGCCGTATCCAGGGGTAACGCCTCTCAGTGACGAAGGATGTTGCCTTTTCCTTTATTTTTCCTGTCTCTATCAGATACTGCCAAACTGGATTGATCCATTTTCTGCCTCAGGGCCTTTGAAAGCCAATCAGACCTCTGCGCTCACTCACAGCTGTTGCCATAGCAGTGAGCAAAGCTTTATTGAATTTGCACTTTGTGCACTCAGTGAACTGATCTCCATGTGATGACCACGGTCAAGATACGACGGCAGTTTTACAACATGAGTGCATCCAAACACTTTTGTGAACGTGAAATTCTAAGATTTATTCAACATTCACTTCAGTAGTTTCTTGTAATACTGTCATTACCACTTTATCCACTTATGACATGTTGAAAACACCCATCACTCCACTTATCTTAGTTACAGTATCTTTAATGAGTAACTTTTGTAAAACTTAAACTGCGAAGGTCACTTAAAATATTACACTGCATAAATAGGGCGATGAATGTTTTGCTAAGTTAAGCTAAGTTTTATTTTCATTAGCTTTTATTGTTGATATGTTGCTTTCATGTTCACACGTTTACAGCAGAGATGTTTCTGATTGTTTTCTTTCATCTTTAACTGATGTACAACTCTTTTTACTGCCTGATTGTGAAATGGAAATCCACATGAAGAGAAAGCTGGTGGGAAATCTTTCCTATTCCTATTTCCTATTCCAATATAGTTAAATCTTTCTCATCAAACATATCAGAGTCTTTGGAGTTTTATGTCCACGTTTCAACACTTTAGAAAACACTCACTGCCTGTAAGCAGGACAGTCCTCTCTCAATATTTACTTACTGTTACTGGCTACAATATTTTTATTGCATTTCATGTTGCACAGTGACAGCACAAACAGGTTGATTAGATTTATTGTGATTTTTTTTTAATTTTATTTTCTACAAAAGTTATCATTGCAGTATCTGATCACTCTTAGTTGTTAGCATATTTGTGTGACAGCATTAACAGATATAAACCATGATTCTTCTTCTTATTATTATTATTATTGTTATTTTGACACCTGACACGAATGTCCTTCTTGTTGATGATTAACACATCAAATAATGTGTCTCTGATGTGCTGCCTTGGACTCAAAAAAATAAACCTAATCAAATTTATTTCGATAATTGTGCTCAGTAATCAAGGTCCTCCTCGGGATTCAGCTGCGTCTTCATTTATTTAGTTTGGAGCAATGTGCCACTGACGATCCCAGTTTGTCAGCCAGCAGAAATGGGTTGAGGTGGCAGTACTGAAGAAAGAGTTGAGAAAACACACAGTCACTCTCAGAGCTTACACTGAGCACCTGCCAACTTGTGCATTTACATAAAATTATACACATAATATTTTGTAAAATATCTATCTCATCTGTATTTACAGATATTTAAGATCGGAAACCTGTGTTTAATTTGATTCTTGCATGCAGAATGCGGGTCAAACTTGCGAATGTAGTCAGCAGCATTTTAGTTGGAAACCCAGACTATCAGCTACCTGTGGTGTCGACTCTGAGCTGGACTCTGGTGTATCTGACATCTGGATATTAAATTCCGGAAAGAAACGGGAACTCTGGAGGATCGCTGCCATTTCTCCGTTCACCTCCATTGCCACATCTTTCTGCATAGTACAAAAGAAAACACTGGCTTCATCTTTCCAAGAATCAACTACTTATTTAGATGTAAATGTATAGGATTAGTGCAACAAAGACTTGGGCCCTTCTTTCATGAGAACAACAAGATTATCAAAAGCCTTTCTGCACACATTCATAAAGCAATTCAGTACTGGTAGGATTGGCTTAATCTGACTTACGCTTACCTTGAAAGAGTGGGAGGAATCAAAGTCCAGTTGATCTGGGAAATCTTCCAAAGTTCCTTTATAGATCACCATAGCTTTAGACCTGACTGCACGTTTGGGCAGCTTGAACATCCGGTAAGTACATGAAGCATAGCTGATGTCTCCTGCAAAACAAAGAGCAGTGACAACTGTAGGATAAAAATCCTCTCCGCAGGTCATCAAAAGTCACAGTTGATTTTTTTGGTACCTGTTTTTGCTTTGAGCTCACTGTTGTAGATCACAATGTGGCTTGCCGAAACAAGGCAAGGTGTGCCGAAACCTACACTATGGGCCAACGAAATCAGATCCTGCCAAAACAGACAACCGCTCATTCCTTCACCTAAGGCCCGAAAACAAAGGTCACAGACAAAGGATGTTAGACGTCGCTGGTGCGGGTGTATTCTTTCCTTTTACAATGGATTTTTTAGATGACTGTAAAAAGTAAATTTACCCCAGAGCACCGGGTCTTGCTTCAGGTGATCAGGAATGACTTTGCTGGCATACATGTCACTGAAGTAGAGCTCACCTCCTTCCTGTGTAAAATGTGATGAGAGTCATAACAATATGTTCCTGCACACCTGTTTTTAAAGATGTTGGGAGAAATTCTTCAGACTAACCTTTAGGACATCATAAGCTTGCTGCAGCACGGCTCTTTTATCAGGACACAAGCAGATCACACAGTTGGATCTGGATGTATTGGAGGAATGACAGTTTCATTAATTAACTACAGATTAATCTATCAGTCTACGACATATGGTTATACCGCAAAATTAACCTACAGCACAACATCCACTGAGTCACTTTGCATGCCAGCCTCACTGAGCTTCTCCATGTAGCCCTGGACAAAAGAGACGTTGGGCTCCTCGTAGCCAAACTTCTTTTGATGATACTCAATGTACTGAAGAGACGTTGTGATCTGAAGAAATGCAAGTTAAAGCAGTGATACACAAATGCACAAAATCTCAAATGGCTTTGTCTACAACGAAGTGTGGTCACCATCTCCTCCGTCATATCAATCCCCGTCACATGCCCGTTTGCCCCAACCAGTTTGCTGAAGGCAAACGCATCTCTGCCAGAGCCGCTGCCGAGGTCCAGGACTCTGCAGCCCTCAAGCTTTGCTGGAAACGGGAGGCCACAGCCGAAGAATCTGGAGAGAGATACGTTCAACGACAACTGTGCATGACCACACTATAACTGTGCAATGATGAGAAGCATTCAGATTTTTTTAGAGATAATTCCATGCTGAAAAGAGTGACAATAGACTGGAAGCAATTAGTGACATGTCTGAGTAATATTTGACGTCCAGTGCCGTTGGACAATCCATGCTTTTTCAGCAATACGTGATGGCATGTGCATAAGAAAGTTGTGTGTAGATGTTGCTACTGCTGCTGTATGTGATGCAAAAGTAATGGTGAAACGAGACTGTGAAGCCTACTTTTTGGTTACGTCCGGGTGAACCAGGCTCAGTGCATTTCTGACACTCTTCGGCAATGAGCGGCAAGACAAACTGCAGGAAGCAGCACTTGTTTGCAAATCGTCAGTGGATACCAGTCGACTGCCATAGTACTTCTGCACACATAACGCAACAGACTGATCAACATATACCTTCACACACGCTGTAATAGTGAGGTGCACTGATTTACAGGCTGTCATAGGTTTAAAATCACACCCCTTTTACTATTATACACTTTCTATGTCATAACTACTAGATTTGACAGAGATTACATAGCTCAAAGATCGATTTAAGAAAAGTGGGTATTGTCAACTGAACAACTAGACACAAGTGATTGTGCAATCCAAGATCAGCTTTAGAAGTAAAACTCCTCCATAAACTCCTTAGGGAAGGCACACGGAGCCGTGACTGATCGGGACCAGTACCTTCACGTTATCTCGCACGTCGTCATCAGTCGCCATGATGCAAAGCAGCCCCACACTTTGTGGAAAGCAACCGCTATATTACACGAATAAGAAGCAAAATGGTGCAAACCCGCCCCTCTATCATAGCCACCATAGATAACCACCGCATACTACTCTTCCGGTCAATTTTTTTTCAGAATAAAAGTTTTTGTTTTAAATTTTTGCTTTTCAAGGGACGATCTGTGGCACGAACACAGCTATTACAAACTTGGAATTGTTTTCATATATATATATATATATATATATATATATATATATATATATTAAATTCTGCAGGTACTTCAATTACAGCACGCATATCTCTCATTTAATGTTTCGGCTTAACAAGGAAACTGTTAATACACTTGCGGAGGAGGGCACTCAAAAACTTTTTTCCAAGCGGTACATATCTACACACAGGAAGTAAACTTTAACCTCTGAATTTGTCTATGCCAGCACACTATGGCATCTCCAAAGTTAGGTTTAGTGAGGTGGCAGGAAACTCTACAGATCCGCATGCAGCAATATCGAGCCAGTAAACACCGAAAAGGTGAAATGACACACGAAAGCACACATCTCGAAATGCTACCTGAAAGTGAGGCATATAATAAGGAGGGATTTACTTAACTATTTTCTTCTCCATCTCAAGTCTGTGATACTAACATGTACCTCCTGTGGTGCATGTTACATTATTTAACCTAAAGAAAAACTCCAGTAAAAAAAGGCTTAATGAGCAATGACGAAACATTGCTGTCCAGGAGAAAACTCCGGAATGAAAGCTAAAAATATTCTGTCATTTTATTTTGAACGGCTTTGGCACTCAAAAATTCAAATGCATATCTTTTCTGACTCATGTCAACATTACATGTCAACAAATACTGAAGGTCTGTCAGCAATAATTCAGCAGTTGCAGCACTCGGAACATGAAAAATGATTTCAAGGCTTTAAAAACACTTCTTCTTCTATTTGACATTTGTTGCAGCTCCAGCTGTCCCGATTGAAACACCATTCATGTCAAATCATGCAAGACTGCAGACATTATTGTTTAACACACTGTGGACCGTGAAACTGTCTAAATTCCCAGTGATCCCGTACTTTTCTGCATATTGCTCATGTTCCAAAAGTGGAGACTTCCACTCAGTTGGGATTTTCGCTGCAAATTGGCGGTGAGAATAAAATCAGTGGGACAATTGGGGGTGGAGGTGGAGCAACACTCTACCTGCCACATCTGGTATTCAAGATTTGATGAAACAAGACTTAAAATACACATTATAAGCAGAAAAACGAGCTCGATAAATAATGTAAGATGCACCGTGAGTCCAAACGGTTCTTGCCCAGGTGCGTTCTGGCATACGGGTAATTTCATCACCATGGTTACTATGACGTAGCCAAGTTTAACAGAGTTCTTATACTAAAACTCTTTTATTTTTGTCGAAGTGACACCATTCGTTGTCTCAGGAAAGTCTATAAATAGCGGAGCTGCCAGCTCATCTGCGGATCCCCCTCGAGCGTAAGTTTGAGGTAGCCGGCTGAGATTCTCACCATGCCGCTGGTAGGCAGAATGCATCTCGTAGGAGACTAGTATCTAGTCGAGACGGACGGGTCTCCCGACTACTGCGCGCAGTAGTTTCGGTTCCAGAGATCATTCAGTGATCAGGAATCTCCATAATCGGGTCTGCTGGGTGGGAGGGAGGAAGGCAGGACCCGAGATCGTGCGCACGGGCGGACGGGAGGGTGGGCGGTAGGGCGGACGGGAGGGAGGAAGCCAAAACCTAAACAAAATGTCCAAAAAAAAAAAAAAAAAAAAAAAAGGCTTAATGAACAATGATTCATTACGTCTCAGTAACTGCTGAATCTGAACACTTTTCAGAAGCGTGTGTCTGTCAAAAGAGAAAATCTTGCAGGAAATCTTGAAAATCTTTTGTCAAGATTTCCTGCAGTGTGTTCATATCACACATGCCCACACTTCTCTGTCATGCATCACACACACACACACACTATGATAAGATAAGATGAACTTTATTGATCCTGCAGTGGGGAAATTTACTTGTCGTGGCAGCTCATAAGAACAGATAAAGAGTGCAAAAAGTGTGCAAAAACAGTTATATATATATATATATAGAGAGAGAGGTAATAAATTAAATGAACAAATTAAGAAGAATCAGCTTTATTGACAGTATATATATTTTTACATACACACACTGAATTCATCTTCTGCATTTGACCCATCCTTAGTTGAACACACACATGCAACACCCGGCAAATTACATGCAGTGAAACACACACAGGAGCAGTGGGCCGCATCAAGCACCTGGGGAGCATATTGGGGGGTTAAGTGCCTTGCTCAAGGGCACATCAGCTGGCTAATGGAGGGGGGAGAGCATTTGTCGCATTAATCACTCCACCACACCCAAATTTTTCCTGCCCGTCCGGTGGGGGAATCGAACCGGTGACCTTCCGATCACAAGCCGCTCCTCCAACCTCTAGGCCACTGTGACAATTTACGGTAAACACAGTATAATATACAGCTATATACAAGTCACACAAAGCTGCTGGCCCAGACGGCATCGCTGGTCGTGTGCTAAAAGCATGCGCGGAGCAGCTCGCCGGGGTCTTTACGGACATCTTCAACCTGTCCCTTCCCCAAGCAGCTGTGCCAACATGCCTCAAAACCACCTCCATTGTACCAGTCCCAAAACACTCCAGCCCAACATGCCTGAATGACTACCGCCCAGTTGCACTCACACCCATTGTCATGAAGTGCTTGGAGCGGCTGGTTCTGTCACACCTGAAGAGCTACCTCCCACCCACACTGGACCCACATCAGTTTGCCTACCGCAGCAACAGGAGTACAGAGGATGCAATTTCCACAGCACTGCACTCTGTCCTCCCACACCTGGACAATAACAACACATATGCACGGATGCTGTTTGTGGGCTTCAGCTCAGCATTCAACACCGTCAGACCCTCCAAGTTAATCACCAAACTTGGAGATCTGGGCATCAACACCTCCCTCTGCTACCGGATCAGAGACTTCTTGACCAACAGACCTCAGCATGTTAGGTCAGGCAACATCTGTTCCTCCACCATCACACTCAACACAGGCGTACCACAGGGCTGTGTGCTGAGCCCATTCCTCTATTCCCTCTTCACCCATGACTGTAGGCCTGCACATGGATCCAATTCCATCATCAAATTTGCTGATGACACCACAGTTATTGGCCTCATCAGCAACGACGATGAGACAGCCTACAGGGAGGAGGTACAGCACCTGGCTCACATCCTCCTCTCACCCACCTCCTCCTCCCGACCAGCTCATTTAGCCTCTTCCTGTCCCGGTCCGTGCTGCCCGGTCCCCAACAGACCACAGCGTAGTGAATAGCTAATACTAATTATTATTATTATTATTAATACTAATTGTTATTAATACTAATAACACTCATCCAGTGGGAGGAGGGATTTACTTAACTATTTTCTTCTCCATCTCTAGTCTGTGATACTAACATGTGCCTCCTGTGGTGCATGTTACATTATTTAACCTAAAGAAAAACTCCAGTAAAAAAAGGCTTAATGAGCAATGATGAAACATTGCTGTCCAGGAGAAAACTCCGGAATGAAAGCTAAAAATATTCTGTCATTTTATTTTGAACGGCTTTGGCACTCAAAAATTCAAATGCATATCTTTTCTGACTCATGTCAACATTACATGTCAACAAATACTGAAGGTCTGTCAGCAATAATTCAGCAGTTGCAGCACTTGGAACATGAAAAATGATTTCAAGGCTTTAAAAACACTTCTTCTTCTATTTGACATTTGTTGCAGCTCCAGCTGTCCCGATTGAAACACCATTCATGTCAAATCATGCAAGACTGCAGACATTATTGTTTAACACACTGTGGACCGTGAAACTGTCTAAATTCCCAGTGATCCCGTACTTTTCTGCATATTGCTCATGTTCCAAAAGTGGAGACTTCCACTCAGTTGGGATTTTCGCTGCAAATTGGCGGTGAGAATAAAATCAGTGGGACAATTGGGGGTGGAGGTGGAGCAACACTCTACCTGCCACATCTGGTATTCAAGATTTGATGAAACAAGACTTAAAATACACATTATAAGCAGAAAAACGAGCTCGATAAATAATGTAAGATGCACCGTGAGTCCAAACGGTTCTTGCCCAGGTGCGTTCTGGCATACGGGTAATTTCATCACCATGGTTACTATGACGTAGCCAAATTTAACAGAGTTCTTATACTAAAACTCTTTTATTTTTGTCGAAGTGACACCATTCGTTGTCTCAGGAAAGTCTATAAATAGCGGAGCTGCCAGCTCATCTGCGGATCCCCCTCGAACGTAGGTTTGAGGTAGCCGTCTGAGATTCTCACCATGCTGCTGGTAAGCAGGATGCATCTCGTAGGAGACTAGTATCTAGTCGAGACGGACGGGTCTCCCGACTACTGCGCGCAGTAGTTTCGGTTCCAGAGATCATTCAGTGGCCAGGAATCTCGATAATCGGGCCTGCTGGGTGGGAGGGAGGAAGGCAGGACCCGAGATCGTGCGCACGGGCGGACGGGAGGGTGGGCGGTAGGGCGGACGGGAGGGAGGAAGCCAAAACCTAAACAAAATGTCCAAAAAAAAAAAAAAAAAAAAAAAGGCTTAATGAACAATGATTCATTACGTCTCAGTAACTGCTGAATCTGAACACTTTTCAGAAGCGTGTGTCTGTCAAAAGAGAAAATCTTGCAGGAAATCTTGAAAATCTTTTGTCAAGATTTCCTGCAGTGTGTTCATATCACACATGCCCACACTTCTCTGTCATGCATCACACACACACACACACTATGATAAGATAAGATGAACTTTATTGATCCTGCAGTGGGGAAATTTACTTGTCGTGGCAGCTCATAAGAACAGATAAAGAGTGCAAAAAGTGTGCAAAAACAGTTATATATATATATAGAGAGAGAGAGGTAATAAATTAAATGAACAAATTAAGAAGAATCAGCTTTATTGACAGTATATATATTTTTACATACACACACTGAATTCATCTTCTGCATTTGACCCATCCTTAGTTGAACACACACATGCAACACCCAGCAAATTACATGCAGTGAAACACACACAGGAGCAGTGGGCCGCATCAAGCACCTGGGGAGCATATTGGGGGGTTAAGTGCCTTGCTCAAGGGCACATCAGCTGGCTAATGGAGGGGGGAGAGCATTTGTCGCATTAATCACTCCACCACACCCAAATTTTTCCTGCCCGTCCGGTGGGGGAATCGAACCGGTGACCTTCCGATCACAAGCCGCTCCTCCAACCTCTAGGCCACTGTGACAATTTACGGTAAACACAGTATAATATACAGCTATATACAAGTCACACAAAGCTGCTGGCCCAGACGGCATCGCTGGTCGTGTGCTAAAAGCATGCGCGGAGCAGCTCGCCGGGGTCTTTACGGACATCTTCAACCTGTCCCTTCCCCAAGCAGCTGTGCCAACATGCCTCAAAACCACCTCCATTGTACCAGTCCCAAAACACTCCAGCCCAACATGCCTGAATGACTACCGCCCAGTTGCACTCACACCCATTGTCATGAAGTGCTTGGAGCGGCTGGTTCTGTCACACCTGAAGAGCTACCTCCCACCCACACTGGACCCACATCAGTTTGCCTACCGCAGCAACAGGAGTACAGAGGATGCAATTTCCACAGCACTGCACTCTGTCCTCCCACACCTGGACAATAACAACACATATGCACGGATGCTGTTTGTGGGCTTCAGCTCAGCATTCAACACCGTCAGACCCTCCAAGTTAATCACCAAACTTGGAGATCTGGGCATCAACACCTCCCTCTGCTACCGGATCAGAGACTTCTTGACCAACAGACCTCAGCATGTTAGGTCAGGCAACATCTGTTCCTCCACCATCACACTCAACACAGGCGTACCACAGGGCTGTGTGCTGAGCCCATTCCTCTATTCCCTCTTCACCCATGACTGTAGGCCTGCACATGGATCCAATTCCATCATCAAATTTGCTGATGACACCACAGTTATTGGCCTCATCAGCAACGACGATGAGACAGCCTACAGGGAGGAGGTACAGCACCTGGCCACACGGTGCGCAGACAACAACCTGCTCCTTAACACCAGCAAGACAAAGGAGCTCATTGTGGACTTCAGGAGGGAGAGAGGAGGCACGCATAGACACCTGTACATACCCTGTACATACTGTAAATACTGTATACCTGGCACTTACTGCTTATTGTACTTCTGCGGTAGCGCTCCTTCCTGCACTGAGGGTGTAGCAGTCTGCCGCTGAAGGAGCTGCTCAGAGCCTCCACTGTGAGAGGTGTTGTCCATGATGGATGTAAGCTTGGCTCACATCCTCCTCTCACCCACCTCCTCCTCCCGACCAGCTCATTTAGCCTCTTCCTGTCCCGGTCCGTGCTGCCCGGTCCCCAACAGACCACAGCGTAGTGAATAGCTAATACTAATTATTATTATTATTATTAATACTAATTGTTATTAATACTAATAACACTCATCCAGTGGGAGGAGGGATTTACTTAACTATTTTCTTCTTCATCTCTAGTCTGTGATACTAACATGTACCTCCTGTGGTGCATGTTACATTATTTAACCTAAAGAAAAACTCCAGTAAAAAAAAGGCTTAATGAGCAATGATGAAACATTGCTGTCCAGGAGAAAACTCCGGAATGAAAGCTAAAAATATTCTGTCATTTTATTTTGAACGGCTTTGGCACTCAAAAATTCAAATGCATATCTTTTCTGACTCATGTCAACATTACATGTCAACAAATACTGAAGGTCTGTCAGCAATAATTCAGCAGTTGCAGCACTTGGAACATGAAAAATGATTTCAAGGCTTTAAAAACACTTCTTCTTCTATTTGACATTTGTTGCAGCTCCAGCTGTCCCGATTGAAACACCATTCATGTCAAATCATGCAAGACTGCAGACATTATTGTTTAACACACTGTGGACCGTGAAACTGTCTAAATTCCCAGTGATCCCGTACTTTTCTGCATATTGCTCATGTTCCAAAAGTGGAGACTTCCACTCAGTTGGGATTTTCGCTGCAAATTGGCGGTGAGAATAAAATCAGTGGGACAATTGGGGGTGGAGGTGGAGCAACACTCTACCTGCCACATCTGGTATTCAAGATTTGATGAAACAAGACTTAAAATACACATTATAAGCAGAAAAACGAGCTCGATAAATAATGTAAGATGCACCGTGAGTCCAAACGGTTCTTGCCCAGGTGCGTTCTGGCATACGGGTAATTTCATCACCATGGTTACTATGACGTAGCCAAATTTAACAGAGTTCTTATACTAAAACTCTTTTATTTTTGTCGAAGTGACACCATTCGTTGTCTCAGGAAAGTCTATAAATAGCGGAGCTGCCAGCTCATCTGCGGATCCCCCTCGAACGTAGGTTTGAGGTAGCCGGCTGAGATTCTCACCATGCTGCTGGTAAGCAGGATGCATCTCGTAGGAGACTAGTATCTAGTCGAGACGGACGGGTCTCCCGACTACTGCGCGCAGTAGTTTCGGTTCCAGAGATCATTCAGTGGCCAGGAATCTCGATAATCGGGCCTGCTGGGTGGGAGGGAGGAAGGCAGGACCCGAGATCGTGCGCACGGGCGGACGGGAGGGTGGGCGGTAGGGCGGACGGGAGGGAGGAAGCCAAAACCTAAACAAAATGTCCAAAAAAAAAAAAAAAAAAAAAAGGCTTAATGAACAATGATTCATTACGTCTCAGTAACTGCTGAATCTGAACACTTTTCAGAAGCGTGTGTCTGTCAAAAGAGAAAATCTTGCAGGAAATCTTGAAAATCTTTTGTCAAAATTTCCTGCAGTGCGTTCATATCACACATGCCCACACTTCTCTGTCATGCATCACACACACACACACACTATGATAAGATAAGATGAACTTTATTGATCCTGCAGTGGGGAAATTTACTTGTCGTGGCAGCTCATAAGAACAGATAAAGAGTGCAAAAAGTGTGCAAAAACAGTTATATATATATATATATATATATATAGAGGTAATAAATTAAATGAACAAATTAAGAAGAATCAGCTTTATTGACAGTATATATATTTTTACATACACACACTGAATTCATCTTCTGCATTTGACCCATCCTTAGTTGAACACACACATGCAACACCCAGCAAATTACATGCAGTGAAACACACACAGGAGCAGTGGGCCGCATCAAGCACCTGGGGAGCATATTGGGGGGTTAAGTGCCTTGCTCAAGGGCACATCAGCTGGCTAATGGAGGGGGGAGAGCATTAATCACTCCACCACACCCAAATTTTTTCTGCCCGTCCGGTGGGGGAATCGAACCGGTGACCTTCCGATCACAAGCCGCTCCTCCAACCTCTAGGCCACTGTGACAATTTACGGTAAACACAGTATAATATACAGCTATATACAAGTCACACAAAGCTGCTGGCCCAGACGGCATCGCTGGTCGTGTGCTAAAAGCATGCGCGGAGCAGCTCGCCGGGGTCTTTACGGACATCTTCAACCTGTCCCTTCCCCAAGCAGCTGTGCCAACATGCCTCAAAACCACCTCCATTGTACCAGTCCCAAAACACTCCAGCCCAACATGCCTGAATGACTACCGCCCAGTTGCACTCACACCCATTGTCATGAAGTGCTTGGAGCGGCTGGTTCTGTCACACCTGAAGAGCTACCTCCCACCCACACTGGACCCACATCAGTTTGCCTACCGCAGCAACAGGAGTACAGAGGATGCAATTTCCACAGCACTGCACTCTGTCCTCCCACACCTGGACAATAACAACACATATGCACGGATGCTGTTTGTGGGCTTCAGCTCAGCATTCAACACCGTCAGACCCTCCAAGTTAATCACCAAACTTGGAGATCTGGGCATCAACACCTCCCTCTGCTACCGGATCAGAGACTTCTTGACCAACAGACCTCAGCATGTTAGGTCAGGCAACATCTGTTCCTCCACCATCACACTCAACACAGGCGTACCACAGGGCTGTGTGCTGAGCCCATTCCTCTATTCCCTCTTCACCCATGACTGTAGGCCTGCACATGGATCCAATTCCATCATCAAATTTGCTGATGACACCACAGTTATTGGCCTCATCAGCAACGACGATGAGACAGCCTACAGGGAGGAGGTACAGCACCTGGCCACACGGTGCGCAGACAACAACCTGCTCCTTAACACCAGCAAGACAAAGGAGCTCATTGTGGACTTCAGGAGGGAGAGAGGAGGCACGCATAGACACCTGTACATACCCTGTACATACTGTAAATACTGTATACCTGGCACTTACTGCTTATTGTACTTCTGCGGTAGCGCTCCTTCCTGCACTGAGGGTGTAGCAGTCTGCCGCTGAAGGAGCTGCTCAGAGCCTCCACTGTGAGAGGTGTTGTCCATGATGGATGTAAGCTTGGCTCACATCCTCCTCTCACCCACCTCCTCCTCCCGACCAGCTCATTTAGCCTCTTCCTGTCCCGGTCCGTGCTGCCCGGTCCCCAACAGACCACAGCGTAGTGAATAGCTAATACTAATTATTATTATTATTATTAATACTAATTGTTATTAATACTAATAACACTCATCCAGTGGGAGGAGGGATTTACTTAACTATTTTCTTCTCCATCTCTAGTCTGTGATACTAACATGTGCCTCCTGTGGTGCATGTTACATTATTTAACCTAAAGAAAAACTCCAGTAAAAAAAGGCTTAATGAGCAATGATGAAACATTGCTGTCCAGGAGAAAACTCCGGAATGAAAGCTAAAAATATTCTGTCATTTTATTTTGAACGGCTTTGGCACTCAAAAATTCAAATGCATATCTTTTCTGACTCATGTCAACATTACATGTCAACAAATACTGAAGGTCTGTCAGCAATAATTCAGCAGTTGCAGCACTCGGAACATGAAAAATGATTTCAAGGCTTTAAAAACACTTCTTCTTCTATTTGACATTTGTTGCAGCTCCAGCTGTCCCGATTGAAACACCATTCATGTCAAATCATGCAAGACTGCAGACATTATTGTTTAACACACTGTGGACCGTGAAACTGTCTAAATTCCCAGTGATCCCGTACTTTTCTGCATATTGCTCATGTTCCAAAAGTGGAGACTTCCACTCAGTTGGGATTTTCGCTGCAAATTGGCGGTGAGAATAAAATCAGTGGGACAATTGGGGGTGGAGGTGGAGCAACACTCTACCTGCCACATCTGGTATTCAAGATTTGATGAAACAAGACTTAAAATACACATTATAAGCAGAAAAACGAGCTCGATAAATAATGTAAGATGCACCGTGAGTCCAAACGGTTCTTGCCCAGGTGCGTTCTGGCATACGGGTAATTTCATCACCATGGTTACTATGACGTAGCCAAATTTAACAGAGTTCTTATACTAAAACTCTTTTATTTTTGTCGAAGTGACACCATTCGTTGTCTCAGGAAAGTCTATAAATAGCGGAGCTGCCAGCTCATCTGCGGATCCCCCTCGAACGTAGGTTTGAGGTAGCCGGCTGAGATTCTCACCATGCTGCTGGTAAGCAGGATGCATCTCGTAGGAGACTAGTATCTAGTCGAGACGGACGGGTCTCCCGACTACTGCGCGCAGTAGTTTCGGTTCCAGAGATCATTCAGTGGCCAGGAATCTCGATAATCGGGCCTGCTGGGTGGGAGGGAGGAAGGCAGGACCCGAGATCGTGCGCACGGGCGGACGGGAGGGTGGGCGGTAGGGCGGACGGGAGGGAGGAAGCCAAAACCTAAACAAAATGTCCAAAAAAAAAAAAAAAAAAAAAAGGCTTAATGAACAATGATTCATTACGTCTCAGTAACTGCTGAATCTGAACACTTTTCAGAAGCGTGTGTCTGTCAAAAGAGAAAATCTTGCAGGAAATCTTGAAAATCTTTTGTCAAGATTTCCTGCAGTGCGTTCATATCACACATGCCCACACTTCTCTGTCATGCATCACACACACACACACACACACACTATGATAAGATAAGATGAACTTTATTGATCCTGCAGTGGGGAAATTTACTTGTCGTGGCAGCTCATAAGAACAGATAAAGAGTGCAAAAAGTGTGCAAAAACAGTTATATATATATATATAGAGAGAGAGGTAATAAATTAAATGAACAAATTAAGAAGAATCAGCTTTATTGACAGTATATATATTTTTACATACACACACTGAATTCATCTTCTGCATTTGACCCATCCTTAGTTGAACACACACATGCAACACCCAGCAAATTACATGCAGTGAAACACACACAGGAGCAGTGGGCCGCATCAAGCACCTGGGGAACATATTGGGGGGTTAAGTGCCTTGCTCAAGGGCACATCAGCTGGCTAATGGAGGGGGGAGAGCATTTGTCGCATTAATCACTCCACCACACCCAAATTTTTCCTGCCCGTCCAGTGGGGGAATCGAACCGGTGACCTTCCGATCACAAGCCGCTCCTCCAACCTCTAGGCCACTGTGACAATTTACGGTAAACACAGTATAATATACAGCTATATACAAGTCACACAAAGCTGCTGGCCCAGACGGCATCGCTGGTCGTGTGCTAAAAGCATGCGCGGAGCAGCTCGCCGGGGTCTTTACGGACATCTTCAACCTGTCCCTTCCCCAAGCAGCTGTGCCAACATGCCTCAAAACCACCTCCATTGTACCAGTCCCAAAACACTCCAGCCCAACATGCCTGAATGACTACCGCCCAGTTGCACTCACACCCATTGTCATGAAGTGCTTGGAGCGGCTGGTTCTGTCACACCTGAAGAGCTACCTCCCACCCACACTGGACCCACATCAGTTTGCCTACCGCAGCAACAGGAGTACAGAGGATGCAATTTCCACAGCACTGCACTCTGTCCTCCCACACCTGGACAATAACAACACATTTGCACGGATGCTGTTTGTGGGCTTCAGCTCAGCATTCAACACCGTCAGACCCTCCAAGTTAATCACCAAACTTGGAGATCTGGGCATCAACACCTCCCTCTGCTACCGGATCAGAGACTTCTTGACCAACAGACCTCAGCATGTTAGGTCAGGCAACATCTGTTCCTCCACCATCACACTCAACACAGGCGTACCACAGGGCTGTGTGCTGAGCCCATTCCTCTATTCCCTCTTCACCCATGACTGTAGGCCTGCACATGGATCCAATTCCATCATCAAATTTGCTGATGACACCACAGTTATTGGCCTCATCAGCAACGACGATGAGACAGCCTACAGGGAGGAGGTACAGCACCTGGCCACACGGTGCGCAGACAACAACCTGCTCCTTAACACCAGCAAGACAAAGGAGCTCATTGTGGACTTCAGGAGGGAGAGAGGAGGCACGCATAGACACCTGTACATACCCTGTACATACTGTAAATACTGTATACCTGGCACTTACTGCTTATTGCACTTCTGGTTAGATGCCAAACTGTGTTTCGTTGCATTGTACTTGTACATGTGCAATGACAATAAAGTTGATTCTAATCTAATCTATTCTAAGTCCTCAAAAGGGAGGAAAAGAGGACTAGACCATTGAATTATGTACGTAGTCTAACCGCAGTGGGAATGAAGGACCTGCGGTAGCGCTCCTTCCTGCACTGAGGGTGTAGCAGTCTGCCACTGAAGGAGCTGCTCAGAGCCTCCACTGTGAGAGGTGTTGTCCATGATGGATGTAAGCTTGGCTCACATCCTCCTCTCACCCACCTCCTCCTCCCGACCAGCTCATTTAGCCTCTTCCTGTCCCGGTCCGTGCTGCCCGGTCCCCAACAGACCACAGCGTAGTGAATAGCTAATACTAATTATTATTATTATTATTAATACTAATTGTTATTAATACTAATAACACTCATCCAGTGGGAGGAGGGATTTACTTAACTATTTTCTTCTCCATCTCTAGTCTGTGATACTAACATGTACCTCCTGTGGTGCATGTTACATTATTTAACCTAAAGAAAAACTCCAGTAAAAAAAAGGCTTAATGAGCAATGATGAAACATTGCTGTCCAGGAGAAAACTCCGGAATGAAAGCTAAAAATATTCTGTCATTTTATTTTGAACGGCTTTGGCACTCAAAAATTCAAATGCATATCTTTTCTGACTCATGTCAACATTACATGTCAACAAATACTGAAGGTCTGTCAGCAATAATTCAGCAGTTGCAGCACTTGGAACATGAAAAATGATTTCAAGGCTTTAAAAACACTTCTTCTTCTATTTGACATTTGTTGCAGCTCCAGCTGTCCCGATTGAAACACCATTCATGTCAAATC
Source organism: Scatophagus argus (assembly GCF_020382885.2). NCBI lineage: Eukaryota > Metazoa > Chordata > Actinopteri > Scatophagidae > Scatophagus > Scatophagus argus. The sequence continues at coordinate 13,809,294 of NC_058497.1, read as the reverse complement.
ATGCAAGACTGCAGACATTATTGTTTAACACACTGTGGACCGTGAAACTGTCTAAATTCCCAGTGATCCCGTACTTTTCTGCATATTGCTCATGTTCCCAAAGTGGAGACTTCCACTCAGTTGGGATTTTCGCTGCAAATTGGCGGTGAGAATAAAATCAGTGGGACAATTGGGGGTGGAGGTGGAGCAACACTCTACCTGCCACATCTGGTATTCAAGATTTGATGAAACAAGACTTAAAATACACATTATAAGCAGAAAAACGAGCTCGATAAATAATGTAAGATGCACCGTGAGTCCAAACGGTTCTTGCCCAGGTGCGTTCTGGCATACGGGTAATTTCATCACCATGGTTACTATGACGTAGCCAAGTTTAACAGAGTTCTTATACTAAAACTCTTTTATTTTTGTCGAAGTGACGCCATTCGTTGTCTCAGGAAAGTCTATAAATAGCGGAGCTGCCAGCTCATCTGCGGATCCCCCTCGAGCGTAAGTTTGAGGTAGCCGTCTGAGATTCTCACCATGCTGCTGGTAAGCAGGATGCATCTCGTAGGAGACTAGTGTCTAGTCGAGACGGACGGGTCTCCCGACTACTGCGCGCAGTAGTTTCGGTTCCAGAGATCATTCAGTGATCAGGAATCTCCATAATCGGGTCTGCTGGGTGGGAGGGAGGAAGGCAGGACCCGAGATCGTGCGCACGGGCGGACGGGAGGGTGGGCGGTAGGGCGGACGGGAGGGAGGAAGCCAAAACCTAAACAAAATGTCCAAAAAAAAAAAAAAAAAAAAAAAAAGGCTTAATGAACAATGATTCATTACGTCTCAGTAACTGCTGAATCTGAACACTTTTCAGAAGCGTGTGTCTGTCAAAAGAGAAAATCTTGCAGGAAATCTTGAAAATCTTTTGTCAAGATTTCCTGCAGTGTGTTCATATCACACATGCCCACACTTCTCTGTCATGCATCACACACACACACACACACAGACGGCATCGCTGGTCGTGTGCTAAAAGCATGCGAGGAGCAGCTCGCCGGGGTCTTTACGGACATCTTCAACCTGTCCCTTCCCCAAGCAGCTGTGCCAACATGCTTCAAAACCACCTCCATTGTACCAGTCCCAAAACACTCCAGCCCAACATGCCTGAATGACTACCGCCCAGTTGCACTCACACCCATTGTCATGAAGTGCTTGGAGCGGCTGGTTCTGTCACACCTGAAGAGCTACCTCCCACCCACACCGGACCCACATCAGTTTGCCTACCGCAGCAACAGGAGTACAGAGGATGCAATTTCCACAGCACTGCACTCTGTCCTCCCACACTTGGACAATAACAACACATATGCACGGATGCTGTTTGTGGGCTTCAGCTCAGCATTCAACACCGTCAGACCCTCCAAGTTAATCACCAAACTTGGAGATCTGGGCATCAACACCTCCCTCTGCTACCGGATCAGAGACTTCTTGACCAACAGACCTCAGCATGTTAGGTCAGGCAACATCTGTTCCTCCACCATCACACTCAACACAGGCGTACCACAGGGCTGTGTGCTGAGCCCATTCCTCTATTCCCTCTTCACCCATGACTGTAGGCCTGCACATGGATCCAATTCCATCATCAAATTTGCTGATGACACCACAGTTATTGGCCTCATCAGCAACGACGATGAGACAGCCTACAGGAAGGAGGTACAGCACCTGGCCACACGGTGCGCAGACAACAACCTGCTCCTTAACACCAGCAAGACAAAGGAGCTCATTGTGGACTTCAGGAGGGAGAGAGGAGGCACGCATAGACACCTGTACATACCCTGTACATACTGTAAATACTGTATACCTGGCACTTACTGCTTATTGCACTTCTGGTTAGATGCCAAACTGCGTTTCGTTGCATTGTACTTGTACATGTGCAATGACAATAAAGTTGATTCTAATCTAATCTATTCTAAGTCCTCAAAAGGGAGGAAAAGAGGACTAGACCATTGAATTATGTACGTAGTCTAACCGCAGTGGGAATGAAGGACCTGCGGTAGCGCTCCTTCCTGCACTGAGGGTGTAGCAGTCTGCCACTGAAGGAGCTGCTCAGAGCCTCCACTGTGAGAGGTGTTGTCCATGATGGATGTAAGCTTGGCTCACATCCTCCTCTCACCCACCTCCTCCTCCCGACCAGCTCATTTAGCCTCTTCCTGTCCCGGTCCGTGCTGCCCGGTCCCCAACAGACCACAGCGTAGTGAATAGCTAATACTAATTATTATTATTATTATTAATACTAATTGTTATTAATACTAATAACACTCATCCAGTGGGAGGAGGGATTTACTTAACTATTTTCTTCTCCATCTCTAGTCTGTGATACTAACATGTACCTCCTGTGGTGCATGTTACATTATTTAACCTAAAGAAAAACTCCAGTAAAAAAAGGCTTAATGAGCAATGATGAAACATTGCTGTCCAGGAGAAAACTCCGGAATGAAAGCTAAAAATATTCTGTCATTTTATTTTGAACGGCTTTGGCACTCAAAAATTCAAATGCATATCTTTTCTGACTCATGTCAACATTACATGTCAACAAATACTGAAGGTCTGTCAGCAATAATTCAGCAGTTGCAGCACTTGGAACATGAAAAATGATTTCAAGGCTTTAAAAACACTTCTTCTTCTATTTGACATTTGTTGCAGCTCCAGCTGTCCCGATTGAAACACCATTCATGTCAAATCATGCAAGACTGCAGACATTATTGTTTAACACACTGTGGACCGTGAAACTGTCTAAATTCCCAGTGATCCCGTACTTTTCTGCATATTGCTCATGTTCCTACATGTTCCAACCTAAACAAAAAAAAGTATAGTTATATATCAAAAGAAGGGAAGGGCCAATATGTAACCTGAAATACGCTGTATGCTGGTCTTCACGTTTGTTGTTGAAGCTCTGTGCGCTACACCCCAGCACTGCAGGTGGCAGTAGTGTGTCGGAAACGAGAACATCCGGGTATTTACAAAATTGCGCTTGTCTAACGTTTGCGTATTATTCAACGTAGAGGCGTAACTGACTATTAGTAAGAAATACTTGAATCTGGCGTATCTGTCGTCTGTGATTTCCGCTGAACTGTGCTCAACGTGTGGCCGCTGTCGTTCATCGTGCGTGATGCAGTTTCACGACGACAAATGAATACAACAGTGAATCAGAAAAGGACAACAGACCTTTGAACGAGAAATGTTGTGGTAGCTTACCGTGTGCGGGAAAAAGGCTTTCTTCAGAGTTAAGAAATCACCCTGGTAGTAAAGGTAGCAAGGTAAGCAGTGTTGCAAGCATTTCCGTTTTGTTAACATTGAGCCGTGAGCTGCTATGCTAGTTTTAGCAGCTTACCGCCTCATCGTTACCGCTTGGCCTAATCGACCACTGGATTGCCACGCTCGAAAAAAAAGGTTTTGCAGATTTTGGGTGAAACGTATGGTAAACAATCTAGAATTTCTGTTTAATTATGTGAAGTTTACTGAATGGATAATGAGCTAAATCTGCAATTTAAGTTCTGCGTTTGTCCCTCACGGGAAGCCATGTTGCTAAGCTAGCTAGCTAACCGCTAGTTAACTATCGGCATGGTAACTTTGCTATTACATTTCCAGGTCAGTGTGAAATTGTTGTTTTTTACACTGTCAATAGGCGAGTATCAGATTGCGTCGAATTTCAATTTAAGTTTCGCCTGCAATGGCTTCTCCAACATTTCTTGGTGTGCATGAGGTAACGTTAGCATTTTGTCGAAATGGCGAGTAACCTGCAACAATTTCCTGCGGGATCAATAAAGTTCTTATCTTCATTGTTGGAGCGAACCAGAGAACTCGTTGCACTAATTTAATGTTACGAACAGAATTTGACTTGAAACATTAAAACTAAACGCTTACACACATTTTTGGGGTCAGCATTGATGAGGATTTTTTTGCTCGGTGTTTTTGTTTTTAGTAGCGAGGCGCCATGGCAGCTACCTTCCCCTACAGAGGGGTCCCTGCAGGGATGCCTCCAGGTGTACCCCCTCCTGCGCCGGTCCCAGATTTCATGTCGGAGGAAAAGCTCCAAGAGAAAGGTTTGTTGACTTTCATTCAATGTAGTACGTTCATGGTTTTATTGAATGTCAAGTGTTATATGATAATTGAACGTGGTTAGTTTTGTCGTTAAACGTTATATGTCATCTAATTCTACAGCAAGAAAATGGCAGCAGCTGCAGGCAAAGCGCTACTCAGAAAAGAGAAAGTTTGGCTTTGTGGATGCTCAGAAGGAAGACATGCCACCTGAGCATGTTCGCAAGATCATTAGGGACCATGGAGACATGACCAATAGAAAGTTTCGCCATGACAAGAGAGTGTACCTTGGGTAACAATGATTTTTTTTCAGTAATAAATAATCCTAGGTAGAATAAAATGTACATGTAAGCTTAAAACTGACTGTGTAATTTTTATTTGTTTTCTCAGTGTTTAAGAGGATCCATTACCACTAACATAGTTCATCCTTTATCTTTTTGTTTGCAGTGCCCTCAAGTACATGCCCCATGCAGTTCTGAAGCTGCTGGAAAACATGCCTATGCCCTGGGAACAGATCCGAGATGTGCCTGTCCTCTACCACATTACTGGAGCCATTTCCTTTGTGAATGAAATCCCCTGGGTCATAGAGCCGGTCTACATTGCGCAGTGGGGGTAAGTTCGAGTCTTGTGGGTGTTGGGTGATGATCATGTTTGTACTACATGTGCATAAAGTGCATTGTAGTCATTTGAATATGTAAAATATGTATATAGTCATTTGTATCCCATATTCTTCCTCCAGCACCATGTGGATCATGATGCGTCGTGAAAAGCGTGATCGTAGGCACTTCAAGAGGATGCGCTTTCCACCATTTGATGATGAGGAGCCTCCACTGGATTATGCTGACAACATTCTTGATGTGGAACCATTGGAGGCCATCCAGATGGAGCTGGACCCTGAGGAGGACTCTTCATGTGTGGAGTGGTTCTATGAGCACCAGCCCCTCAAAGACACTGCCAAGTATGCCATCCTTGTCACACCTTGCCACAAACATTTTAAGATTTTATATATTCAGCTGAGCTTTAGCATGCAAAATCAAACAATAATTAATTTGTGCCCTTTTCAGGTTTGTGAACGGCACCACCTACCGTCGCTGGCAGTTCACCCTGCCAATGATGTCTACACTGTACCGCTTGGCCAATCAGCTGCTGACAGACCTGGTGGATTTTAATTACTTTTATTTGTTTGACCTCAAGGCCTTCTTCACTTCGAAGGCCTTAAATATGGCCATTCCCGGTGGACCAAAATTTGAGCCTCTGGTTCGGGACATCAATCTCCAGTAAGGACCTCCCGCTTTTAATAAATGATAGACCCACAGTCATTACATAATCACTTTTAGTGATTTGTAGAGGCTGGTCGGCGGGAAAATGCTCGTATGCTCATGAAACTTAACACTTTTATGAGGCTTTTCTATCCATTTTGCTTTTGAGAACTTGTATCTTGTAAATGTTTGAATGATAATCCTGTTCTACCTCAGACAAAACAAAGTAAGAACAGATGCTGGATGACTTGTAACATGACTGATTCTTGTGTTTCTCCTGCAGAGATGAAGACTGGAATGAGTTCAACGACATCAACAAGATCATCATCCGACAGCCTATCAGGACTGAGTACAAAATCGCCTTCCCCTACCTGTACAACAACTTGCCACACCATGTCCACCTCACCTGGTAATAAATGAATAAATAATTATTTTTTAAATTTGCTGTTCATTAAAAAGTATTTTGAAATAATATAAGGAGAAGTAGTTTAGCTTTGAATTGTGTGAAATTTCCCTGAAGTTCTTTGTTCAACAATTTACAATAATATTTTTCACACTGGCTATGACCAATGAAAATTACTCATGACTTTACCCCTGCAGGTATCACACACCAAACGTGGTGTTCATCAAGACAGAGGATCCAGATCTCCCTGCATTCTACTTCGATCCGCTGATCAACCCCATCTCACACAGACATTCTGTCAAAGTAAGTGTGTATGATTGGGGTAGATTATTATTCTGCCTTTAGTAGTCACATGCAGAGTTTTCAATGAAGTCCTCTTACAAAGGCGCACTTGCATTGGTCTGCTTGCCTGTGCGTAAGAACTGGAGGAAAACTGAAATGAATGGTGACTCTTCTATGTATTGCTGGCTGCAGTTGCAGTCGGCCCTTCACCATTCAGATATTACTTCTGATAATTTCAGTCTTAAATGTCAGATTGATTTGGCTAAATCTTCTACAGGAATGAAGCAGATCCCTTTTCACTGCAACTGTTCTTTTTAAAGGACAACTCATTCTTTTACTTGCTCTTTAGTTTATATTGTAATTTCTTGCGTCCACTCAGAGTCAGGAGCCTCTGCCAGATGATGATGAGGAGTTTGAGCTTCCTGAGTATGTAGAGCCCTTCCTCAAGGAAACCCCACTCTACACAGACAACACAGCCAATGGCATTGCTTTGCTGTGGGCGCCAAGACCCTTCAATCTCCGGTCTGGACGCACAAGACGTGCCATTGATATCCCCCTCATCAAAAACTGGTGAGCTAACTAACCAACATTTTTTTATCAAGGCTAAATATTTCGTAATGTACTGATGGAAAAACAAATGGGTCAACTTTGTGGAAAGTTTATTTTCTTTATCTCATCCAGATGATGAACATTTTATGGCGATATTCTAAATGGGAGGGGTTAAATTATTCTACAGGTACCGTGAGCACTGCCCTGCAGGACAGCCAGTGAAAGTGAGAGTGTCATACCAGAAACTGCTGAAGTACTATGTGCTCAATGCTCTCAAACACAGACCGCCCAAAGCCCAGAAGAAGAGGTGAGCATCATTAGACACTCTTTTGATTGCTTGTTAAACCGTATTTCTAATTCAAGCTTTGTTTTTGTTCATCAATCAGCTTGTCTGTAAAGATATTCCCTTTTTCCTGTCTTTCAGGTATCTGTTCCGCTCCTTCAAAGCAACCAAGTTCTTTCAGTCCACCAAGCTGGATTGGGTAGAGGTGGGTCTTCAGGTTTGCCGACAGGGCTACAACATGCTCAATTTGCTCATCCACCGCAAGAACCTCAACTACCTGCATCTCGACTACAACTTCAACCTGAAGCCTGTCAAGACTCTGACTACCAAGGTAAAAATCTCCAGCACACATCCACCATTTGGTTTACTCCTCTGACATAGTTATGTGTAAATTAACATCAAAAATGTATATTAAATGTTGACATGAATTCAACGTGTTTGAATTGTCTGCAAAATCTAAAGTTGCAAATGTAGTAGTTAATCCACATTTTTTGCGAAGCTAAAGACATGATTTATGCTCTGTTTATATCGTTACAAAATGTCTTACTGCCTTCTGGTGCCAAGATCAGTTTGTAAGTCTATTATTTTCACCAGTCTTAAAACGCAACTTTTTGTCTCGTCTCTATCCCACAGGAGAGAAAGAAGTCTCGATTCGGCAATGCCTTTCATCTGTGCAGAGAGGTGCTGCGTCTCAGCAAGCTGGTGGTGGACAGCCACGTGCAGTACAGACTGGGAAATGTGGATGCTTTCCAGGTGAGTACAGGAGCAGATTTAGCACAACGCCTCCCATCTGCATCTGAGCTGTACCTGCATTCTTCCTTTTTTTTCTAGGAGTGTGATTTCGTCAACTTTACCATGTGGGCAAATAAAGCCACTTATTGAGCACAAAGTTTTATTTTCACAGGGCAAGAGTACTCGTTGCAATTTGAAAGCGTGATTTACTTTTTGAGCATAAAATGTATTTTAGTGTATTGTTCTTCAGTGTGATCTGTTGTTTGTATTGTCAGTGGTGGTAATGTTTTAACATTAGTTGGAAATGGAAATTTTTAAGATTATTTTACAGTGATTTCACATTTGACCAATCCCAGTATTTTGCCTCCATATTGTAGTTGGCTGATGGGCTGCAGTACATCTTCGCTCATGTGGGTCAGCTGACAGGCATGTATCGCTACAAGTACAAGTTGATGAGACAAATCCGGATGTGCAAAGATCTGAAGCATTTGATCTACTACCGGTTCAACACTGTAAGTAAACCCAGTGTATTTGATCTTTAAACTGTTTGTGTACTGTAGATACTTTTTTCAGTGTCCAAAGAAAAGGTTTCTCACCAACTTGGCATCTAAATATTGCATTTGCCGTTTGCCTCAGGGTCCGGTGGGTAAGGGTCCAGGCTGTGGCTTCTGGGCTCCTGGCTGGAGAGTGTGGCTGTTCTTCATGAGGGGCATCACTCCACTGTTGGAGAGGTGGCTGGGGAATCTGCTGGCCAGGCAATTTGAAGGTATGCATATACACCTTGTGTTTTTTGGTTTGGTTGAGATTGTGGTATGAAGCATAGAGGTTTATATCAGCAGAAGCTAAACTGTTTAAGCAACAACTGCTTTTGAATTCCCCAACAGGACGGCACTCCAAGGGTGTAGCAAAGACTGTGACCAAACAGCGTGTGGAGTCTCACTTTGACCTGGAGCTGCGTGCTGCTGTGATGCATGACATCTTGGACATGATGCCTGAGGGAATCAAACAGAACAAGGCCAGAACCATCCTGCAGCACCTCAGTGAATCCTGGAGGTGCTGGAAGGCCAACATCCCTTGGAAGGTCAGTTTTTCTTTGCCTCGCACTCAGTGATGTAAACAGTGGGCCCATCTTATCCTGAAGGCTGGGCACATGTACTAGATGTGGTTAAAAATGCAATTTTATTCAGTTCAAACACTTTCTTTTTAATGTACCGAATTCACAATGAGAAGATTTTAAAAATATGCAAGTGGAGGTTGCAGGTTCTAAGTTGTTGAACTCAATATTTATTTAATTTTTTGAATTAAATTTTCATTACAGGTGCCAGGCCTGCCCACTCCCATCGAGAACATGATCTTGCGCTACGTGAAGGCTAAAGCTGACTGGTGGACCAACACTGCCCATTACAACCGTGAGCGAATCCGCCGTGGGGCCACTGTGGACAAGACAGTGTGCAAGAAGAACCTGGGGAGACTGACCCGTCTGTACCTGAAAGCTGAGCAGGAGAGACAGCACAACTACCTGAAGGTAACACACAGAGAAAGAGATACCTCAATAAGTAAATATAGACAAAAACACTTTCTATAGCTTTTTGTGAGTGTGTGTGTATTCGGAAAGAATACATAAACTATTGATTAAATTTTACTTTTCTTTGGTCAGTGACCTTAAATAAACCCTTATTTGTATTTAGTAATAACTTTGTATGTGTAGGTGATTGTCATTATGTGGCAAGATAAATATGATGCACTCACACAAAATGCAAGTTTTGAATGAAGTCCTCTTACAAAGGCGCACTTGCATTGGTTGCTTGCCTGTGCGTAAGAACTGGAGGAATATTAAAAGGACTGGTGGCTCTTTTATCACTGGCTGCAATTGCAGTTGGCCTCTCACCATTCAGATATTGCTTGTGAGAAATTATACTGTGTCAACATTTACTCTTTGTACTGGCTAGTGACAGCTTAACGTACAAAGATTAAGTTAGTGTCTTTACATAAAAGCGTATATGTTTTGCCTACAGGATGGTCCCTACATCACAGCTGAAGAGGCAGTAGCCATCTACACCACCACTGTTCACTGGCTGGAGAGTCGGCGGTTCTCGCCCATCCCTTTCCCTCCACTGTCCTACAAGCATGACACCAAGCTGCTCATCCTGGCCCTGGAGAGGCTCAAGGAGGCATACAGGTAAACACAGCTTCATTGTGGCCATCTTTATCAGCAAGGTTTTATTCACGCCAGCCAACCCAACTGTGAGATTATTTTATTTGACATCATCAGTTTGTGTCTCTTTTATCTACTAGCGTCAAGTCTCGTTTGAACCAAAGTCAGAGGGAGGAGCTGGGCCTGATAGAGCAGGCGTATGACAATCCTCACGAGGCTTTGTCCAGGATCAAACGTCACCTGCTCACCCAGAGAGCCTTCAAAGAGGTGCAGATACTTTTGAAATTTTTGAAAATTTCATTTGTCGTTTACAGTGAGGTTTCTGCTGCCAAACACCCATTTGGAATTTAAAGACAAACTATTGGTCCACAGTGTACTACCTTTTATATTCCACATGTCAGTTTGCAAACAATGCAAATGTAAACCAAGTTACATGGAAAACAATGTTGAAAAACTCTTAATGTCAACAGCATTCATCTTTTTTGTAAATTATTGCAAACTCTTTGCTGTAAACTGTTGGAGCTTTGATGACATATTCAATTCCGTTCAGTCTCAGATGTACTTTTTCTTTTCAGGTGGGTATCGAGTTCATGGACCTGTACAGTCATCTGGTGCCCGTGTATGATGTAGAGCCCCTGGAGAAGATCACAGATGCCTACCTGGACCAGTACCTGTGGTATGAGGCAGACAAGAGACGTCTCTTCCCACCCTGGATCAAACCTGCTGACACTGAACCACCACCACTGCTGGTCTACAAGTGGTGCCAAGGTCAGACTGCGTTGTGTGCTTGTTAAAATGAAAACCTGTAAAAAACCTGTAGAAGAGAGTTTACTGTAAGTTAGTCTGATCAAATTGTGTAATACCTTGATATGCATTTAGGTGGAATTAAACTTAAACTTGTGTTCATAACATGCATCTCATCTGATGACTCCTGTTAAGTTCGCAGGACCAATAGTCAAATGTTATCTGAAGCCTTTTTGGTAATTCTCCTCAGGCATCAACAACTTGCAGGATGTGTGGGAGACTGCAGAGGGAGAGTGCAACGTGATGCTGGAGTCTCGCTATGAGAAGATGTATGAGAAGATCGATCTGACCCTGCTCAACAGGCTGCTGCGTCTTATTGTTGACCACAACATTGCTGATTACATGACAGCCAAGAACAACGTGGTGATCAACTACAAGGTAAATACACTCATCGAACCGCATATGATTTATTATCATCTTTGTAGACATTTTCTTATAAATTTCATAAGTAACTTCTAGCTCAGTGTAGCCTTCTTTCCATTTTGAGACAGTCAAGTTTTTACTGGTATTTGATCTAAAAGTTGTCTGTGTCTTCTCTTCCTCTCTCTGTCTGTCTAGGATATGAACCACACCAACTCTTATGGTATCATCAGGGGGCTCCAGTTTGCATCATTCATCGTGCAGTACTATGGCCTGGTGATGGACCTGCTGGTGCTGGGCCTGCACCGTGCCAGCGAGATGGCTGGCCCACCTCAGATGCCCAACGACTTCCTCAGTTTCCAAGACACGGCCACCGAGAGCGCCCACCCAATCAGACTGTACTGCCGTTACATCGACCGCATCCATATCTTCTTCAGGTGGGGTTGACCAAACTTATAAAATGACAGATGTTCATGATCGGGCTTTTGGAAATATTGTTATTTGGCTACACAAGCTGTGAGGGATGGCATGAGTTTACAAACGGTCACATTTTTTAAAATTAAGTAAATCTTGGTTACACGCCTCTGCCTTGCAGAGAGAAGGAGGTTATTCCTGATAAACTGAAATTATAAGTCCTGTGGCTTTTTCTTGGGTCTTCCAGGTTCTCTGCTGACGAGGCCAGGGATCTGATCCAGAGGTACCTGACAGAGCACCCAGACCCCAACAATGAGAACATAGTGGGTTATAACAACAAGAAGTGCTGGCCCCGTGATGCCCGCATGAGACTGATGAAGCATGATGTCAACCTGTGAGTCCCACCTCCAAGATTCTAACCCTTAAGCTTATAGTTTACTGAATTATTCAACAGGTATACTGAACATCATACTTATTTGACCAGATTTGGCAAAGAAATAGCCATAATTTTCTAATCTCATCCTTTTTAGTGGACGTGCTGTGTTCTGGGACATCAAAAACCGCCTGCCCAGGTCAGTGACTACTGTCCAGTGGGAGAACAGCTTTGTTTCAGTCTACAGCAAGGACAACCCCAACCTGCTTTTCAACATGTGTGGCTTTGAGTGCCGTATCTTGCCAAAGTGCCGCACCAGCTATGAGGAGTTTACTCACAAGGATGGTGTGTGGAACCTGCAGAATGAGGTGAGGAAATGATGCCCTAAAATTAGCAACAGTTACAATAATGACCTCCCCGTTCTCTGTACTGACACTTTGATCTCTATAATAACATATTTTCAAATGATCACATTCCTTCTTGTAAGTTCTCCTACTGTATGTACATTTGTAGGTCACCAAAGAGAGGACAGCACAGTGTTTCTTGCGTGTTGACGATGAGTCAATGCAGCGCTTCCACAACAGAGTGCGTCAGATTCTGATGGCCTCTGGATCCACCACATTCACCAAGGTCAGCAGACAGCCTTCTCCCTAGACACTAGAGCTGTAGCATGTGTTGTTTAAATAGAGATGGTTACCCTGTCAGAAAGGTTCACTAAGACCTGTCTTTACCCCCAGATTGTGAACAAATGGAACACGGCTCTGATTGGTCTGATGACGTACTTCCGTGAGGCTGTGGTCAATACCCAGGAGCTCCTGGACCTGCTGGTGAAGTGTGAGAACAAAATCCAGACACGTATCAAGATTGGTCTCAACTCCAAAATGCCTAGCCGCTTTCCTCCTGTAGTCTTCTACACTCCCAAAGAGTTGGGTGGCCTTGGCATGCTGTCCATGGGCCATGTGCTTATTCCACAGTCAGACCTGCGGTAAGTCAGCATCCAGGCTGTTAGTTGATCTCGAGTCAGTAAATTCATTTTGCAAACTAGGCTTTGATTCTTCTCTCTGTCCACCAGGTGGTCCAAGCAGACAGATGTGGGCATCACCCACTTCAGGTCTGGAATGAGTCATGAAGAAGACCAGCTGATCCCTAACTTGTATCGTTACATTCAGCCATGGGAAAGCGAATTCATTGACTCCCAGAGAGTTTGGGCTGAGTATGCCCTGAAGAGACAGGAGGCCATCGCCCAGAACAGGTATTTGCTTCATCAGATGACATTTGTTTGGGACATCTATAAAGGGTGAGGGTCCATAGAATGTGTTGTTGTACATAGATTTTTATAAACGTGAACTGAAACTAGATGAGGCAAATAGCAGTGTGTCTCTTGTGCCTCAGGCGCCTGACCCTGGAAGATTTGGAAGACTCGTGGGACAGGGGAATCCCTCGCATCAACACCCTTTTCCAGAAGGACAGACACACGCTGGCTTATGACAAAGGCTGGAGAGTCAGGACAGATTTCAAACAATACCAGGTATGATGGAGATACTACTGACAAGTTGATGGGCAAAAGTATCTTGAGATGAAGTGGTGTGTACCATATTGTAATATTGCTTGTGACCCTTTGAGATCATTGGTGAATTGTTAACAGGCAAAACAATGCGTTGTCCTGTTTGGGGAAAAATAAGATTTTTAGCTAACGTGTATCTTATGTTGCTGTCTTGACTGAGTACAGGTGCTGAAGCAGAATCCATTCTGGTGGACTCACCAGAGGCACGATGGCAAGCTGTGGAACCTGAACAACTACCGCACAGACATGATCCAGGCTCTGGGAGGCGTCGAGGGCATCCTGGAACACACACTCTTCAAAGGCACTTATTTTCCTACCTGGGAGGGTCTCTTCTGGTGAGAGCACTTTGTCATGCAAGAATACTTACAGTGCATTTGGATAAAGGAGAGTTTGATCATTTTAGGACTCAAATACAAAGAAATGTTTTGCAAACCTCTTTGTGTTGCTTCCTACATGGAAAAAAAATTGGTATGACCAAAAAACACTTTTGTACCTGTGTGTTTGCTTTCTGTTTTCCTGTCCCTAATGTTTACTTCTCTTGGAACTGCTTTTTTTCAAATTGTGGATTTGTTTTACAGTTAATTTCTTCATTATATAAATAAAAAACCACTGATTGTTTCTGTACTTTAGGGAAAAGGCCAGTGGTTTTGAGGAATCCATGAAGTGGAAGAAGTTGACCAATGCCCAGAGATCTGGTTTGAACCAGATCCCCAACCGTCGCTTCACACTTTGGTGGTCACCCACCATCAACAGAGCCAATGTGAGTAAAACCAGCATTTGTAAATTTATCTCCCATACTGATAGCTTTTCATGCTATTTGGAGCACAAAAAAAAATCTATCTAAATGTTTTAAAAATCTCCATCTTGGCCTGTATATTTTCCTCCTGTCTTTAGGTGTACGTGGGTTTCCAGGTGCAACTTGACCTGACAGGAATCTTTATGCACGGCAAGATCCCCACACTGAAGATCTCCCTCATTCAGATCTTCAGAGCTCACTTGTGGCAGAAGATTCATGAGAGCATTGTCATGGATCTCTGTCAGGTATAGACTAACTTTTTACTTCCCATAACAGCAGAAATATAGCAAGCGGAATTATGTTCTTAAAATGACAAATTTAAATGCTTTTATTATTGACTTGGTCTTCCGATAATTATGAGGAGTTTCTCTGTGTTCAGGTGTTTGATCAGGAGCTGGATGCTCTTGAGATTGAGACGGTACAGAAGGAGACCATCCACCCCAGGAAGTCGTACAAGATGAACTCTTCCTGTGCAGACATCCTCCTCTTTGCGTCATACAAGTGGAACGTCTCTCGTCCATCTCTGCTCGCTGACTCAAAGTATGACTTTTGAAGCTTTGTGGAATAGGTTTTGTCAACTGTCATTGGTGCATTTTTAGCCCTTTATCCACTCTTTCTTGAATTAAAATCTTGTCCACCTCCTACAGGGATGTGATGGACAGCACCACCACACAGAAGTACTGGATCGACATTCAGTTGCGCTGGGGTGACTACGACTCGCATGACATTGAGCGCTACGCGAGGGCCAAGTTTCTGGACTACACCACTGACAACATGAGTATCTACCCCTCTCCCACTGGGGTGCTCATTGCCATCGACCTGGCTTACAACCTCCACAGGTTAGGATTGTTAAAAGCTTAGATACATGACCACTATGATGGGAAATATTAGCTCATAAACTAACAGTTATCTTGGCTACAGGTAACCGATTAGCATTGATTGAAGAAAGCAAAGCAGTGTTTTCTTCCTCAGTTTAAGTGAGCCTCGGTATGTTACAGGTGTGTTAAAAATAATGAATATAAACTAGGAAATTACCAGGCAAATGGTTGGCAGCATGGGATGAATTCTGACATCCACATGTCAACAAGTATGATCTGCAGTAACCTTTGAAGTCTTTGCATTGGCTTCCTCACTTGTTGTACATGAATGCAATAGTAAGTCACATCAGCTCAAACCTGATGTCCCACCCCAAAGAACAATTATTAATGCAAGAAACAATCTCAAGTTGGTATTTAACCATTATGTAATTTTAACTCCTCCATAGTGGCTACGGTAATTGGTTCCCTGGAAGCAAGCCTCTGATCCAACAAGCCATGGCCAAGATCATGAAGGCCAACCCCGCCCTGTACGTGCTGAGGGAGCGCATCCGCAAAGGTCTGCAGCTGTACTCCTCTGAGCCCACTGAGCCCTACCTGTCCTCTCAGAACTATGGCGAACTCTTCTCCAACCAGATCATCTGGTTTGTAGATGACACCAATGTGTACAGAGTCACCATCCACAAGGTGAGCACTGACCCAAGCAATTGCTTCTTCATTTAGTAAATGAAGTGTCTGAATATCTATGGTATTAAAAAAAGTGATTCTTTGAATTTGATCACTTGACTCATTTGTCTCAACAGACCTTTGAAGGTAACTTAACCACAAAGCCCATCAATGGAGCCATTTTCATCTTCAACCCCAGGACTGGCCAACTCTTCCTCAAGATCATTCACACATCTGTGTGGGCAGGACAGAAACGTCTGGGACAGGTTCGGACCTGCTCAACCACCACACAGTGTTACAGTTTCCAGCTCTGTCTCTGTTTTTTGATTTATTCCTGACTCCTGTTGTGTTTAGTGATTTGATTTCTTGTCTTTTATTTTAGTACAACTCTTAATGTTTCTTTTTTAATTATCTAGGGGAAACAGATGCTTACTAACTTTGTACTTTTATATTTGGTCTGTGTTTTGTTCCACTTTTTTTTAAGTTCTTCGTTAAAACAAACAGTTCAGCTAAATCGTAAATCTTCTTTCCCATAGTCCTCTGCTAAGTGACACCGAAATACTCACCTGCTTTTCCCTTTTTTTAAGTGATAACATAGAAATTATTCATTAACACTGAAGTTGTTCTTCTTGAGTATCTAACTTTATACTTCCTTTATCACTGTAGCTGGCTAAATGGAAGACAGCTGAAGAAGTGGCTGCCCTGATTCGCTCCCTCCCTGTTGAAGAGCAGCCAAAACAAATCATTGTAACCAGGAAGGGCATGCTGGATCCTCTGGAGGTGAAACGCTTTAATGCTAATAACTGCTGTAGTAATTACAAGCCCTTGAATAATCATCTCACTGTGATTTCTTAAAGCTTGATAACATAATCTCAATGGATTCCAGGTCTAATGCTGCTGTTCTTTCTGTGCAGGTCCACTTGCTCGACTTCCCCAACATCGTGATCAAAGGTTCTGAGTTGCAGCTGCCCTTCCAGGCCTGTCTGAAGGTGGAGAAGTTTGGGGACCTGATCTTGAAGGCTACGGAGCCTCAGATGGTGCTGTTCAACCTCTATGACGACTGGCTCAAGACCATCTCATCTTATACAGTGAGTTTCACTGTCCCACAAGTCCCTCAGACCAGGATTAAATGGATTGTATTAATTTTATAGATAGATACGTTATTGATCCTGAGGGGAAATTCAAGATACAAGATTCAATATTTATATACCCGATTTATATACTTGAGATGATTTCCTGACAAAACTCATTAGGGTGCATTTATTTTGGCAACATCATCTTCTTCCCCTGTGTAAATAGCTTGTGTTTGCTGGTCTGCTGCGTTTTTAGGCCTTCTCCCGACTCATCCTGATCCTCAGAGCGCTCCACGTCAACAATGATCGCGCCAAAGTGATCCTGAAACCTGACAAGACAACTATCACTGAGCCCCATCACATCTGGCCCACGCTCACTGACGAGGAGTGGATCAAGGTGGAAGTGCAACTCAAAGACCTCATTCTGGCAGATTATGGCAAAAAGAACAAGTAAGTGTTCATTCAGGGACTCAGTATTTGCCTAAAGAAAGTACACTGTGTTGCTCTCTGTAACTTTAAGAGCACAAAGCCAGATCCGCATTGAGTATTCATTGCTTTCCTTGTTGTCATCCAGTGTGAACGTGGCCTCGCTGACACAGTCTGAGATCCGTGACATCATCCTGGGTATGGAGATTTCGGCTCCATCTCAGCAGCGGCAGCAAATTGCAGAGATTGAGAAGCAGACTAAAGAGCAGTCGCAGCTTACGGCCACTCAGACCCGAACTGTCAACAAGCACGGTGACGAGATCATCACCTCCACCACCTCCAACTACGAGACCCAGACCTTCTCTTCTAAGACAGAGTGGAGAGTCAGGTATGCAGGCAGTTTGTTTGAATTTCAGAGTGTGGTGATAATAAAGCAATAATAATCGTAGCTTATTGTAATTGGTTTCCATCTCAGTTGACTTTAACGTTCCTTGTTCTTCACCTTCTTCAGGGCCATATCTGCTGCCAACCTCCATCTCCGAACCAACCACATCTATGTGTCATCTGATGACATCAAAGAGACGGGCTACACCTACATCCTGCCCAAGAACGTCCTCAAGAAGTTCATTTGCATCTCAGATCTGCGAGCACAGGTATGAAAGGGATTCGTATTACTTCAGTTAAAGAGAAATTGTTTTCTTTGATTTACTATATTGAGCCATACCTTGACTTCTCTGCTCAAGGCTTCTCCATTAGTTGTGTGCAAAGTAAAGAAATAAATTGTGTCTGTAGAAACTAAAGGTGCACTGTGGTGTTTCAGATTGCAGGCTACCTGTATGGCACCAGTCCACCAGACAACCCCCAAGTGAAGGAGATCCGGTGCATTGTCATGGTGCCGCAGTGGGGAACACACCAGACTGTCCACCTGCCCAACCAGCTCCCTGGTCATGAATACCTGAAAGTAAGATGCATGTAGTTAGACATAATGCTCGTTCTTACCATTTTGTGATGGATGCTTGTTAGTTGTACTGAATACCTTGTATCAGTGTTAACATTTGTCCCCCACCCCCTCCCTCCCTCAATTTGTTAAACAGGAAATGGAGCCCTTAGGCTGGATCCATACGCAGCCGAATGAGTCCCCCCAGCTGTCCCCACAGGACGTCACCACCCATGCCAAGATCATGGCTGACAACCCTTCTTGGGATGGAGAAAAGACCATCATCATCACTTGCAGGTAGGTTTCACAGCAAGACACCCACTGTCTGTCAGTCAAGCACTGATAAGTAATGCGATACTGAAGTAGAAAACTAATTGTGGAAAGATTTTTTGCAAGGGAAAAAACAAGCTTGGTTTTTTGTGGTCTGTCTTGCATTACAATTATAACTACATGGTAAAGCAATTGTTGTCAGTTTAATGGTAATTCAATACATTTTTCCTCTGGTTTTCAGCTTCACCCCAGGCTCATGCACGCTTACAGCCTATAAGCTGACACCAAGCGGCTATGAGTGGGGCCGGCAGAACACGGACAAGGGCAACAACCCTAAAGGCTATCTGCCATCCCACTATGAAAGAGTGCAGATGCTGCTCTCTGATCGCTTCTTGGGCTTCTTCATGGTGCCTGGACAGGTGTCCTGGAACTACAACTTTATGGGTCAGTAGCTATACTCCTTATTTTCATGGATGACTTGTTTTTTATATTTATCTTTATATATTTATCTGAGTGTGTGTGGCCACATCTGTCATATTGTCATCACTGCTATTTGTTTTCCTTTGTGGCAAAAAACCATATATTGATATTTCCGTTCTGTCCCTGTATCAGATTGATTGATTTTTACTGTCCAGCTCTGCTTCACAGCTCAGTGCACATACTTATTAAATAAGGCCATCATTCGTGTGGTAGCACCCACTGATACCAAGGTGTAGATTACGTACAGGACTGGCGAGAACAGGGGAGCTCAAGTAATCATTTTGTTCGCTTGTCATGTTACAGGTGTACGTCACGACCCCAACATGAAGTATGACCTGCAGTTGGCCAACCCCAAGGAGTTCTACCATGAAGTCCACCGGCCCTCGCACTTCCTAAACTTTGCCTCACTGCAGGAGGGGGAGATCTATAACGCAGACCGTGAGGACATGTATGCCTGAGAGCAGACGTTCTGCACACGTTTTGTAGATAGCTCTGCAAGTATCATGTGGAGCCGAGCCAGTCCAGAGCTGCCCTTGTAATATTTCTATTGAATACACATTACTGATGTTTGGAAATTATGTAAAAGCTCTAGGACATTTTAGGAGTATGGTTTTTTTTTCTTTGTATTTTCTACAAATGTTTTGCTCTGTTCCATTTTTTGTCTCATTTATTATAGTACGGCTTCTACATCTATGTGGATTTGTGTGTAGTTTAAAATACACAATTCAGTGTAATATTTGGTAATTAATGTTGTTTCAAAAGGGGACTTCTGACTTACTTCCCCTGAGCTCACTGAGAAATGAAATTGAAAGTTGTATTTTCATGCCAGTAATGCCCTGCTTATGTTGTACTGAACATCTGTGACAATGTAGCTTGGGTTCAAATAAAGATCATCTTTTTTTAAATAAGCACTTGTCATAGTGTTTTCTTCTGCTGTTCTAATATCTCAGTAATTGTTACAAAATCTCTTTTACCCGTAGAGTCCATGTTAAATCTGATTGTAGATGCCTTTTTTTGGCTTGCTTCCCCGTTTTGCTGAGACCAGAGGTCGCCCATAATAAATCACTCTGCTTGCTTTGGTTCCTGCGGAAGCACACTTCTCTGTCTCGTTACTTCTCTTACTCCTATAACTGCTTTCATTTGAATTATGCGGCTGACATTTTATTGGACTGTTAAGGGTCAGCATTTCTGACTGCAGATCCAAAGGAAATTCAATGTTTACGCTTTGGTGCGTGCATCAGTATGCTTGACCTGGCAGGCGAGTTTCTGCGTGTCTGTACTCGAATTACATTGGTCAGAAAAGTAGGAGGATCCTGCAGCGAGTAGACTAGACTACAGCAGGGTACTGGTCTGGACAGTCTACCCTTGTACTACATTGTTTTGCATTTTGTCGTAGGGTGTTTTAATATGACCACGCCGTGAAAATGCATGACGTGTTGCTGGAAGAGGAGCGGGTCAAGTTCAGGCGTATCGGTAGCGTGGGCTCAACAATGTGCGTGCTTTATAGCTGCGTTAGACTGTTGTTTTCAGTTTTATAATCATCTTGTTTCACCGCTGGCTGTCAGGTCGCGCTGACAAGCCACTGTCGGTTTCGATAGCAGATAAGACAGCATGCGAAGGGAGCTACATGGACTGTAGACATGGAGGGACCCGAAGCATATACTGAAACCAAAAACACCGTGGACTGTTTCAACAGGACGCACTCGGCTCTAACCGTGAATGATGTGTATGAAATAGCCAAACAGATTGGCACCGAGGTGGAGAAACTTATCGATGGCTGTGGTAAAGAGAGCGTCGTGGGTCTGGTGCCGAAAATAGTGAAAGTGCTGGAGCTGCTGGAGAGTTTCGCCTCAAGCAGCCATGCTCACAAACTGAGGGAAGAAGAGCTGCTCAAGACCTTCGAGACGATACAGCTGCAACAGCAGAAGAAACGTGCGGGGAAGGAAAGCGACGAGGCCAGTGATAAAAATGAAATACGGGTGAGAGACGTGGGAGTTTTTAATCCTCCCAGTATTTTGTAAGTAACAAACTAACAGCGCCGGTGCTTTTTACTTGCTGTTTCTGTTATACCGACGTTACAATGGTGTACTTACCCCTAATTTAAACTGCAGGAACGACAGTTTCCCTTGTGTTCAGTGTGTCGTGACGAACATCTAACTTTGCGTCGCCTAGTTGACAGGCAGGCGAAAGGAGACTACATGTCTGTAGCAAAAACACATACAACCAGCTATAAAGACACAGAGGGCTGGTTTAGAGCGTTTTAACTCAACATGAAACTTGAATTATTACAAAGTGTGTATTTTTGATTGTCTGTTGTCGCTCTATCATATAAACCGTACTAATCTAGCTACCCTGTCCTGGCTGTCCGTTAACTGGCCAGTTGATATCAATCCGCCAGCGCTAACCCGAACACCAGCACTGCCGCCGGCCTGTGTCGCTAAGGCAACCGCGGCGTGGTTGGCTAATACCAGTTGGCAGTGTTGTAGCTGAACTGTTACAAGTGTGGATGTTTAACCCTTTACATTTACGTTTTTAACAATAACGTGTGGGTTATCATCGTAAAAAACTGTATGTTAATCTCTGCAGTGATATTTGTTGTCTCTGGTAGGATAATGCACAATTTTTAGCCAACCTTAGCTACTAAGTTAGCTAAAAATAAGCTAGACAGCTAATCAACAGGGGAATTCACACAGGCGTTTGCCTATAGCCATATAAAATGGCATATTAGCAGTCGCAATTCACTACTAAGTATCAAAGTTAATATGTACACAAGGCTATTAATTATTCAGTGTTATGTGATATTTGTGTGCTCTGCTACATAAATAGTACATAGAGAAGACAAACAGTACAATTCTGCTGTGATGTGAGTACTGTTCTTCAACAGCGGGCCCCTGTCACTGTAGCATACGTGTGTGTGTGTGTGTGTGTTTGATCACACCATTAAAGTTTTACCAAAATATTTGTTCTGCAGTGTTTAACCAACATTATTGCCTGTTGCACATCATATGAAATCTATTCAGGTAGTTTATTCATCAGCATGTCTAAGCCTTTACTCTATAATCCATAATATTGGTGCACTGTAGGGCTGAAGGGCTTAATAAGTAAATGACGAGGTGTGGTCCTCCAATGAGGCACCATTTCAAGAAAAACATCTGCGATGACTTAACTACAAAATGACGCACATACACACACGCACTTGAACGCAACCTTTTTTTTTTGACAAACGCTTACGTGCTCCAGGAAGGTCTGTGTCCTGACTCTGAGGTCTTAATGGTTTGTCTCACATCCTCTGGAGCAGGAGCTGCAGCAGAAGGAGCAGCAGTGGAAAAGGAGGTGTGAGGAGCTGCAGGTCCATGTGCAGCAGCTCCAGGAGGACAGGGAGGAGCTGCAGAGCAGGCTGAAGGGTAGCTATGCACAGGAGGGTACGTCTCAGGATTTTGAAGTTAATGTAAAATATGTTACAGATTGCTGAAATCTTGCCTCTGTTTGCTAAATTACTTCCCACGTCAGTTCAAGACAGCGTTGCCAACTTTAAAGATGAATGAATAATTAATGAATACTATAGGTTATATAAATACTGTATATAGTGTGTTTGACCTTGTCTCTTACTCTTCCCCTCTGGTACTCCTCCCTCTCACAGATTTTTAAAACTTTGTTTGCTTCATAGGCTTCAAGGATTATTTGGCTAAAGATTTCTCTATCTACCTTTGATATGACTTAAGGTGACCTCCCGTTTTATGCGACTGACACAGCTAGTTATACGTGTGATGATGATGATGTGTGTGATGGCATCATCAATATGCAAACTACTTACATTGGGAAAGAGTACATAAAACTGGTTCCAGAGGAGTCATTCCAGAAACAGCCTTTCACTGTTCTACTACGAAATACTAGTACTCACATCAGAGTTCTCAGAATTACAGGGAATCATGGGAATTTTTTCCATCTGCCAGAGTTGAGCTGTCAATGTAAATTGCTAAAGTGTTTCCCACACATTTGGTGATTTTGAGGTGAGTTATGATATGTTTTAAATAACATGAAATAAGTACAGTAAATGTGGATGTTAGAAAACAATCAAGCAGGATTTACACCTCTTTGCTAAAACTTATGCAGCATCGCCAGCAGATCTTTTTTAAGTAGGCAAATCAACCTTTTCTTCCTACTGTAGTCCAAGAATACAAATGTATGCAAAGTTACGTTCTGTAAAAATGCTTCCCCACCAGTTACTGTACAGATTCAAATCAGTAGGTTAACAGTCATATGCACTGAGGCTGAAAGCAGTCAAACTGGTTGTTGCACTGTTTAGAGTGCAGTTATTTTTGAAGCAGCAGAAGTTCTCACATGTGGGACTGGACCCAGATGAAGGCTCCGCCTGTCCTGCAAACATAAAGCTGATGTGTTGAAAAAATTGCAGAATAGGTTTTTGCTTTAATCACAGAATTATTTTATAATTATTATTTTCACAAAATTAATGAATTTTAACAGATTAGAGAGACAGTCAATATAAAAGCGTGCGTTACTGTGACGCTTTGTTGGTACAAATAATTTCCATCCACATAATCAGTTTTATGTAATAATTGTTTTGACAAGGTGAAATAGTAAAGATATGATGAAACGACTCTTTTTATCTTGTGTTGACTGATGAATTTCAACATGCAGAGGGTGGAGTTGTTTTGCCGGCTGTTTTCTTGTCCTGACAGGAAAAACATGTCCTCTTAATAATTTTGTTATTTATTTGACAAGAGGCCAAGTGGCAGGTGAATGTGATCATTAATTTTACATGATGAATGTGACTGCTGTACATGCTTTAAGTGACACACCTTATTTTTTGCTGGTCTACCAGTTTGTGTTAACATCTTGCCATGAATGATATCTATTTGTATGATAGCTTTTGGTTATATTTGTTCAGGTTTTGAGATAGTGAGAGAGATTTATTTCTCCTCTCCAGTACAATAGAGGTCAATGGAATGTTATAAAATGTCTTTCAAAGCACAATATCTCAGTTACTCAAAATAATCCACGGACCTCATTGTGAAAAGTTTTACTTTTTAGTGAAGAAATATTTGCCATGAAAACTTCTCACTGCCAACTCTGTGGATTATTCTGTTTTTTTACTGGCATTTTATCTCAAAAAAAAGAAAAGTTTTGCTGTTCAAAAAACGCAATGAGCAAGTGAAAGATACTGCACACTTTTCTTTGTCTGACCCTTTGTGTGTGTGTGTGTGTGCAGACCGAGTCCAGCGCCAGGAGCGAGAGGTAATGCTGAAGCTGAAGGAGGTGGTGGACAAGCAGAGAGATGAGCTGAGGGCCAAAGTGCAGGAGATATCCACCATCTCCAAAGAGGTGGAGGCGGTAAGGAGACACAAATGCACACTGATACTTGACATGAAAGTCACACATTCATGCGCAACAGCTCTCAACCCAAGAAGAAACGTTTCGTCTTTTAATTTGCTACTGGATTTCTAGACTGGAGAGAAAATTGTCATCTTTGCTGGTGTGCACGGAACACAGAAATAAAAGTGTTTATGTTACTGTCATTTTAGGATTATATGTTTTTTATTTGTATATATAGTACATTTATACACACATAATTACACAGTCATGTGTCACATGCAGCATTAAAGAGAGGTTATGAGGTCATTTAATCCACACTAGTAAACATACTGGAGGGCTTGAAGTGTTTTGAAAAAGGGAACAGTGTTGACATTATCCTCATAGTTACTGGTTGAGGATTAAGCTGCACTTTAAACAAGTCTGGGCAGAGTTTTCACCCCCACAGCTACTGTGTGTGTGTGTTTTTGTAGGAGTGTTTGCATGTGTCTGTGTGTGTGTCAAGACACATGCACCACATGATTTCAATAGCAGCCATAACTGGGTGTGTTATCACTTTTCTGCTCATAGTCAGTTGACTTGAGTGAAAGAGTGGGGAGAAAAAAAAGTTGTGGTCAACTGAGATAGTGTTTCTGTTTGCTCAAATGGATGCCTCGAATTTTTTTTCATCCTTCAGATGAATGCCACACTTGTGTTGACATTGGATGGCTTCATTCCTCGCCCTCTCATTCCCCCAGACTTTTGGTCCAGATCCCACGCCGGGAGACATTTTCCCCGTACTCTGTCTACAGATAGACTGTCTGTTTGGTTGAGCCCTGTCCTGTTGGTTTTTGGTTCATCTGTATTTATATCTGGTAGTAAATATGGAAAAGTATTTAAAACTGTTTATTTGATCTTCTTGCTAGTAGTTCATATATATATGTGTGTGTGTGTGTGTGTGTGCAGCTTCAGGAGCAGTTGGATCGCTTCATGAAGATGAATGGCGAGCTGCGACACAAGCAGAATGTGCTGCAGGCCCAGCTGAGGAGCGCCGTGGAGAGGAAGGCCGACATGGAGGCCGACCTGAAGGAGAAGAGCAAAGAGATTGAAAACCTCCAAGCGCAGCTGGACAGAAGCAGCAGCAGCAGCAGCCCCGTAAGCAGGACTCTTACACAGGATGAATGTATAGATTTCATATATGGCTGGGCAATCTGATGATTCTAGAGGTTAGATTTTAGAGATTTTAGATTTTTTGATTATTTCAAGTTTGAGTTTGAAGGAATCCACAATCTATTTTCCAGGTGAATGTTTAATGTTCTCTTACTTACGTTTCCAAACTTCACATAACCTCACTGACTAGCTGATCAGCGTTACCAATAGACTACCGTAATTTCCGGACTATAAGCCGCTACTTTTTTCACACGCTTTGAACCCTGCAGCTTAAACAGTGATGAGGGTTATTTATGGATTTTGCCTCAAGACGAAAGTGACATTGAGAGCGACAACAAAAGAGAGACTGACAGCGTTTACACCTGCGGCTTATAGACAATTGCAGCCTCTGTATGTAAAAGTTTTTTTTTCTTTTTAAATTTAGTGGGTGCAGCTTATATTCAGATGCACTCAATAGTCTGGAAATTACAGTAATAGAGTGATCCATGGGGCCAAATGGATGAGAAAAAAATTGTGCAGTTCAGATTGTGGATTATGATTGCGATTAAATAGATCATGATTTTTGTTATCACCCAACCTTGATGTATGTTTCCTTGTTTCTTGTACAAGAAAAGAATATAATAGTAGTAATAAAAATAATATTTGCTTTCACACATTGTGCAACTTCTGTTCTCCCATCAGTCCAGTCCAAGTCAAACAGCTCGTGAGTCAAAGAAAAAGTCGACGGTTGACCAGAAAGATCCTGATCAGCCGTGCTTCACCAAGAAGGAGGTGCGTGACATCATTTTCGAGAGGAACGAGCTCAAAACCAACCTGTTCCTGGTGCAGGAGGAGCTCAGCTACTATCAGAGGTGTGTGTGTGTGTGTGTGTGTGTGTGAGAGAGAGAGCAAGAGAGGACATGTCTCGTTTTGCTATCCTTCTGAGAAAAAGTTCTGAAGTGTCACATTTTAGGAAGTGTCAAGCTTAACAAGTTAAATTTAAATGCAATTAAGTTGACTGTCAAGCATGTGGGCGATGTGGTTTTGTACTGTTGGCACACTTTTGTTCGTAGATGAAAACATTTGTGTCTCTGCAGGGAGATCCTTAACGAGGAGAGGTGCCCGGGTTTCCTATTAGAAGCCGTCCGCTCTGCCATCAAAAAAAGAAGAAAGCTCATTAAGGCAAAGATGCTGGGGATTCCTGTGAACCAATGCAGCAGCAGGTGTCTTTCGCACACATCCGTCATATCCAGAAATAATGGGCCTGTGTAGAAATATGTTCAGAAGAGAACATTTTTTTTCCTTTGTTTTCTCTCCAGTGATGAGGAGGAGAGGAGTTCCCCACTTGGGCAGACAGAAGTTGATGGTCCAGACGCTGACAAACCAGCTGAGTCACGCATTCGAAACCTGTGAGTACAGTTTCAGCCCACACTGGAAAGCACAACAGAAAGCCAGAGATGATGTCCTCATCTGCTAGAATTGCTGAGATTTTTATTTTATTTTTTTTTTTACAGTTACAGTGATTTCTGTTTCAGCTTCTGTCACTGCTTTTAGTTTAAGATCATAGCTGTTAACGTCATCGCGTGCATTGCTTTACAGCGTTGAATACATTTTGGACAAATGGCTGAAGGGACCCGATAAAAAGAAGAGCTCATCTGTGATAGGCCAGTGTATATGCTTTATTTTGCCAGTAGCTGTGCACTAATGATACAGCAATCACACTGATATTACAGAGGATTTTCCTGACAGGCAAACTCAGGATTATTATAATGGCATTTGCTTGAAGCCTGGGAGGGAGAACGAGAACTGTCAGACAGGCTCGTGACAGAAATCCTGAGACGGATGTAAACCGTGATGATTTAGCATTTGTAGCATGTTGCTTCACTCGGGAGTTTTAATCTAAATTCCCACAGTCTCTTTTATTTCTTAGCAGTTTTAGCAATATGTTTTCACTAAAAGACAACGGAGAATTCATTTTCCTAGTACTAATTCAGCAAATCAAGTGTGCTTGTTACTACTTTTCATGTTTTTACCCTTAAAGTAAGTCTGTCTTCCTGGAAACGTGCATGTTGAGCAAAGGTTGTCAAATTTCATTTAATGAAGCGTAGGGATCCTCAGGAGCCTGCAGGGACGGAAATCAGTAACTTTGGGGAAGTGTGTTTTAGTGTGGGAAAGCATCGTGACTGAGAATTTGATTAAGTGAAGAATGTGTTTAATAACTCTCGCCTGGTCAGGACTCAAAGTACAGCTGGGTTAAGATGTGTCATGGGTCTTTTTCCATTTATTAGACATCCAGTCTAATATGTCTGTTTCGCATTTTGCATTGCAATTTCTGCTACAGATTAATTGAAATAAAATCTGAAGTATACAACAATATTGTTTAGTAGAGAGTATTTATGAAGAGTGATCCATTAAGCTGTAACAGCTGTAGCACTTCAATGCTCACTAAATGCAAAGCAAGAGCAATACAAATGGCCCAAAGCCACTGCTGTTGTAAAAGCCAAATCAGAAACACAGCTGACATCCCTGAACCAAAGCAGTTGTCTCTCCCCGCTGACGCTGTCACTGTCCTGAGATCTTCATCCATCCCTTGCTATATTTAGCTGTAATCCCTGGCTACAGATCTGACCTCAGGCCTGTCTTTTCTACTCTGTCGTCTGCAGCTTTGGTTTCCTGACGAGGTCGGGCAGCGGCCGGAGCCCCACCCACATGAGCAACTCCGCCTCCAGCTGGGAGATCATCGGGGACTCAGAGGCCACCGATGAGACGGAGCAGCGACCGACTTCCTGAGCCTGGTACTGACTACAGAGTTTTCTACAATTTTGGCTCCGATTGATCTGAAACAGACCCCCATCTGGTCTCAGTCACAACACAGCTTCTCCCTCCCTATGGCTGAGGCTCAGGAAGAAGCTTACGAGGGCATTTTAACGCTTCTCCAGTGTGTTCAACACAGAAGCACTACATGAGTGCGAGAGAGTTTCCTTTTCAGCTTTCATTTCTCTTTTTTGATTTTCACTCTTGCCCCAAATACCATTATTTTTCCATAGTATGTATAAGTAAGTACATATGTAGTACTACAGTATATATGGTACAGTGTACCACAGTATTAAGAGTTATATTTTTCACCACGCCACAGTAAAGATACATTGTATTTTGTATAATTGAAGTATTAATCCAACAATCATGTTATTCTTAATGGTAGAGAAAGTTTTTGTTGTGATTAAAAAAAGAAAAATGTGTTCTTACATGTAGATATTTACGTACAACCTCAGACCTTTTTAACAAAAACCAAAGACATTACAAATGCATATTTTCTGAAATGAAACTCTGCCCCCTAATGATATGGAAAACAGTGTGATCACAGTGTGTGTTCCACAACTGCGCTTTAGTTAATGTTATAACTAATATTTCAAATTTTACCTCAAATTTATTGGGTAACTTTTATCTCATTTGAGGAATTTTTAAGCCATGTGTATACTCATCATGTATCGATTTGAAGCACTTTTAGGGACAGGTAGAAAAAAAGAAAGGCGTAGCCATGTTACTTTTCTCTCCCAGCAGTGAGTGAGTGCATTTTAATCTCTTAAGCCTTAATTTACCTCTCATCTTCTATTGGTATTCTAGTAATTATCTTTTTTTAAGTCACTGCACAGAGCCAAAGCCCTTGGTTGGTGTATATGTGATGTTGGTGCCATAAGGATTCAAGGATTCAAGGAACTTTATTGTCATACCAGCTCACATTCACATGTTTATGGTACAAAATAAATGATATAATGATGATAAATAAATTGAGTATAACAAATATGCATGTAAGCACATGTCATCTGGCTGGTTTGCAGACTGGTTACTTTATTTTAAAATGAAGCTACTCATGTCCTTGTCTTAGCTCCCACAATTCTCAGTTGACACGTTACCATAAAGTAACCTTAGTAAGTAAAGTAACCTCCAAAGTAAAGTAACCTCAAAATGTCTAACCATACAGCAGTAGTCAGACAGAGCAGCGGTGTTGTATTTGTCGAGTGATTGTGTATGCCCTTCAAATCACATCATGTTTTCGTAAAATACTGTAGCATATTTGCGATTTATCTTTCTAAGCATTTTTTCAACGGAAAGGTGTTGCTGCCGAAAACAGCAATCGATCTAAGAAGTCAAATTTAAGTCAGCTGTGATGTGAGTGGATTTAAATGATGCAGTGTGATTAAAAAAAAAACAACTCAAAGTGTGTATTTTCGGGTATATAGATATAAAATCTATTAAACAAAACTGTAATGAAAATCGCAGTGTTCTCAGTGCATTTTTTCCTCCCACAATACTCAATTCAAACATTCTGTTGTGCAGCAAGTGTTGCTTTTGTTGAATAAAACCAAACCTTTTACAGGAGCTCAAAGTCATTACGTCATCATCTTTGTACTGAACGCTTATAAGGAGTGAGAAGGCGTTCTTCATCATGTCCTGGAAGACTGTCAACAGCAGATTCTGGGAAAAAGGTGAATATCATGGGTGTGTGTGTTTGCGGCCCACCAGTGTGTGCGGCGAGTTTTGCCTGTTGGTGTTCGACCATCTTTAAAAAGCTCTGTGTCTGGCTGAATAGAAGGAAGTGGCTCTGACTTCCCCAGGAAATGAGGAGCGGAAACCCAGGGGCTTCGACCCCTCTGGCTGGAACCACAAGACGACTCACAGCAGAGAAAGAGAGAGAGAGAGAGAGCAGGGGAAGGAGGGAAGGGTCGAGGGTAGACGGAAAGAGAGACGTACTGCCTCTCCTTGTGCTCCCTCTGACTGGGAAGAAGAACACGTTGGGAAGAAAGAAAGGAGTCAGGAACAGACTGGACGTGATACGGAAAGATATTTAGTCCTCGGTTTTGGTTTTCGCACTTTGTGTGGAGATGAATCTTCTCCTCGGAGCTCTGAGTGCTCTGTTCTGCTGCCCGTTGTCCTCCTCACACACGCTGGATCCTGCTGGGAAGAACGTCTGCCCCAGTATCAGGTACACTTGAACTTTACCTTCGCTCACACCCTAAAAATTATTGTTTTACTGTTTTACTGTCAAGTCATGACAGCAGAAACCAGTGACAGAAGCTTGTGACCAAAAAATATTGTTATTAAAAAAAGAAAAAATATATATATTATTGTTTCCTTTTAATTATTTTCCTAGCTTATAGCTAGTATTTGTATTTGATATTTTCTGGTCAGATATCTTGATATCTTCTGGTTTTATTTGCCAAGTTTCAAACTTGCTAATATTCTGTACATTCAGGGACCCCTCCGCCCTAGTCTGTTGCACAGGATGGCGTCAAGAGGGAACAGAATGCACCATACGTGAGTGTAACTATTGTAATGGATAGCAATCTGAAGGAATTTAGCTTTCACTGCCTCCACATTAGCTTTGGTTTCCTGGTTTTCTCACTGGTGTGTGTGTATGTGTGTGTGCGTGCAGCTGTGTGTGAGGGTGAGCAGGCCTGCCTTAAGGATGAGATCTGTGTGTATCCTGGAGTGTGTCGCTGCCCAGCTGGCTACTACGGCGCTCACTGTAAAACACGTAAGTTATCACCAGAAGGAGCTATGTAGTTTGTTTTTTTGCAAAACATCATAAACTCATAAATGTTTCTCATAAATGGCATGTGACCTGTTTAACAGCCAGCGTGAACATTCGTATAAATATGCAAATCCAAGCAGAAGCGCAGCATTTAAAATCCTAAAATCAAAGGTACTCATTCTGCAGACTAACTAGCACGTTATGTAGTGTTTACTCTGTATTCTTGTACAGTTAGCCATTAGCCGGCTGATGTTCCCTTGAGCAAGGCACTGTTCCCCGGGCACTTGATGCTGCCCACTGCTCCTGTGTGTGTTTCACTGCATGTAATTTGCTGGGTGTTGCATGTGTGTGTTCAACTAAGGATGGGTCAAATGCAGAAGACGAATTCAGTGTGTGCATGTAAAAATATTTAATACTGTCAATAAAGCTGATTCTTCTTCTTCTTCTTCTTCTTCTTCTCTGTGTCTGTTTGGTTGTAACCAGGCTGTCCTCCTGAGTTCTGGGCTCCAGACTGTCGGCAGGTGTGTCAGTGCTACCCAAACGGCCGCTGCCACCCCGTCACTGGTGAGTGCACCTGCATCACCAACCGCTGGGGTCCACTGTGCCAGAACACCTGCAAGTGCACACGACACGGCCACTGCCATCCCGTCCACGGGAACTGCACCTGCGACGAGGGCTGGTGGACCCCAACCTGCTCCAAGCCGTGCCAGTGCACCAGCGGGTTATCTGCGGGCCCTGGCTGCGACCAGCTAACAGGCCGGTGTCAGTGCCTCAGGGGCCACTGGGGACTGAAATGTTCAGCCAGCTGCAACTGCTACCTGTCGCCGTGTAACCCACGCACCGGGATGTGTGAGTGCAACCCAGGCTGGTGGGGACCCAGCTGTGACCGGCGATGTAACTGTGACCTCGCACACAGCAGCTGTGACCCGGCCAGTGGGCAGTGCCTGTGTCACCCGGGGTACCAGGGTCCCTTCTGCAACCAGCCCTGTGAAGCTGGGAAGTATGGCAGCGGTTGTAAAATAAGGTGCGTGTAGGGCTGGATACACTTTTTTGGTGAAGCACCTGCATGTTACTGCTCACTCTATCCTGCTGTCTCTGTCTGTCTTCTGTTCTTAGTTGTGGTTTCTGTAAAGGCAACCAGCTCTGCTCTGCCACCGATGGTGCCTGTGACGCCTGTGAGCCCGGCTGGCACGGCATGCAGTGCGACCGCCCGTGCCCATCTGATTATTATGGAGATGGCTGCCAGAAGAAGTGCCCACGTTGCAGAAGTAATGAACCCTGTGACCCAAGAACTGGGAAATGTTGGAGGTGTGACCCTGGATGGGCTGGACCCAGGTGAGCATGCTGTACTGAAGTTACAGTTAAGCTTACTGGATCATTTCTGTTGGGGGGGAGGGTTCATGTTTTAGATCAACAAATCCCATATGCTTTACACAATCAGTTATAGAGTTCACACATCTTCATGTCATGTCATACCGTGTCACAACCCCAAGTTCGAAAACCTCTGCCATTAGTGTGTGTATCTACTTTTCTACTGTTTACTTCTATTTATTTCACCTTGTCATGAAAATGAATTTGCAGAGATTTGAAACTTGCTTCAGAGCAGACAGTCTCTCATATTTTACGGTTACTTCTGTAAAAAGGTACATTTTGAGCTTGTGGTGATACAAGGGAACTGAAAACACTTCCTTACTGGTGAATACAGCTGTTTACGGGAAGTTCCAACATTTTCTTGCATTTAAAAGTTTTATTTGCGTTGTACCCGATAAAATGAAAGTATTAGTAGGTGAAGCTGTTTACTGAGAACATGTGATAGTTAGAGTCTCTCTCTTCCACTCCTGTTTCAGCCTTGCATTCTGACTGTCATACTACATGGTGCTTTGGAAAAAGTTGGCTGTAAATTTAATGTTTATGTGCTAATACACCAATACCATGGCCCTTTTACTCTTTGGTGTGATGTATACATGGGACAAATATCCACATTAAAGGGAAAGGGACAAAATCAGTTTTAAATAGTTAAAGCATGTAGAGGGGTTCATGTTTTGGATTAGAAAATGGATGTGGATTAATGGATTATTTTTCTTGCCAGGTGTGAGGACGCCTGCTCTAACGGGACGTTTGGAGACTCCTGCAGTCTCCTATGTGGCTCTTGTTTCCACGGTAACTGCCATCACGTGACAGGAAGATGTGTCTGTCAGCCAGGCTTTCATGGAGAGAGGTGATGTTTCCCTTTGAACGTGATTATAGCTTCACTTAAAACACTAAAACACACACACTAATTGTTTTAAAGTCGTGCCTGTTGTACTGTGACAATCTGAAAATGGCTGCAGAGTCAATAGTGATCAGACAGTCAGAAAAGAAGAACAGATAAATGTGAATTTGTTCTCAAGACGGGTGTACAATTTCAGAAAATGCAAAAAAAAAAGTAGTACTTATTAAATACATATTAGTAATTACAGTAAGCTGTCACTGTCACTGATTTTGTGTTCACTGCTGTGATGTAATTATGTGATTTCGTGTTTTCCTCCAGCTGTAACAGCAGCTGTCCTGCCCTGCAGTACGGTGCCAACTGTTCCTCTATCTGTGACTGTGGTGAGGGGGTCCAGTGCAACCCGGTCACTGGTGTTTGTCCCAGCAGTAAGTCCATCCATTCATCCATCCATGCATCTGTGTATGCTGCTGTAGAGATGAATGGTCTCACATGCTTCGTGATGTATGTGTGTGTGTGTGTGTGAGGTGTCAGAGGGTCTGTACTAGCAGGTGTTCTGGTTCCTTTGCTCCTGTTGCTCCTTGCTGTGATCTGCTGCTGTTTGTGCTGCGGAGGAGGTCCTGTTGATGACAAGGACAGGTCTGTGCCTCACTTCCTTTGTCAACATCATGTCCACTCAGCACTCTGTGGAAGCTCAAACACTACCTCAAACTGGACCAGAGCCATATGTTGTGTACTATTCATGATTTGTGAGATTTAAAGAGAGTTTACAGTGAACTTGTACAGATTTTAAAAGTTTGGTCTGGACCTGCTCTAATTGGAAAGAGTCACAAGACAACTTTGTTTTAATTTGGCACAAAATAAACTGAATTGAATCTGTATTTATGAAGCATAACTGACAATCTGAAAGTATTAGCTTTATAATTCTTCCACAAAAGTGATAATTGTGGAATTATTGTGATTATTGTATTTCTGGTAGTGGAAAGTCAGTATCAAGGATTTGAATTAGTGAGATTCAGCGCTACAAGCTGTAACCTTCTTTCTTCCAGGGCAACTCTGGCTGATGGAAGCTGGTCAGTTCGGATGAAGTATCATGTCTACAGCGTGCTGGCTAATATCGGTGCTGCGCTCCCCTGTATCTCTAACTGGTCCTCTGGCCTGCCTCGTGTCACTGGTCAGTGCTGCTGTACAGTATTTATGGTGTAATGCTATGTAATACTGCAGTACATTGTAATGTATCAGCTTCAAAGCCAAAATTTCTTCCTAATATACACTATATAGACAAAAATCCTGGGACATCTGACCATTACACCAACGGGGATTTAGTGACATCACATTCTAAATACATAGGCAGCTTTGCAGCTTTGCAGCTTTGACAGCTTCTACCCTTCTGGGAAGGTTTTCCAGAAGCAAATGTGGGAATATTTGCCCCTTCGTGCAGTAGAGCATTTGTTATCTTCTGTTCTGTCTGTTTCATACTTACACACAGTATCTCACCATGACCCGGAGCTGACGTTCAACCACAGCTTCATTGAGCCTCCTTCCTCCGGCTGGGTGACCGAGGGTTCGTCCTTTGACAGCGACGAGGAGGAAGGGGAGGCGCTCTATTGTGTCCCTCCAAGAGAAGGTAAGAGCAGGGATACAACAAATTTTACATTGCCCTCTTTTGTAGGCGAGCAGAACTGCACCAATGCAGACTTTCCCTCCATTTCTTCTCATATCACTCGACTTTCCCCTCTCTAACATTTTGGCAGACATCGAAGCGGTGGCGGGTGGCGAGTTCCAAGAGATGAGCTCAAAGTGTAACATGTTCCTCGACCCAACTGGCTTCAGCAGTGAAGACATCACCTCTCCCTTCAGCATCCCTCGTACCTCCAGCATCGCCAAGTCCAAGCGGCCGTCTGTTTCCTTTGCCGAGGGAACTCGCTTCAGCCCCAAGGAGAGGCGTGGCTCTGCTCAGGACCCTGGTGCTCTCCAAGGACACCTGCGCAACAAACCCAAGTCACCCTGGGGGGTTTTGATGCTGTCTTCCCTCCAAAGTCAGGGAGGTGCAGCTAGAACTGGCGAGGAAGATGGAGCTGAGGGTGAAGAGAAGGAAGATGAAGTGGATGTGCAGACGACAGACAATCAGGAATCAAGCTACGAGGTAGGGGACCAGGAAATAGACAGAACCCAGTCCCGTGCCACCCTGCAGGTCCCTGGGGCATTAGGACGAAGGCATACTATGTCTAACACAGCTGCTCAAAAGGGGACCCAGCTGCTAACATCTACAAATGATGCTCAGGCAGCGGTCTCAGATAAGGTCACCACAGTGTACGTGACGGTGGGTAAGGCAGGTAGGCCCATGTCAAAGGCTGAGTCGAGCTCCGAAGGCCCTGTTCAGGCCATGCTGCGACGACTCGGCAGCCTCCAGAGGCAAAGGGAGCAGGAGTCTGGCCGGCCCAAACCTAAGGCCACTGAAGGGATGACCAAACCACCCAGGAAGAAGCTTGGTGCTCGGGTGAGTGTATGGGAGCAAGGAGGGCCGTCTGGAGGGGAGGTAGGCATATGTAAGCCAATCAGGAGAAAGCTTGCTTCGCTCAACTCCCCTGACACAGCTGGTGCTGGTGACACTCCTTCATTAGAGAGCGGCACTCCCAAAAGGCCGCTTTCGTCTATTTTGCAGAGCGTGCCAGAGGGGGCTTCAGCTGACTCAGGGTCAGATCTGAGGGCTGAGGGAGAGACGGGACAGGGTGATGGCCCCACCGAGGGAAAAACTGAGAGCAACTACCTGACTGTGGGTCCAGCAGGAGATGCTGCGAGTCTCACTGAGGTCATCG
Source organism: Scatophagus argus (assembly GCF_020382885.2). Taxonomy (NCBI): domain Eukaryota; kingdom Metazoa; phylum Chordata; class Actinopteri; family Scatophagidae; genus Scatophagus; species Scatophagus argus. The sequence goes on along the minus strand of NC_058497.1, from coordinate 13,773,565 downwards.
CCAATGAGGGTGCAGAGCCCTGCTATGAAAACATCATGATTAAACACTCATAATCTCTGAGAGAGGAATGTATCAGCAGGTCTGATCCAAACACAACTGGTTACAGGCACAAAGGGAAAAACTTTGACACTAAAATCTCTAAATGTGAGTAAATAACAGGTCTGTGATTCTTGAATTATGTTATTTGTTACACACAGTTTTGTGCACATGTATGCAGCATGTGTGAAATATCTGAACTTTTAGCCTAAATTCTACCTTATGTAGACGAAATGTATATTTTAGGTTGAAAAATAAATGAAAATACTGAAAGAAAAAAAAAACACTACAGAATACCAAGTGTAATATTTGGGTATTTTCTCCTAACAATACCACCTGTTACATGTTTTTTATGAGCATGAATATTCAGACTATTGAGCAATAATTGTTTTTATTTGCTTCAGTGATGTATGTTGTATTAACTGACAAGTACTGTAATACCTGTACCTTGACTCAGGAGATAAAGGGACATGAAGACAGGAACATTTGGGTTGTTCCAAGAAGACAAGAGGAAACCATAACAAAAATATCACAGTATGTCACCGTGAAGTTTGCTCTAAATTCAAGCAAAAACGGATTTTAAGCATGAGAATAAGATGTTTTTATTTACTGTGGATGGAAATACAAGTAAGAACAGACAGTTGTGAATATGCAATCATGTATGACACACTGTGAATCTCTACGCAGTACATCCTCCAGGCATTTGTCAAAAGCTGCTAAAAGTCAAGGTAAATTGCTTTGTTGGTATTGTAATTCCACTTTGCCCTCTGAAACCAGTCAGTAAATGTTATAAAACTCAGGCTGTAAGAATGTTTTTACAGCCTTGGGGCGTGAACTCGCCTGTCACTGCCTTCTGACCTCTGCTGTGAAAGTCACATAATGCTGCTGTTGGGTAAAACCCACGTTACTACAATTTAGGGATTTTTCTTTTCATTACTCAAGGAAAAATCTGTGTGACTGTATGTTAAGATTATAAGATTACGTCATGGGTGATTCACTGTGTATACATGTTCACAATGTTAATAATGAAAATAAACTATTTGAAATGTGTAGATACGTGATTTAGATAACATCACTGAATTATTGTCTGTGGGTCTGAAGGCATGCAATGCAGTGTGTTTTAAGCAAAACTAACAAAACATACTCAAAAGTCCAGCTTTCAAAATCAGTATAAGTGTATTACCAACAAAATTACAAATTAAGCACACTCATGGTGTAAATGTTTTTGTATTACATTTACTCTAACAATGCATCATAGTTTATAAGTTGACCATATGCATTGTGTTTAAAATCATAAAGTAAGCAGTAACTGAAGTTTTCGGATACATGTAGTGGAGTAAACAAGTACAATAAGTAGAGAAGAAAAATATAAACTGAAAGTATTTCAGCTGGGTTTAATAAAGCAGGTCAGCTGATGTTGACAAAAGATAAACAAGAAAAATTCTGAAACTCAACCAGTCGGACTTTGGCCATGACCAGCAGTATGTGGACTTTGACTGGTCTCCAATTATTTGCTGAAGTTGATGAGCAGCTTCGTGTGTGTTAGACTGAACATGTATGACTTTTTTTTTTTACAGCCAGTTAATAAAGTGAATACTAAGTTTCAGTTAAAATGACCAATCTGTTAAAACCACATTGAAATACCTAAAAACGTTTGACACTACTTCTCCGCCCCGGTGGTGTCTGAACAGCCCAGCCAGTACTTGGCGATGGATCTGGGATATGGAGGCACGGCAGGGTCAACTCTCTTGGTCCTGAGGTCCACTCTGTAGTATTTATCTAGAAAACACAAAGGACAAGACAATCATTTTGAGATAGATGAGGTGGAGGAAGAGTTTCTCCGTCTGTTTCTTTGACGTGGACTAAAACTCAGCATGAGAAACTAGTTACAATAAGGCTGGACAGAGTTGGGGAAAGTTATATAAAAATACAGGCTTGCTGTCCCGTCTCCCAGCTGCCCTCAACATCTGAAAGTATCTTACCAGTACTGGACACAGCATGTCTTCCCTGCTTTGATTAATAAAGTTATGTTTGATCTGATTTGATATTAGTCATTTATCAAACAAAAATTCCCGACATTCATAGAGTACAGATTTTAAAACATTCTGATTTGCTGCTATTTTCTCTTGTCTCTGGATTGTTTGATCGGACAAAAGACACACAATTTGAAGATGTCACCTTGGGCTCTGAGAAAACGGTGATGGACATTTTTCATTATTTTCGGACTGGGCAATAAATGAGTAATACACATAACTGTTAGAAGCATCCTGCAGTCTTTGTTGACTGAATGAATTTGTTGTCATATATTTCACCCATCCATCCATCCATTCATTTTCTATACCCGCTTATCCATCAGGGTCAGAGGGGGCCTGGTGCCTATCCCAACTGATTACTGTGAGAGGTGTTGTTCACCCTGGACTGGTCGCCAGTCATTTGCAGGGCTGACACACAAAGGCAGACAGCCGCACATGTATACACTCAGACCAAGGGGCAATGTAGAGTAGCCAATTAATCTAATGTTTTTTTGGATTGTGGGAGGAAAACCCACGCAGGCACAGGGAGAACATGTAAACTCCACACAGGAGGGCCCAGACCGGGATTTGAACCTGGAACCCTCTTGCTGTGAGGCGACAGTGCTAACCACTCTAAATATTTCATATGGCTCTTGCTAGCTTAAACAGGACTTCTAATGAATCTGTCCCTGCTGCGTTACCTCCTTTGAAGAAGTAGACGGTCTGTATGGGCAGATCCCTGCGGCTGGACTCCCAGTACGACCTGTCACCTCTGGAGTCATAGTTGCCTCTGTTGTTCTGGCGGTAACCATCTCGTCGTCTGTCCTGGTCCCAGTCTTGATCCCACCTTCTGTCCCAGTCTCGTCCAAGCCTTTCCTCCATTTCCATTCTCCTCTCTGCCAACCTCAGACCCATTTCCATCCCCCTTTCCGCAAAGCCCTGGCCCATGTTCATACCCTGCTCAGCCATGGACCCCCAGAAGGGCGAGCGGCTTTGCCTCCTGCGACCCCACTGCTGTCCATACTGCTGGTTCCCCTGCTGGCCTTGCTGATGACCCCATTGCTGGTCGTTGCGGCGTCGTGTGGACCTCGAGGGAGGGACATACATCCTGCCTGTCATGACAGCATCCACCGGAGCCTTCAGGCCCTTCCAGTCTTTTTCAATGAAGTGGTGTTTGTCATGATGCTGAGGCACTAAAGATTAGAAAAACGTCACACTGTAATAAGTGACAACACCCAAACAAGCACTAATGATCTGTCACATCACTACTCACAATCGGAGAAGAGCTGGCTGAGAAAGTGTTCGTAGTTGTTGAAGTATACATCAGTGTAGCGCCTGAACAGCGTGTATGGGGAACTCTCAGACATGGAGATGCACTCCTCGTGGGACGGCTGGTGCAAAAACTCATACGTGTAATACTGTTCGCCTGGAGAAACCAACAAGATGCTCCCAAATGAAAATCTTTGACATTTAAATAACTTTATGCTTGATATGCCAGATATTCTGCAGGAAAATCAGACCGCACCTTTGAAAAAATAGACCTTTTCTTTTCCATTGTGACCAGGAGCAGGCAGAGCGAACGCAGCATCCAAATGATCAGGAATTTTGTCAAAGCCCACACTGATATCTCGAGGGTAGTCTTCATCCAGCACTCCGTTATCAAACCTCCAGTACTTGTTTCCCTAATGAAAGTTTTGATTCATTCAAACATTGAACTGACACGCCTCTGACTGGTCAAATTATACAACATCACTTCCTGTGTACTCACCTTGAACAAATAAGTCTTCCCTTGACAGTTGACACGTGTGAAGGCAGCATCAATAGGTCCGCTGATGCCCCACACGTCTTTTATGAGCTTTGGGTAACCAGGAAGAACTGACTTCTGGTCCAATTCAAAAAAATAGTCCCCTAAAAAAAACCAAAAAAACCCCCACCATATAAGTTCATAAGCATGTTCCTCCACAACAGAAAGATTACACTGCCAGTCACTTACCTCTGAAGGCATATATAGAGCCATTTTTCAGTTGCATGAAGGAGTCAAAAGGCCTCCCACTGCAGACCATGGCATCTGGGTCAGGGGCTTCAGTGGTGGCGTTTGTGACAGTCACAGTGGTGGTCTCTGCTGTGGCATCAGTCTCAGGGAGTTTAGTCACACTGGGGGCGTCCTCTGTGGGTGGGACTTTCTGTTTAACAGGCACATTCAGAAATAGGCTATCCATCAGCTGTGGGTTCTTGCTCATTTCCAGTGTGGTTTCTGGATGTTGCTGTCGTCTGTGGCCGAAGTCTGAGATGGTCTGCTGTGTGGGCTTCAGCTGATGGCTGGCGGTGGCAATGGGGGGCGGAGTGTTGTCTTCAAACAGCTCGTCGTCATCGTCGTCTGCAAACACAAACGTGTCTCCGCGAGCTGAGGGAGAAAAAGTGATATTAGTGCAACACGCTGACTCACAGCATCGCCCTGTTTTAAAGAAGTGAGCAGGGAGGTTTTCTTACTCAGCATACCACAGGTGGTCTCAAAATCAGAGCAGCAGCTCCTGTAGTACTTGCACATGGAGTCACACTGGCACCTCCTCTGAGAGTCGAAGCCATTCTCACAGCGACCCATACAAGACTCTGAAGATAAGATGACAGAGATAAAAAAAAAATGAAAATCCTCTCTAATGTTTTATTTGATGTATTTTTGCTTCTGCTGTTCTGCACCTCAGGCCAAATGAATTTCCTCCTGAGGATAATTAAGTTAAATTGGATTTAATTTGATTACAGTTCTCATGAGGCTTTGACAGCACGCCAAAGGCATCATGGGATATTTTCTTCTTTGTTAGCATTTGTTTCTCACATTGGAGATGGCTGTGTACATTCAATACTTGTTTATGTTATTTCATTTGTACTCATCACTGTCATTATAGCTGAAACAAACAGTTCAACCCTCAACAATAACTGCTTTGGTACAGGCTCAATTGTTAAGGTTCTTTATCAAGCTAAAAAAATAGGCCAAATGTTAATTTCAGCTCCATATATTTGATAACCTGCTGCTCTTCACACTTACATATAGTGTTAAATATGAATACATTAGAATTTTGGACCGCTGGTCCAAATCAAGCATTTTCAGCGCATCCTTTGTGTCCCAGCTCCTCTTTTAGCATTTTATGGACTGAAATAATTAACTATTAATAAATATAAAACTTTTCATCAGATGAAATGATAATGAATAGTTTTTAGCAGCAGTCTTAACTTAAATCTGGATACTTGTGTAGATGGGGCTCGTTGGACTAATGGTTAAATAGATGAAAAATTAAATTAACGGATATATCATTAAGTGTTAGTTGTTTTATCCAATACGTAGTTGTATCTGCTGATTTAAATATACAGACAGTACATAAGGACACTGACACACAGAGTCTGCCCATCGACGAGCGTCGGGTGCAACATGATAACACCACACTGAAGAGGCAGCAGCGCTCCTCTATTTCCTTACTTTTCCTGAACTTTAAAGCTGATATTTAATGCTGTACTTACCGTCAGCAGCGAAAGCGTGAGCGAGCAGAGCGAGCAGCAGGACGACCCACAGCCTCATGTTGCCTCTGTTGTGCGAGAAGACAGAGTGAGTAAAGCAATGAAGGACAGTGTGCTTCCAATGATTGGAAACATGTGTCAGTCACCCCACTTCCTTGTTTACTTTAACCTTATTATTTGCAAACCTCTTTCTGTTTGAGCAAATAAACAGAGACTCGCAGAGAGAAAATCTGCTGACCTCTGAGCATGCCACAGCTCTATTTTTACTGTAATCTATGAGTCATCTGGTGACACGGCAGTGATTTTCTCCCTGAGGTTTCAGTAGTACATCACCAACACCATCCGGTCTTATTTCAATACTTGCTTTCATGGCAATGATTAGACCTAAATGTAACCTGGTGACAGTGTGAGGCCACAGTGTAGACAGGAGAGCAAAATGCTGGCCTGCTGTAAGGCTTCATAAAACTGTTACACAAACTAATAGATATGAGTTTACAACTGTAGAAAAGCACGATACTGCAGACTTCTCCCTGCTGTTGACTGTGAAAAATTGGTGTCATCCACAACACAGTTTATGTACGCACCACTGACCAAATAAATGTCATTTTTCATGATACAATTCGTAGTTGTTTTGGTTTCTCTTCATTAAATCTTCCTTGAAACCTGCTCTCTCCATTCCTCCAGATTTGAAATAAGAGATGAAAAGTAATGTCACTGTCACAGAGCTGGCATTTCACAGATTATCCTTACATGCTTTTAAGTATTTTTGTTTTACATCATGAGATTTTTGATGAGATAGTGTATTCATTAGCTTATTTGCTGAGAAGTAGAAGATAGTAGAAAATTTCACCACATACCAGAAATAAGATTTTTTTCATGTTTTCTGTTTTATAGAGTTGAATGTTTAATTGTATTTTCTGGTGGTTTATAACATGAACATCTAAATGGAGTTAAAAGTCCTCTCCAGACTACAATGAAGAAACATTTTGCTGGGGAAACCCTGAATCCTTAACCACAATGTTTTGCCTGCTGGTGTACAACAGTCACATTTTATTGCAAGCTGGAATCAGAATTTGAAATACCCACCATGAGTTCACTTCATGTACTCCATCACGGCCATTTAGCCCATCTTGTTTCAGAACAGTACTCATTTTTCTTTCCAGTTTCTTTTTGTCTCCATTTTTCTCTTTTGCCTCAAAATTCTTGTAATTTCTTCGAGATAAGTTATTTTGAATTGAATTATTTTGAAATGAGGTATTGCAACTAACAAGATAAATAAATTCTTCACAGTGTCTTCCGGTTCCTCTTTTAGAACAATGCTATATGATTTCTTTTTTTTTTTACAGCTCACATGATTACAACATATTTTAAGAAACAGTGACGGTGTGATGCGTTTCTCCTGTTCCTCCAGCAGGGGGCCTCTAATGTTTATGGGCACGATGAGCTCTGACCGGCTGTGATGTAGCGAGGAGAGGGGGGGCGCTTCTTTTCCCGATCATCCCCGGCAGCATCAGGAGCCGGTGGGCGGTGCAGACCCCTGAAGATATGGGCAGCCCTGCGGATGCTGAGCGAAGGATGCTATAGGCCCGGTGGACTAGCAGTGGGGAGAGGGGAGGTCATAGTTCTTACTTCTTTTTTTATTATTTCTTTATAAGACTCGAGCCGCTCGGGTGCATCAGAATAACCGAACAGGAAGAAGAAGAACAGATCTCCTTTGTCTCCGAGGAAACAAATAACATGAATCTATTTTCCTTTGAGTAAAACAAATAGAGTTTGTTCTTTCACTCTGACGTCCTGTGAGCTGAGATTATTATTTTTTTCCCTCTTGAAGAGCTCTTCCTACAAACAGATCCTGTGAGGGCATTAAGTCATCTGCTGGTCGCTGGGATAAAGGAGACAAAGCGGCAGCTGCTGAGGCAGGACTATGCGCAGGCAAACCGCGACCTGCTCAGAATCTGCTTATGAGTGTTTATACGGACATGCTGCCGGGGAGGACATCGTGAGACAGAGAGGTGATGCAATTTAGTGAAAGCTGTCACTAATGATTTACAGCTGAGGCCTGGCTTCTGTGTGGCAGAGTTTAATCACCGAGAGGCATCAGAGGCCTTTGTAAACAAACACATCTGAGCAATCCAGAGATACCGCTGCGTTTCTGCCGGTAGATGCTCTTGTCTCTGACGCTCTTCCTGTGGAGGCTCTACCGACATTTCTCCATCATGTTCAGCTCAGACAGACTCACAGTTCCGGATTATGTCAGCCGGCTGCAGAGAGGCAGGAGCGGCTCCTGCAACGACCCCAGACCAGTCTCCCCGGGCATCAGTGCCGACGTCCAGGCGGTTTTGGACACGTCACTGCCCGCCCTGCGCTGCGCCATCAGGAGGCTGAAGACTGGTAAAGAAACCAACGATTCAGACGAGATCCGCAGGGCCATCGCGGAGATCTTTCAGCTGGTGGAGGAGGCCTGGGTTTTGCCCGCTGTAGGCCGTCAGGTGGCCGAAGAGATCTGCAACAGGATCAGACTGGAAGGAGGCCTGGAGCTGCTGCTACAGCTTCAACAGACACCTGCCGTGGAAATCACCTATGAGTCTGCAAAGCTGCTGGAGCAGATACTGATCTCAGACAACAGGTAAGTGTGTGAACAGGGGTGGACAAAATAACCTGAGCACTTTCATATTCTAATGGAGTTTAACAGATTTACTATTCCACTTCTGTGGGGATTGTGTCAGAAAGGTGTTTATAATCCTCAGGTGGTTCTTTATATATGTTGTCTGTGCATAAGGTCATCACATTGTGGTCTGTTTTATGTACAGGGATAAACAAAGCTACACAAGCAAATTAGAGTACAGTGTCATGCGATACAGCGCAACAGAAGGTGATTCTGCCATATGAGCTAACTAGGACAAAGTAACAGAAACAGCATGTTGATAATAAGGACTCAGCACCTCTCAGACACATCAACCAAAACTTTGCATGTGTTACAATTAGGTAACTGCAAGGCTGTTTTTATTGGCTTACATTTGAGTTTTTGCGTGAACATAAGACTATTCAAGCCCTAGTGGATTGATAACTTTGGTTTTACTTAACGCATACAGTATATGCCTGTTTATTCTTCATTTGTTCAGGAGGATCTGTTGATCTCTTGTTGTTTTGTTTGCACAAACTTCTGCTGACAGAGATTATTTAGCACGAATGGGTCTGGGGGTCATCCTCAACCTCACTCGACGGCAGGAAGACGCACAGCTGGCTCGCAGTGTCTCGGGCATTCTGGAGCACATGTTCAAACACACGGAGGAGACGTCCATCCACCTCATCGATAACGGTGCCCTGGACGCCCTCCTCTACTGGTGCCGGGGCACAGACCCCACTGTGCTGCGCCACTGTGCCGTGGCACTGGCAAACTGTGCCATGTACGGAGGCCACCGCTGTCAGCGATGGATGATTGAGAAGCAGGCGGCTGAGTGGCTTTTCCCACTGGCTTTTTCCAAAGAGGATGAACTCATTCGCTTCCACGCCTGTCTGGCTGTGACTGTGTTAGCCACAAACCGAGAAATTGAGAAGGAGGTGGTGAAATCTGGAACCTTGGAGCTGGTTGAGCCGTTCATTGCCTCTTTGGACCCAGATGACTTTGCCCGCAGCTTATTGGACAGTGCAGATTGCATGCAGGGTAAGACGGCATCTGATCTGCAACATCTTTTGCCCTTAATGGATGGCACAAGAGTGGAGGGGAAGTGCATTGCAGCCTTTTACCTTTGTGTGGAGACCAGCATCAAGTCTCGTCAGCGAAATACCAAGGTATAATCCCCCGTAACCTTTCTGTATCGCCCAAAATGTTAGGCAGTACTTTCTGGTGTAGCTTTGTTGTGACTATGATTTGAATTTGTCCTCTTTTCAAGATATTTCAAGAGATCGGAGCGGTACAGAGCCTGAAAAGAATTGTCATGTACTCCAGTAATGGCACAGCCTCTTCCCTTGCCAAGCGAGCTCTGAATATGATGGGGGAGGAAGTGCCAAAACGTATCCTGTCAAGTGTACCCAACTGGAAAACCTGTGAAGTGCAGACCTGGCTGCAGCAGATTGGCTTTAATGCCTTTTGTGAACGTTTTCAGGTAAGTTTCACCAAGAGGAGAATATGGGAATCAGAATCTACCGATTATACAGTATGTTTGACATTTCTAAATCTCTCTTATTGTGTAGGAGCTCCAGGTGGATGGGGACCTCTTGCTAAACATCACAGACCAGGATCTGAGCAATGATCTGGGCATGACTGCAGGCCTCACTCGCAAGAGGCAAGTGGTTGAAAACCTTTTCAGCACACGCGTCTGAGGTTGAGCAATGTAACACGCCTGTTCTGTCTCATTCTCCAGGTTTTTGAGAGACCTGCGCGTATTGAAGACTTATGCCAACTACTCAACATGTGACCCGAACAATATGGCCGACTGGTTAGCTGAGGTGGACCCTCGTTTCCGTCAGTACACATACGGCTTGGTCCAGTCGGGAGTGGATCGCAACGTTGTCCAGAATGTGACCGATCAGCAGCTGGAGCAGGACTGCCTGATACACAACGGAGTCCACAGAGCCAAGATACTGTCTTTTAGCCGCAGACCCTTAAAACCATGCCACACGGACGCCCAGCCTGCCGGTCCTGACGTGTTCATCAGCTATCGTCGGACTACCGGCTCCCAGCTGGCCAGGTCAGAACTGAAACATCTTTATTCATTCTTACCTGTGCTAAAACTGTACTTTCACTGACTTTCTCATTTTCTCCAAGCCTTCTGAAGGTGCACCTGCAGGTTCGAGGATACAGCGTCTTCATAGATGTGGAGAAGCTGGAGGCTGGTAAATTTCAGGACAAACTGATTCAGAGTGTACAGAGGGCACGCAACTTCATCCTGGTCCTGTCCGCAAATGCGCTCGACAAGTGCATGGGTGACACAGACATGAAGGACTGGGTGCATAAGGTCAGACGTTTTCCATTCGCTGCATTGTGAGGGACTAGTTGTATCAACTTTTTGCCTAATACTTTCACTACACTGCATCTTAATCCTTTTTCAAGAAACTCCACAGGCACGTTGATAGATCAGCTGAGAAGTATAAACTGGAGTACATCAGATCAGATTTGTTAAGGGTTAAACTGTATACAGTCTGCATTGATTTTATCAAATTCAGCAAAATATATTATGATTCAATTAATTAAACTCAAATATGAATTTGATAGAAATATTTCATAGAATCATTCATCCCGTAGGAGATAGTCACAGCCCTGGCTGGCAAGAAGAACATAGTTCCTGTCACCGACAATTTTATGTGGCCCGACCCCATGTCTCTGCCGGAGGACATGAGAACAATTCTCAACTTCAACGGCATCAAGTGAGTCACTCTGTGTTTACTGGTTAGCACAACTGTGTGAATGGTAAAGGATGTTACCCTGTGTCTTAAATTAGGAGGGGAAATCTCTTTCTCAACAGGCACAACAGCTAAATTCAGAGTTTAAGTTGTGGTTCTGTGATTAACTACACAGTCCCTTTTCATGCTGACATTATTAATCTTTTAAAGCTTCTTTATGTATCTTTTTCTGAATGATTTATGAATACGAGCGTTAACTTTTTATTGTTTGCGACAGGCATTTAAGAGGTCCGTAAAACATCCATTAAAGACAACTGATTTGTTTATAATCCATGTCATCTCCTGTTGTCTTGTCACAGATGGTCTCATGAATATCAGGAGGCCACGATTGAGAAGATCTTACGCTTTCTGAAAGGACCTCAAGACCAAATGGACAGTCCAGGCGCCTCCAAAGGGCAGAAAAAGAAAGAATGAGATGAGAAATGACACCAACGGATCTCAGCTATAATAGCTTCCAGTAATGCCAAACTCTACATAGTCTACAGCAAACTGACAGGCTTCCCCCCCTCCGGATCTGCCCAAAATCATGTGAATTTGTGTTAAGATTTCATGCTCACAGAAACAATTAATCTATCTAATGTATTGCAAATATAACATTGTATATAATAAACTGTAAGCCTTTGATGACAGTACCCTCACATTGCTGTATAGGTATCATCAGGTACAGTATACGCCTTCTGTCTCTCAGGAAAATAACTGTGATAGATCCAGCCAGGACACTGACATCCAGCAAAATCATCAGTTGTGATTCTGAAGCCTCCACTAAACTCTTCAGTCTTCATAAACGTCATATGCAGTCATCTTTTGGTTTACACACATACTGTACATTCTTCTGGCCAAAGCAGGTCTTTGATTTTACCGACATTTGTGTTTCGTTTCTGTGTTTGGGTTGTGATAGTAAAGAACCCATTTCAAGCAGATATATTGGTTTGTGATCATCGTCTAAGCTGAAGGCAAGATATATTGTACAGAAATAAATGAGCTGCATACTGTTTAACTGCAACTCTGATTTAAGCACATACAGATTTAACGTGTAGCATTAAACAATTCCTCCTGTAAAAGTGGTTAAAAATCTAGCTCTGAATTCATGGACATTAGGAAAGAACAGTTAATCAAAATATTACTGAAATTAAAATCGATTGCAAATCGCATGAGCTGTAATTTTTTTGGGATAAAATGTGTCACAACATGCCATTATAAATAAAGCAGTGTCGTGCAACACAAGCACAGGCCTACAACTCATGTTCTCCAGATGCAAGAATACATGGGAGTCTGTTTGGTACAGCAAAAACCCAGCAAAAATCACATCATTTTTACTTTTTCTTTTTTCCCCCAGTGAAAATCGCCACTAAAACCGCGACTCATAACGCATTATCGTTCAGCTGTAACGCACAGCTCTCGGACTTGACAGTTAAACTTGCAGAGTGTCTTGTAGGAGGCCGTTACATTGTAGTCTAACATACTGAACTATCATTTCTGACTTGAGGTTTTATTCATCACTCTACTAAATCTGATAAGTTATTCATTGACGGCTTTGCAGCTGAAATTTGATTCTTGTTCCCTCAGTGTATTCAAAAGAATCAGACAAGTAAAGAGAACAAGAAATACAGCAATATGATACACTGAGACTTTGAAAACTCTTCTGTACATGTGTATATCAAAAATGAATAAAAAAAAAACTTGGCTTTGATGATGCCATGATAAAATAAGACTCATAAATTAACCAAAGCAGCCATCGAGATGTGTTGGTCACATATTGTTCTGCAAAACTCTATTATTATATCCTGAATGCAACAACTGTTCTGCAGGGCTTTTATCTAATTTGCCTTAATGTTATTCATTCTATATGTGTGTGTAACTGACATGAACTTTTTATTAAGTACAACATGATTTAATTTTTCATCATCAACTTTATTAATGTTCTTGGTGTGAAACAAACAAAATTTTGTCCCTTTCTTTGAAACATGATAAAAAATAAAAATGTGTTGTAAAACAGTGAAATCCTTTATTTGGACGTTTTATTACTGTTTGACATGTAAACAGTGACATCATCTTTAGCACAAGTTACTCAAAACGATCCATTCTTCTCCAAAAATTATAATAATTTGCAAATATTGCATGAGTGACTATGATGAAGAATACACAGTTTTGTAGGCACGTCTGAAAAACAGCGTTGACCACATGATCTGACCAAACTGTCAAAAATAATGTCTGTACAGATCAAATGTAGCTTCATTGATACTTAACCTCTTATCTTCCCTTTGCGCATTTTAAAGCTGATTTGGCAGCTCTTGTTCCCTCACTGTGCGAGTACAGTGTGACCCCTGTGTGCATGATGGCGGTGGTCTTGTGCTCTGGGACTATCCAGTGTTGTTGCATTGATGGGAGGGGGGCCGTGCTATCTGCTTTATGGAAAGAGGAGGAAGAGAGGGTCACACTGTAACTCAATCCACGGCTGCTCTTCAGCTTCACTCTCCCTGCTGGATCACTGATATTTGGGTTTCGCACAGATGCTCTGTCTGCATTGCGGCACACCAGGAATCTCAGGTTCTGATTTCACTTCACATTTGAGGATTTCACTTCCACCAACAGATCTGGGATAGGCCTCAACATGGCCGACTCTAATATGTGCAAATGGAGTATGGTGGAGGAAGTAGCAGTACCACAGTGTAGAAATATGTAATTCACTAAAATTTTTACTTTAAACAATGGCTTACTAGTTTTTGATCATATGTATATACTCAAGTAAAGTACAAGTGCCTTGAGTTTGGCACCAACGCTCCACTTTGGGTAGCTGTGAATGAAACACTTAAAGGCACAAACAAAATTAAAACTGATACACAACATTAAAACAGCAGGCTAACAGAAAATCTTTTACATACTATCCATAATTCTCCACTTATCCCTTTTGACATGTTATTCCTTTACTTGTGTCTTTAGCAAGATGTTGGTTTGAAGAACATTATTACTGTATCAGGAGTGTATTTCTGCACTTTCTGTAAGAAAGTGTGTAAATGGTGACTCACTTACTGATTGATATGCTGGTGTCAATAAATGATTCACTGAAAACACATTCCATTGGGCTATTAGAGCTACTGAAATTAATACATTCAAAAGGGAAATGTAAGGTGCATTCTTTGGCACTCACTTGGCATGCCATATTAAAAATGTATCAAATCAAACATTTAAAGCATGGACTGACTCTTGGTCATTATTAGAGGACTCCTGACCGCAATGTCAGTCAGGAGCTTGGTTCTTCATCCTTTGGTCTTGATGCTAGCAATGGTCAGCTGACTCGTCACTGTTACTGACATCAAAAAGTCTCTCCCAGCATCACAGAAGGACTTGACGGAGGCCTCTGTGTCAGAGCTGCACACTATAGACTGACACCAGGATGAACTTGAACTCACTGCCTCTGTTCACGTCAGGATGCTGTGGGGTTTCTCCTCTGGTCTAAACACTGCAGGGTCCTAATAAGACAAACATGAACAACTGTAAATAACTGATAAATTATTAACAGTTAATAATTTATCATACATATATATATATATATACATAACTCCATCCACAACACCCAAAGCTTTCTACCACCATTGTGAAGCTTGGTGTGAAGACTGCCTAACACACAGCTGTTAAGAGAAAAAATCTGCAAAGAGATGGAGCACAGACTTCTTGGACTGTATGTTGGTACAATTAACTGCACAGCATGCCATGTTATCTGTCTGATATTTGAATGAAAGACTGTAAAATGCACCAACACCACAAATATAGCTGAGAGGTCACGTTCAGTGACTCGGGAGGTTACATTCAGGTGACAGCTAGCAGAAAGCTAGAGGCTAGCTATCACTCAAAGTGGCCACATCCTTAATTATGCATAACTATAAGACTCAATATAATATAATACAATTTTGTATCATGCTGTAACCATGTTTAATTCTGCTATAAAGTTGGGCATTTTAACATGTGGGCACAGTGTATGGGGTCTGATTGACTTTTGGAGACAGCCTCAAGTGGCCATTTGAGGAACTGCAGGCCAACGTGGAAGTGAAACACTTTATTTTGTGGCCTTGTAGGTTGCTGCTTAGTGGTAGTATGTTTGTTGATGAGGTAATTTACTCCAACGAGGCTAATGTAAACTCACCCAATTATTCCACTGGGGATGAGGAGGATGATGGCAGCAAACAGGAAGGGGAAGCCCTTCATAAAGTGCAGTGTGGCTGGGTAGAGGGCATTGAAGAGGCCACTGCCCACCAGAAAACATAAACTCTCCACACAGGCAACAGAAGCAAACAGGGCACCTGGGAGAAAGGACATGTTCTTCAAATTAAACTGCACTGTAGCATTATAATACTGACAATTCAAATTCAGACACTACACACTGACACACTGAGCTAGCCTTCACGTTCCTGACCATTTAGCACAAGTACATAAGGACAAAAAACCCCCCAAAAAGCTATTTTGCAATAAAATCCTCACATCTTGAAATCACATTACAGTTTGTTGTGTTAAACACCATCTGTTTTTGTAGTATCTACATACTTTAGGTGACTCACCTTGTTCTGATGGCTCCACCAACTTTGACAGTTTCGACCTGAGCACAGGTGTTGAGGCCATGAAGAGGAAACCCAGACCATAACCTGGTGACAGACAAATTAACAGTGACACCAGATTAAACAGTGTGTCATAAGAAGGGAAAGTACAGAGGGTTTTTTTTGGTATTCAAGGCTGCCAGCACTGACAACCTGTTCAGTCTGTCACCTGGTGAGCTGTGACTGTGTGACAGCATTTGCCTGATAAAGTGACATTATTTTCACCTATGGTGAAAAAAAAAAAGAAAGCACACGCCTTCAAAACTTTTCACCATCTCAAATGATATTAAATTTAATGTCATTACATGGTTATTTAATTGTAAGAAAGGCATAATTTGTTTAATAATGCTTAAATAAATACTGATTTCTGTCCTTAATAGTGAAATAATCAGACTTTCAGTCATCTCACATCTCATTGTCCTGACTTTACTTTTGTTTATGAACAGCAAACCTTGCAGACAGAGAAAAATAGTTCATTAGTAGTTCATTAACTCGTTCAAGCGTCTCTCACCTGTGAACATGAGCTCAGTGGTGTCAGTGACAGAGAACACCACCATCGATGCAATATTGGAGGCCAGACCCACAAGAGCCACCCAGGAGTCCACCAAACAGCACTGCATGATCTTCAGCCCCAGCAGACTGGTAAGGTAGGCCAGATGCAGAGCCGCTGATCCATAGCCAATGAGGGCTGGCCCCCAGCACAGTGGTGAGCTCAGCTCATATAACACATATAACTCCCTGCTGCCAAAGTGTACAGTCACCACGAGAAAGAAACACAACATGTAAAGCCACAGCTTGCATCTGTGAAATCGTCCACCCTCGTCACTACTAGTAATGCCTCCTGTTGAGAAGAGGTGCCAGACAGCTTTATGATGGCGAAAGGTGAGAAGCTTGGCACTTGGGTCTGGCAGGACAGATTCACGGACAAACAGGAAAGCGTACAGAGCCGAAGCCAAGTTAGTGGCCAGGACCAGCCAGAATGGGTTGATGTACCTAAAGAAAGGCATAAATATATAATGTTAACAATTAATGAATCAGATAACACAGATAACAAATATTTATTCAACAACACACACATTTCGTACCCTTGTGCCCTCCGCCACTGCCCTCCAATAACGCTGGCTAGCATCCCTGAAATGCCCAGACAAGCCTCCAAAACGGCCACCCTAAATGTGCGGGAGCTTCTGTCGCTGGTATCAGCCACATACGAAAAGCAACCAGCGAGGATGGCATTGAAATCACCTGAAAAGCCACTAAGCAGCCTGCCCACTAGAAAGTAGACCACAGGCAACTTCAGGTACATCACCACTAGGTAAACCACTGCTTGCAGGGCCATGCCCAGGTTGGGGATGATAAGCACAGGTCTGCGACCTGCGAGGTCACTCCATGAACCCAGCAGAGGCACCACAAACAGGCCTACAAAAAAGCCCCCAAGACTGATGTATAGGTTCCAGTGGGCTGTCAAGGTCTCCACCTCCTGTAAAAAAGGTAACAAATATGACCTGGTCAACCACACTTATCAGCAATGATGGGAGTCAAGAACCAGTTCCAAACTGTCTAATTCATCTGAATCACACACCACCAATCTTACCAATTTCTGTTGTCTAATTGATAAGATTTTCCTGTTTTTCTGACAACTGCACACTACAAAACAGTGATGTCTAACACATGCGTCTAGGCTGCTGGAAACTTGAGCAAAACGTGGCTTCACTCAACAAAGAGATGATGACACTGCTAGTTCTAATGTCTGTAAAACGCTCATTTCAAGTATGGGTGGGTACACCTCCAAAAAACTGAAATATCGCTCCATGCAACACAAGGTTAAATTTCAACAACGCTATTTATTTGACACACTTCCGTCGCCAATGCTCTGACCCTTGCATTCTAGGTGTAACTTTGTACGGGATTAGATGTGCGTAACACATTTTCAGGGCTCTGGATCCTTGAGAACAGAGCTGAAAACTGCTGATCTATCGGCATGTTCATATCCCTGTTGTTTGTTTGGTGCTTGCTGTTTTCCTCTGGCTTAAGTGATGTGATGTGATGATTTTAGGGTCTTTCCCACTGACTGCGCAAATTCTTCTAAATGTACTTGTTCATGTTCATTTGTGGACTTACTTTGATTATACGAGTATTTTATATTCATCATGTGTCAGTTTTCCTATGTATAAGTCATGCTTTGTGTTGCATGTGTTTAGTGGCTTATAAGGTCTTTTTAAATGCATATTTTCAGTAACATTAATACGATATGATGTTTTTCATGCATTGGCCTTGTCTCAGCGAGAGAAAGCTATTTTTGCAAATAAGACTCAGAAAATATGAACTACATCAAGGTGTAATATGTGTTTATACTCTTTATTTCTTTGTCGCATATTTTGACTAATTTCAAGTACTTGTCAGGGTAACATAAGGATGTATTGTATATCTTTACTAACACTGACTTTTCTTCTTAGATTTTTTTAGGATGACTGTGTAACACCTATTTAGGGGGATACAAAATTCAGCTGACGGACCCATATTTATTTGGGTTGGTTTTGGTTTATGTTTGGTTTGTAAGCAAAGGTTTTGTTCCCCCTGATCGTTGATGATGATGATGCACACCTGCCGTGCGTATCTCGCTAATTAGCACACCTGACAGCTACTGCGGCTGTTAGCTAACTCGCTCAGCAACAGCCTT
The DNA here is from genome assembly GCF_020382885.2 of Scatophagus argus. Classification (NCBI taxonomy): domain Eukaryota; kingdom Metazoa; phylum Chordata; class Actinopteri; family Scatophagidae; genus Scatophagus; species Scatophagus argus. Next base: position 13,755,338 of record NC_058497.1, on the reverse strand, counting down.
TAAAAATGGCTGTTCAGCAATTCAAATAATTCAGATTTCGACTGAAAGCTACTATGACACAGAGCTGGCTTTGAGCAAGGCACTTAAAACCCAGACTAAGCCATTATCCGCAAACAGGTAGCACTGGGAATCGTACTGAAACATGACTGTGATATTGTTTACGTTAAAAAGACGTTGACTCGCGTTACCTTCTGAAGAGGGTCGGGGCGCGCCGAGCTGTTGCTGCACTCCGACGTCTTGGAGCCGTTATAGCCGAGGTCTTCACTGATGCGGTCCCACAGATACTGTGTGGACAGTGGCGCTTGCAGGGCCAGAGAAAACATGGAGAGAAACATCACTGGCTCCACAGAAACCGGCAGCGGGCACGTAACGTTAAACTGTGGCTGTCCGAAGCGGGTGGTGGGTACGTCAGGCTCATGCTTGTGGCCGGAGTCGGTGATCGGCTCTTCGTCATCTGAAGTGAGCACGTCGCCGGGGAGAATCGCCGCAGTGTCCCGCTCCTCCATGTCGAGCAGACTTAAGCCACTGTGAATAAACTGTGTCGCTGTTGCTAGCTTTAACTTTGTATGCAGCGTATGTGAACACTCCTGTGCTCCAATATTCTCTTCTGTAACGCTGTAATTGTGGAGCTAACTAGCTCATTGTGCTAATGCTAGTTAGTTTGCGTTGTTTGTGTCTGCTGGGCCAACTAAAACAAGGCTGGAGGTTAAGTTATCCGCCAGCTCAGCTAAACAGTTGAAGGAAACGATACTGGTGCATATGACATTAAAGCGGGAGCGCAGCGACCCCGTGTGGACGAATAGATGAACCACATTTTAAGCTGAAACGAGGGAACATCCACTTGAAGCTATGGATCTGGTACTGGCTGCGATCATGCTGCAGGCTGAAGAGCAGCATAGATTTAATTAGCTAGCCCAACTTGCTGAGAGATCACAAATTGAGCATTAAGAGTAACATTTTACAGCAAATCAAGGACAATTGTATTTCTTAGCACGAGGGTTTAAATGATGTTTTGGAAGTCGCTTATTTTGGCAGGAAGTACAAACTCAAAACTCCCTCTAAAAGCAGAGCAAGTCCTTTATTCCAAAGCATGAAATGGCACACGTTGAGTTTCAAGTGGTGATGATCCAGTAATAAATGTTCGTGCAGGCAAACACGTTTGGATGGTGTGTCACTGGTCTTATTCACAATTAAGTCTATCAAATTCTCAGACTCAAACGTCAGCTCCAATATTTAATAAGTGATATTATCTTTTAAAAGCATCTTGTCATACTGTATTGGGAAGCCATCTAAAATGCTTTTTTTCTTGTGTTGGTTGTCTTTTTGGGGTTTTAAAGAGGATTACCTAACTCTGAAAGCATTTGTTCTTGTGTAGTAACTATCAGGGATTTTCTCTATAATTAATTACAAACTCAGAACTGCCTTAAGCAATGAAACATCAATCAAAACTGTCTCCTGCGAAACCTTTTCACCGTTTCATGTTGCACACACAATAGAAGGATGATCTGGTTTGTCTGCATTGCAGCCTCTCTGGGAAGGTTTTGCAAGGAATTTCAACTTTGTTTTTTGTGAGTTACACCCACATTACTTATTTGCATGATCTTTTAACTGTGCCATCTGATAGATTCATTTGGTTTATTTTAAGGTTGAACGTCTTGAGACATGTCATGAAATTCCATGAATTTGTGCAGTGTGTCTTGCTCCCTTTGGCATCCAGTGATAAGCCTTATTCTTCCCACTGCTGTATCAAGTGATGTGGAACAGCGTGAATGTTTTAGCCCTGTGACAGCTATTTTAATAATCTCTCTCTCCCTCCCCCTCTCACCATATATATATATATATCTATTTTTTACTTCTGCATCTGCCGCTGATCATCCCGACTCCGGTAAGGAATGCATTGTCTCAACAGAGATGTACAGACCAAGTTCCATCGCCAAATGTTAAATCTCGCAGTACTGTAGATTCTCCAAATCCCCAACCAGGGTCCAAACTACACCACAGCAGTGCTCAGTTGGGTGCTTAAACAGCGTCCATCCACCTGCCAGGTGTCCGTCTGTTAAAGAAGACTGACATATTATGCTCAACCTTGAACTCCTGCTGCAACACTAAAATTAAGGAGATATATTGCACTGCTGCTACTATTACAAGAATTTGATTATGAGGCGTAAGCAGTGCTAAGGTAACACAGTCTAGAGCTGTAGCTCCAGAAAGGTAATAAAGGTGTTGTAAAAAATACAATATATGATGCATAGCAGAAGTGGTAGGAGAGATTGTCTTAGTGCTAGAGTATGATATTGGAGAGAGGTGTTATTGGAACAGGGCATGTGATGATTTGTTTTCATAGTGATATGTTTAAAAGTTAATGGGGCAAATAAGGGCTCATTCTGCTGTCCACGAATGCGGTAATGAAAGTGATTAAAAATGTCATTCTACCACTGAAAAGTCAGGAGCGAGATAGAGAGAGAAGAGTAGAGGCTCGGTAGGAGTCACATTATTTACTGACTTGGCAGTTCAATTCACTGGGGATGTTGTATTAATACAATTTCAGCTACTGAATAATTATCAGATGGGAATCTGTTTCTCCTCTGCTTGTTTCAGATTACTTTCTTCAATCCACAATGTATATTTGTTGCAATAGTACTGCAGCCAAATCTGAAAACGCTGCAACAAAATGAGAGATGTAACCTCTGTTTATCAAAAAGGATTAAAGACATCAGTCTGGAAATACATTCACTTTTTCCTGCTTTACGTTGTCTTCAGCCACAACGTGACCTTTTGTACCATGTAATCTTTGATGATGATAAATTGAAAAGTGGGATGATTCTATCCGTACCATTAAACCAGAGATCAAAGTTTATGTTATCTTTCAGATCTAACCAAACCCTATCATAATGGATTTTTAGTCAATTTTAATGGAGATGAGCAGTTAATGGTTCTTGATTGTTCTTGTTCAGCTGTTCATTTTTTTGTACAGCATAATGATAAACTGTATCTGCGAGCAAAATTACAACTTTACTACTTCTTTTCCCCAACTAGCCATTGCTCAGACACACGTGTGCATCAGATCATTGGTATGTGTATTATATTTATCATTAAGCATGTGAAGCAATGCTGTCCTTGTCTGTCATCATAGGAGGCAAAATGTGGCTTTGCAGCAGTCCTCATCATGGCACTGTATTGGTGTGGAGAGTGTATCCCTGTGGCTCTGAACACACTCATCATGGCACTGTATTGGTGTGGAGAGTGTATCCCTGTGGCTCTGAACACACTCATCATGGCACTGTATTGGTGTGGAGAGTGTATCCCTGTGGCTCTGAACACACTCATCATGGCACTGTATTGGTGTGGAGAGTGTATCCCTGTGGCTCTGAACACACTCATCATGGCACTGTATTGGTGTGGAGAGTGTATCCCTGTGGCTCTGAACACACTCATCATGGCACTGTATTGGTGTGGAGAGTGTATCCCTGTGGCTCTGAACACACTCATCATGGCACTGTATTGGTGTGGAGAGTGTATCCCTGTGGCTCTGAACATGCTCATTATCTTCTCCATGATGGGCATCATTGAATCAAGCAAGGGTATTCCAAATGTGGACTGAACATATGAACATGTCAGTTGGTAGAGGTCTTTTACCTCTTTCTAAGGATCTTGGAACCAGTATCACGCTCCTACATGAATCTATTTGAATCTCTGTGGGGGCAATCTCTCTCTTTCAGCCTGACATACACATACATATGCTTATTGCAGCTACAGTATAAAATATGTGGATGCATGCTTTCTTTAATGTTGAACCATCCATCTAAACATTTGTCCTGCATCCTCTCCAGGCTGATGATATCTCCAACACTGTGCTGCAGCAGTTCTGTGACACAGAGGGCGCAGTGCTGGACAGAAGGATGGACATGATGGTCAGGACAACCAATTTGAGATGGGAGTTGCCAAAGAAGGCAATGTCAAAGGGTTTGAGCCATAATGATAATGACAACAAAGACACGAAGGAAAAGGAGGAAGGAATGATGCTACTTCAAGTAAGTTTTTTTCTTTCCTTATCTTTGAAGTGTCAGCCTGCTTCAGAAAAGAATAATAACAGGTTTAAATTATTCAACAGAAGTAAAAGTAGAAGAACAGGGAAGTGTCTCAGTCAAATGTATGCTTATTGCATTTTTTCTGAGGTCTGAAGAGAAAAAAAAGAAGAAAAAATTTGCTAAGCTAGTGAAAGGCATGACCGTGAGTGACTGCCAGCATTAGTGGGACAGCAACCCTCACAGGAACCACACCCAATGTCATCCTGAAAGGGTAGATTTATGAGTTGGACATGTGAATATGCAAATAAAGACACACACACAAACTGGCAAGTTTTCTGAATAAAGACCTCGAAGGAATCTAAGGAAAACAAACTCGGGAACCCAGTTATATCAACCTTTTCACTCTTAGGTTGTTGATTCAAATTGACTTCTTACCAGTAACAGTCTATTTCAGCTACAGAGGGGTGTACAGTATCTTTGGACGACATTCGTAATGGTTTTAACCAAATTTTATTCACAGATTGAATTGTAGCCATGTGGCAAAACCAGTAGAAGTCACACCTCGGAGAAGAATGAAACTCCAGATTAAGCAATAATAAATTCACCATGTTAGTATTTGAAAGTCAATGTGAACTCACTTAAGCGAACTCATTTTCATTTTTAAACCACACCAAGTGGATTCAGCAATAAAATTACAGTATCATAATGATACAATGATAATTGATGGCCAAAACAACCAAAATAACATCTCTTTTGTATGAAACAACACAATTAAAGCCAAATTATAGATACATTTCCATGTGAGTGAACAGTAAATAAGTCAATTTCTAATGGCTGATTTTCTTTTTTAATCATTAATAGGCTCTCCCCAGATAATGGCTGCACTATTAACTTTGCAAGCTGGTTTGGCTTCTCATTCCCCAACATACTTCTCATACTCGCCCTGTCTTGATTGTGGTCACGATTTATGTTTTTGTGCTTGAAATAAGTTTGGAGTCACTCATGATATTTAACAAACTACCAAAACATCTGCACTCTGAAAACAGAGTAATTCATTTTCATATTGTGTTATTCCAACCTGAAAAAGTCCTTTGGATGTGGCACAAAGAAAGATGGTGCCACTTCTGTGGTTTACCAAGGAACCTGGGTTCATACCTGGCTGGGCCACTGTGCTCTTCAACAAAGACAAACTGCTTGTTATATGGCTTTTCACATGGCCCAGCCTAGAAGGAAAAATATGAGGAAGCGTCAACTATTAATGGTGTATCAATCACTGAATCTCTTCTATTCTGTAGCTCTTTTATCATTGAATGGTCCAGTGTCAGATGTTTGAATCGATGACCACAGTCCTGCAGTCCTCTGGCCAGTCCTTGGTTTACTAAGGAGGTTAATAAATCAACAGCAATGTACATATTTTAAATGTGTTTTCTCATCAGGCACTTCACAAACTAATGTCAGCCCTCTTCTTCTGCATCCCGTCCAATTTGCTGAGATGCCGTGAGAAACACAAGGAAGGCAGGTAAGATGATATGTTTCTGATAATTTTGTGTGTGCAACAGGCACACTGTGATACATGTCTTATTATAAAAAAACTGTATAAAGAACTGATAAATCAGCACATATTAACATGAATATGATGATATATGTTGGAGCGAGAAGGCAGGAGTTGACCTCTTTTTGACTCAGTCTGTGCTCAACAGCACAATGGGAAATGTTCATTCACTGTTGAACCACATTTTATATTTGTGGCATGTTGTGGCAGGTCGGGCATATGAAGATAGGAGTGCAGTTTTATTATCACATCTGTCCTATCTGTGTACTGTAACAGATGAAGATACGGTCTATAACCTTTAAAGCCTTTGACGGCTCATCTTGCTGAGTCACTTCTTTCTAATAAATGTTATCCCAACTCCTTCCTGTGTTGTAGCCTGATAGCACCAAGGTCAAGCCTGTACAACACTTAATGCTGTGCTCTACTTAGACAAATTACTTTTGTATCAATGAATTTTTTTTTCACTGTTAGTAACTTAAGTTAAGCGTGTCCTGCTCCTGTCTATAAGCAACCAGCTCTTTGCGCCTCCTCAAAGAGTGGAAAAACTGTGTGTTTTGTACACAGAAGAACAACACAGTGATCAACACAATCTTTGTTTAAAAGGTATGAGCCAGACCTTGAGGTGCCAAAGTCCATTTCTCACCCTAGAAAGGAAGAAAATGTGTTTAAAAGTATGAATCCAGTTACAACATTTTGATGATGATTTTTTTTTTTTTGTGGTTTCCCAGTTTATCACATTTCATTTTATCTTTGTGGAGTGCATTTGCAGGATCTTATCTGTAGAGCTAGTGTTTTCTGCAGTTATCATCATTGTTCCACACCACCTTGTTCTACAAGGGGCCCCTGACCCCTGAAGTCCCTTCACCTCTGCTTAGTTGGGACATCATCCATAAAAAGATGCCTGAGAACATCCTTTTGCTTCTGGGAGGAGGTTTTGCATTTCTTCAGTATTAATGCAAAGGTAAGCTAGTAACTCTTCGCTTTAGATACCAACTTAACTCACAGATTTGAGAGTTCCACCGATCTTCTCAACTGACCTGGGAAGAAAGTGAATAACTATTAATAAAAATATTATTGTAAATACTGTCACATTAAAATAAATAAAACTAAATTCACACGTTTGTCCCACGGAACAAGCAGGACTGGGCCTAAAAATATATTGACGACCAAGTCTATTGCGCAAAAAAAATTTCCACGGTAGATTAAAATACTTTTAGCTATAATAATTTGCAAGAGGAATGTCATATCTCATCTATTAAACCTCTATTTTAAGGTCTATCATTCTGATGATATGATATTTATGGAAAAATAAAACTTAATGACCTAATGCTAATGACCGCGTATGATAATCCTTGATGTCAACCAGTTGCGTAAAGCCCTGACAGATTGAAACATGCCTGTTTAACATGTGTCTAAATGAATATCCTTTTTAATCTTTTTTTTCTTTAATCCATCATGATACATCTTCTGTACATTTTGTTCCTCTGACTTTCATGCTGCTTGTAGCCAACCAACACCACTGCTTTCTCCTTAATGCAGCCTTAAAGTCATGGACATGGTAAGACCTTTGAAGAAAAGATAGATTCCCTTTAAGTGAGCATGTTGACATGCACACAGTGTTTTGGATAAAGGCTCATATCCAGTTTTTAGATAAGCAGCTTATATTAATCTTTATATCTCATCATTATTATCTATTTGGACACATGCAATATCCTGAATAACAATAAGAGAATATTACTGAACTCTGGCAGGCTGAGCAGCAAAAGCAATTTATACATGCTCAGTATTACAACAAATTGATATTAATATTATTAGATTCGTATAAGACCTACTCTGATATGGTGTTGACTAAACATTGTATTGCCAAGGTTAAGGATCCAAATGGAATTTTCTTTATATTCTATTCTTTTTCTGTTGGTGCCAGGTCAAAGCTAGATTTGTTCTGAACTTACTTGGAGTCATAACCATCAACATTGCCATATTCACATGTGGGGCGTGGCTATAGTCCAGGTAAATACTTTTCCCAATTGTGCTTATGTCACCAGAAGCCCTTGACTATGAACTTAGAAAACTGGAGAAACATGGTGGAGAAGGTCAAGATAAACAATAGCTGCTTATTTCTCAGGATTCCATTCTTGTAGGACTGGACTGGCAGCTGAATTAGTATTTTTATTCAAAAGGTCCCCTGAATGCTCTGGCCAGTCCAGCCTGATGTGCACTGAGACTCAAAGAAGGTTTCTCTGAGTGCTGACACAAAACCCACTGAAGAAATGCTAACTGGAGTAAACTGAGTTCAGTACACTGAGGTAAATCACCTCCAGTCAACCAAGCAGATCAACCCTTAATGCTTTTAGAGTCAATAATACCATTTATGTCAAAGATTTTCCCTGCGACCCTGACGGATAAGCGGTATAGAAAATGGATGGATTGATGGATGTCATTTTTTTTTTTTTTTTTTGTGTATATGAAGTAAACATGATCTAAACATCTGTAACCTTGGCCCTTTCCAGGCTCCATGTACTCTATGTAGACTAGAGAGATTCCTATATCATAAAGAACAAAAACCACCTGTATTTTATCAATTGGAACAAATTATACACACAATTCAGACTATAATTTACACACAAAACACACATGCAGTTTTCAAAGTTCTGTGTCGCTACTAATTTGTGCTGTCTGTCAACCAGAGAATATTCAACTTGTAAGAAAATTAATATATTGAATAGGGATGCTGCAGGTTTTTGACTGAGATAATTTTAATGATGGGCTCAAATCTCATTGTCATCCATAGGATTAAGACCAGTGGGTCACCATTTGATTTAAAGAGAGCCAAGAGGAGGAGGAAGAGGACAGAAGGCAAATCCCTTTAAAGGGTCAAAGTGGAAGGAAAGCAAAATGATAAGGGAAATCAATTATAGGAAACTGAAAAGATTTCATTGAACTCCTTGGCAGGGGTCTATATATCTACTGTATGTGAAGGTCCTGAGCAAAATGGATTTTAAATTGGTGAAACTACAGAGCACACAGGTCAAAAGAGTAAGCAGGTACAAAATCCAAAATGTTTTTGTTTAATCTAGTGACCACTCTTCTGGTAAAGGCTGAAAGGCAGCATCATTCAAAGGAAATCATTCTCATGTTAAATTGGTTCTCACAGTCATGGTGAAGTGAATGGAGGTGTGATGGATGTCAGTTATCACAGGTAAGACATCTTTATGCCCTGATGTCTTCTTTCTAACTTGTCTCATTTTGATTATTTTTGATCTTTTCCAGTCATAATGTAAGCCAGATCTGGCACTGTGTGTTTGTTAAGACTTTTAAATAGAGAAAAGGCAAGTAGGATGTTTAAAGCTACAGTACATTTCCCGCTAAAAAATCCAGTTGGACGATAAGTACTTGTAAGTCTCAGGTTTCTGACCATGTACAAAAACTGTTCTCAGTGAGATCAATGTTATAAATAAATGTTTGATACTCCCTGTAACACCTCTGGTGCTTTTTGAACCTGTTTTTGATAAGTGAACTGAATGGATGATGAAGCTGTAAATGTGAAAGTAATAAACTGAGAACAGTCATTTGAGGAAACAGCTATATGTTTTATTATGAAATGTCTCTGGGAGAGGCAAAGCCATTCCTCAATTTATATAACCTCAGCCTGAGCCAAAAAGTGAAGTCAGTGATAAATCTTGCTGCCAGAGGGGCTGTCTTCAAAAGACACTCATAAACCACTCTTTCTGATGACATAAAATATAGAATTGACATTGCATTTACCTTACACTCATATTCTCATGCATTGTCAGGAAACTAATTGAACCAATTAAAATGGACACTACAGTGTCAAGCGTGATGCTTCATACTTCCAGACAATGAGTCGAAGTAAGTGCTGGGAGAAACATATACAAACATATACATGCTTCTGCACAGCACACTTCTGTCATGTAAAAAACTGCTCTTCTATTTATCTGCTTCTACTGTCACTACTTTTGTCAAAGTGGCAACTTTCAGAGAAAAGATGGTTTGTTTCCAAATACAAGTTTTACTGAGGTGTAGCCTCAGGGTTAAGGTACATAATTTCATTGTCAGTGGTGTGAATCTGGATGGAGATCTTTGTTGCATTTGATCCCCCTCTTTTTGCCTCTGCTTCCTGTCTTGCTCGTTTTTATAAGCTTAGCTGACAGTGCTTGGTTTAGGTGTAACTAGTTAACACGAATGCAACAGTCCCACAATAAATTTTACAGTAAAGAAGGTTATAAAGTTCAGATTTTGTTGGCTGTTTTAGAGAAGCCTTGACGCTCAGACTTTATGTTGTTCTGTTGGACATACCAGAGGTGTCTCAAATATAATATAATATACTGTAACATAAGACTGTAATGTATGTATGACTTCAGTCCATATAGTCAAACTTCACTGACATAAATAAAATCTTCAGATTCTTAAAATTATTCATATTAAACAGCCTGGGGATGAAAAATATCACTCTTTGGAAGGAATGTCCACCAAATGCAGTCTTGTATGTAATCTGTGTGACAAGAATCAGTTTGGTTCAGACACTTACGCTGGTGTAATCTGTTACTAGTACAGTTTGGCTTCAACTATCTGTCAGTAGTAGTCTGTAAAAATGACATCACCTTTTGCACTGATATTGTAATGGTCCCAGCACAATTGTAGCATGTGAATGTCATATGTATGTAAGACACTTTCAAGAGAGAATCAAAATGCTTGAGTGCGAGCAGTGAATGCCTCATGCAACTTTTTATAGTAGATTATTGTTAAACCAAGCTGATCAGTTGAAGTCTCCTCTACTGAAACCATCTGAAAAGATGAATCATAGATGTTGACTCAGCATGTCGAAATTCCACTTGAATGACAAGATGCTGATTTGAATATAACAGAATACAAAGTGCGCGCACAGATACGCGCACGCTGTCATCATGGATATATCTTCCAATGGCAATTACCTGTCACACTGTCATGATTTATTTCCCTTTATTTGACCAGAGGGCCTAACCCTTGTGGGCGGACAGTGGCTCGGATTGACTAACTAACGTCTAGAATTGTTTTTTCATTGGAGCCTTTGGTTGAGTTCATAAAAAACTCCACACTAATATTTACCAATATTGACTAGTAATCATTAGAGCAATATAAAGAGACACAGTTTCATTGCCTTTATATTATAAAAGTGTTAAGAACATTTTCTGTGCAAAACCTGATCTTGCAACTGAGAACACATGAGCACCAGGGCAAACTTTTCCCAAAAGACAATGAGACTTTCACTGAAGTGCCCAAGTTACACCCTCCTAGTGAACTCCATCTTTGGCAGAAAGAGCCTTCAGCGGTAGCTTCACCCTGCAGAGGCCTTGCACTGTAACACAAGAGTTTATTCAATCTGTAATTAATCCTCTGTCTTTCTCTCTGTCATTCTGCCTCACCCTCTTGCTGAGGACAGGGTTTGTTCAAGGTATAGCTATGAACTGAGGCAATTACTGTTTTCCTGGTTCATTGGGAGGATAGGAATTTACCTGTATTGACATATCTCTACTCCCTCTCTGGTCTCTGTCTTTCTACTGTTCCACCCTCTTCCTTTGAGCTTCATACTGTCACTGTAAACGTTTCAGAGAGGAACTTGACTTTAAATCTCAACAGAAAATAGAACATACTTGAAAAGATGCCTTAAAACATGCTTTGGCGTTTGACTTCACATCCTCCAGACCACAGTGGTGTGTATGTCCATTGGTTATCATATTGACTCCTGTTGGTTGCATCAGAAATTGAAAGTTGCAAGCTGTCTGCTTATGTTTACCCAAGTAGACAGTGGTTTTGGCTCATTTGGTTTTGGATGTAACTTTGCATGTGTTCTTCCATGGTTTAAATACATAAATGAACCCACCTGTGTTTACTTGTGCACATGTTTGTTTGAGTGCGCAGCAGTTAAATTGAAGTAGATCGTATTTACTGTATGACAGGTTTTGCCATGGGCAAGCTCAGAAACCAGGGCACTGCGCCCACTCTCTGCCACTGGCTGTAATCAGTAGTGTATCTTATGTCCCATTTAGACAAGTAACCATTCAGTCAGGCAAAGAAAGAGTGATGAAAGGAGGAAGAGAGAACTGCCAGCTGCCAGTGACTGCACCAGTCGATCTTTTGGAACCTGTTGCAGCAGGTTTTTCTTTCTCTATCTTATTCCTTTGCTAGCCTGGATGAGTGCCAAACACACACACACACACACACACACACACACACACACACACACAGAATGAGGATGATATTTCTGAGCTGCCAAAATCTAAAACCAGCCCATCAACCATTTCCATACATATTTAGACAGTGAGTCTATTCGAAGCTCACTGTCAGAGTTAAGGGACATAAGGTGCACAGATCCACAAAGGAAGTGGCCACAGATGTTGGGGATCTCAGTGAGAGAATCTGACTGAAGCCACAAATCCACAAACAAGAGAGGAGAGCACTTATTGATTGGAAAGGTTAGGTGAGTTCAAGTGACAGTTTTCCGAAGTGTGAACATTGATGCTGTTGTCACAGTTTTTCTCTCTTCACTGTGATATGCACTTGATTTATACTCTTGTTTTGAACCTTGTGTTTATAACCAAGAGAGAACAGATACTGTGGGTGTCAACTGCTGTATTGCCTCTGTGAACTTTGAGCGGCAGCACTGTTGTGTCATTGCTACTGACAAAACACTGTTGATGTAATCCTGCCAATTGGGTTTAAGCCTAAGAGAGACTAGTTCTCATGTTCTGAATTAGCTCTATTTCATAAACATGTTTGTCAAATGTGTGCACTCAGAATCTCTCTACTTCTAAGACATCTTTCAAATCAGTATGGTAGTTAATTGAAATCTGTTATTTTTCATTATGTAGTCACAGATTGTTTTAGATGTTCAGAGGTTGCTCCTTTTTTTGTCCATTTCAAAGAAGTTCAGTTGATTGTTATTTTGGATAAAATATACATTCTTTAAGATCCAGAATACATGTGATCATGTTGTTATATTTGCAAAATGAAATTAACCACATCGTGAATTTGTGTTATTTTCCCTGGTAAACTGTACTTTTACTTGTGCACAACTGTACTTTTTGTTACGACGATCATAACACTTTTAGAAATATTACTGTACAGTATCTTTTTTTTTTAACATAATAGCTTAATCAAAAATAACAACATACAATACAATAATAATAATACAATACAGTAATGTAAAAAAAATGCAATGAGATGGGCTGTAATACCAATGTCTGATAATTTATGGAATTACAACAAAAAATATTACCAAAGAAATAAACAATTTTCATTCACCATTTAGTGACAGTCATCAGATCTGTGCACACAGTATGCACTAAACATGTCAAACCTTGTTATTAGGAGTCACTTTCAGTCTTCTCTCGGATTTGATCACAGATGATAATAAACGATGATAAGAGGGTTATTTTTTGAAATGTCCCAACTTGACATCAGGTTTTAAATCTTTCAATAAGCATCTAACCAGTGTTATTAATCCTCCTGGGCTGGGTTGTCTATGTAGCTACTTGTAATTTATGACACCCCACCCAGGGTGTAGATCTTGAGAAAGTCCTCCAAAACACCAAGTGGTACTCAGATTTTTTACTTAAAAGTACCAATACCACAATGCACAAACACTTCATTATATATATCTATATAGATATATATAAGTAATTCATTTAAAATCGTACTTAAATGAAAGCATCAAAATATACTTAATTATTGAAGGTACTTATGCACTGAAGAATCAATATTTTTTGTCTTTGACTCTTGTTAAATATTGAATCATTTAATGATTTTGAGATTCAAGCATCCATTTAAATGAAACCATTGAGAAAGTTTGGTGAGTGTAAGTTGTAAATTATATGATGCAGAGTCAAAAACATGTACAGAGAGGCAAACCTGGGACTTTACATACAAGGCCTAGAAAGACTGGGATCAGGTGTTGCAGGGCCTTCTCCAACATGTGTCCTGCTGGTTGATTTTACCTACAAACCATACCCTATAGGTCTAACCCCAACTGACTTATAGCCAAAAAGATAAGATCATCTTCAACAAAATACCTACACTGTCTTGTTTACAACTTGTTTACTTCTACCTGTGACAGAATTTGTTGGCTGTCATTCCAGCCTGGCTGTTGGCTCTGTTAGATCAAAAAGCAACCACTTTATTTGCATATTAGGAAAGCGGCTCTGCACGAGATGACAGTATACTGGCAGCACATAAGAAATTTGAAGGGTGGTGTGAGCTTCTTTTTGTTCCACAGAAGCTGTTTACCTACTTAAGCATCCAGTTTAGAAAGAGGTATTTGATCAATGTTAAAATCATTGTCTTAAATCAAAATACTCTGATTTTTGTGATATTAAAATGGAAACAAACGACCCTTGGTAATTAGCCAGTAGAATGTGCTCCTGTTGGTGTTACATTTCACATTATGTGATTATCATTGCTGATACATCGACTTGTAAGCAGCAATTTACCACAGATGGTAGAGGTGTGGCTGTTTCATTATACACTCCTGGGCAGTATTATCTATAATGTCGCATTCAGATTTAAAAGATGATTACATGTTTTGTATGTAAAATGAGAAGTATGAGTAATTGTGGTGTAAAAATAGTAATAATGAAGTGAAGTAAAAATAACTCAGCTGCAACTGACTGTAGTACAATTAGCTATAAATAATAACAGTTCTTTTGATCGATTTATGTAATATTAAAACTGAAACAAATAACCCTTTGTAATGAGTTGCAATCTTAACAGTAATAAAAAGTTAAAGTTAAGGTAATAGTTGTATGCACTTCCGGCATAAAAATTAAAAAATACAAAATGCTTTTGTCCCAGTACATTAGTATTAGTACATTTTCTAAATTTTTAATCATTTCTTTCAGTAATATGAATTTACAGTGTTGTGATTATCTCTAATTCCAATTCCTGCAATGTCTTTAAAATGACATCACAAACTATTAGTAGTTCAGTAAACCTGTAGTTATATTGTTATACATCGCGTTGACTTCAGTCTGAAGTGCTGGCAATAACTGTACTGAACCAAAAAAACAAATGGCAAGATATCAGTCATCACACACACACGCACGCGCGCGTGCACACACACACACACACACACGCATTCAGAACAGTGATCAGGCCAAATATTGTTAAGGCATGTGACAGTTTAAAGATTAGGTTCACAGTTTTCAAGTCTGTTTTTCAAACAACAAACTTAACAACAAAGAAAACACTGAAACAGGTTTTGCTTGCTGTAATTGTTCCTCTTGTATGTTCTGGCCATCAAAAGATCCACTCTAATGTGCTTTCACTGTAAATAATCCACCTGTTTTAACGTCACATATGGGATGCCTCACAGCGTCTTGACAGAAAGACTACAGAGTGTCAAATTCTTTGTCTCCCATGACAAAGTCCACAATATGTCCCAAACGTTGATCAATTGGACAACGACCGTTAGCAAGCTGAAGTGAAAGAGAAACGATGGTGAAACAGGGACAGAGGGGAAAGGTTGGACAAAGAGGAAGGGTGTTTTTTTTTTTACTATTTTCAAGGTTTTCTGAATACAAGACAGCCTGTGTCATACACACCACTGCTGTTTGTTCTGACTATTCTTTCCAGAAGTCAGCCTAGTACCTCCTTCCTGATGGCATCATGCAGGTCAGGAAAGACGGCAAGCTTTTAAGTCTTTTCAAGTCGGTCAAGTCTTTCAGGCCAAGGTAAGGCAGCAGGCAATCTTACTTTTTAAATCACCTAATTTGGTCAAGATGTTAGGCTGTCAAAGCGTGGTGTTATATTAGCTTGAAATAAAGTTTTAATACATTTTTGCACAAAAGAAGGACTGTGGATTTTGTCCTCCATCTCTTCGATTGAACACACAACAGGAATTGATCTCTTAATGGCCAATATGAACAGGACAAGTGACTGCAAGCAAAGATTGTTTCAGTGTTCATGCGGGCACCAAACTAATGTTTTCAGACAGAGTTGAGAAATTGTGAACCTGTCCTTTAAGATAAGTGGTGTTGAAATCTTTTGGTCCGACCTTGACAGAGCGTAGCCGCTAAAGGAGGTGATGTGGAGCATCATGTGTCTTCTACTAAAACCATAACAGGCCAAAAATACCCGAGCTGATGTTGCTGATAACAGTCAATATCTACAAAAATGACAATACATTAGTGTCAGTCAACTCCGCACAGAAACCAGATCCAAAGGAAGGGCCGCTATGAAACATTATGATTACCAACGCAAAATAAGCTTTACTGTTCCCACATGCACACACACACACACGATGTCGTAAACAGAATGTTTTGTGAGAGGGTTAAAATCAGAAGCAGTTTGTGACATGATGTGCTCTATATATTAATGTTTTTAAGTTTTTAAAGTTGGGTTCACATGGCACAAATTGAACCAGGACTTATGAAATTTCCGATTACTCTCATTGTTTGGATTATGATAAAGAGGAACAACCTGAAAACATTTTTTAGTTGTGCAACAGACGGAATATTTTTTTTTAAATTCAGGTGGCTAAGAGAGTCTTCGATGACACTGGCAATACCTTCCTAACAAAATTGTTGTTATTGTTTTTTTTTTTTTGCAATCAACAGGTAATTATGTTTTGGAATAATTGGGTGCTTAGCTCCTTTACTCCAGTGTAGTCTTAATACATGAGAGGCACACAAAACGGATTCTGACATCTTTAGGAGCCCATAACAGCCAAAAAAAGAAAAAGAAAAAGAAAAGGTTCTTCGAATGGTCTAAATGATGCGAACATTTCTCTCTCTCTCTCTCTCTCTCTCTCTCACACACACACACACACACACACTCCACAGGCTTGTCTTTTCTTACTGTAAGTGCATGCGTTCTGGCTGGTGGCAACGTGTCTGTCAAGCAGACGAGAGGACTTGTTGCCACAGTGGTGAAAAGGCAATCTCTCAACTTTCACCTTGACACTCGATCCTCCTTTGATCTGAATAGAAAGAGCTACGATTGCTACTTCTCTCTCTCACTCATACACACTCACTGCAAGAGAGGCTGTTTGCACTTTCTCTGGCTCAGCGTTATTTGGCTTTATATGACCTAACAGCCATGGTTTGTTGGCAGTTTTAATGAGCTTGGTTTTTGTCGGGGTTAAAGCTACCTTTACTGGAACCTGGGCCACGTGTTTGTCACCTCCGCTGGGATCAGATAACACTTCTTTACACTCAGCCGGATAAACCCCTGCCTCATGTACATCCACTAATGTCAGACTCTGGTGTTTTAAAAAAACAAAAACCTGTCACTGAAAAAGAACTCAGCTGCTCTCATGCTGTCAGAAGACACAGTATAGTGTATCATGCAGATTTATAGTAGAAAAAATAATTGTTGATATGATCTCAAAGGATCAGTGACAGAGTGCTTAAGATATACTTCCTGTCATGTGCCAAATGCAACATACAGCAACTCACTTGCAAAATATCTCAGCTGTCTCAAAATATCTGGCATGTGTCAGCTGACTCCACAATTTAAAGCAATATTTTAACATTTTGAGGAAATGCTTATATGCTCTCTTGCTGATAATCAGTACCACTCCCATGTCTGCTGTAAAAGTAAATAGGCCTTGGCTGAGTATAAAACAGCTACCGTGGCTCTGCACAAAGGTAGCAGAATACGCCGACAGCTTGCTTTAGACAGAGCCAGGCTGTCTATAAGGTTTTCTCTGTTTCCATTCCCTATACTAAACTAAGCTAACAACCTGCTAAAAGCCAATAAGTATCTCCCAAAATGCCATACTGTTCCTACTTTGTGTGACCCTTTAATTCGAATTGACGCAGCTAATATTTGAAATCTGTCCTTCATCTCAACTGGGCCAGTCAGCAATAAGATTAATAAGATCAACAATTTTCCTCTCTCTCGTCTTAAATTAAGCCTGTTTTCTCTCTCTTTTTTTTAAAAAAATCTCTTCCTAGGAGCAGAATGTCAGACTCACCGCCATTTTACCCCAGTAGCAGCAAGTCTCAAGCATCAACCCCTCAGGCCAGTTTACACACCTGTGTGCCCTGTGGGACCTCCTGCCAGCAGATGGCAGAATCACAGGTACTGAGATGCCTCAGGGCTGTCTAGTTTAATAAAAAAAAAGCTTCTGTGTAACATTGGCAATTGAAAATCAAACGCTTCGAGCCACGTCTACCTGCTGTCTGCTCTACACTATGTACAGACTTTGGTATTAAAAATGAATGGGGTGTGAAACAAATTGAATGTACATGGACGAATGGTCTTTGCTTTCCATGGCCTTTCCAAGGACAAACATTTTAACATGCTGGTGAATATTTCATTGTTAAGGCAAAGTAATTACACTAACCTATAGCACTTAACAACAAACCCTTTAAGGAATAGCTCTATAATTTGGAAAGTACACTTATTTGTTTTTTTGCTGAACATTAGATTAGTACCACTCTCACATGGCCGCTAAATATGAGGCTGCAGCCGACAGGCAGTTAGTGTAGCTCAGCATAAAATGACTAAGCATGCTTTCTTAATTGCTTCTTTATCAGTATATGTACATGAAAGGCGGAGAAACTTCTGTTTACTATGAGGGAGAGAAGTTTTAGTGGCCTCAGGGGATTCCCAGCAAGTATCTTGGCATCTTCTTGTTTTTGAAATGGGAGTCAAGAGAGACATAGGATTTACACAATGAGCTCAGTCCTGACTGGTTTGTCAACAGTTAGTATCTGCATCTCGAGTGATTTGTACCCACTCTGATTATTATCACACAACAGACTAAAGAGGTTGGGGGCGTTTGCTTCACCCGGCAAGAGAACAACACCTTCAGCTTGAAGACTACAGCTGTGAGCAGGAGACACAGCGCTGATGAGACCATCACTTCACAGTCAGGTTCAGCACAAGGACGAGGCTCCGTTGACTCCGACCGTTTCCACCCGTACCATCGACAGTTTAGCGAAGGAGCAGTGACAGCCGCGGATTGCCTCCAGCAGTGCTTGTCTTCCTTCAGTTGTCTTGAGGAGGCGTGCAGCCCTGACACTTGTTCACACGGCTCAAGCGAGAGTGCACCGCCGTCTTGGGAGCAGTACAACTGCAGCTTTCAGGTTTCTAGACTTATGGTACTGATTTTATGCTCACCTGTTAATTCAGTCCAGGTCCAGTCCAGTCCTTTGTGCAATCCAAAGCATATTGATGTTTCAGCGTAAGGCTTAAAGAGAGAATATACAGAAGAGATAGTGAAAAGGTGTACTAAACTTGGTTCCTCACATATGTTCAGTCAAATTCATTTTCCTAACACAGTAAAATTCACTTGAACACAAATGTTCAAGCAACTTTCATCAGTATTCTTATAAAAAGAATGTAAAGCCAAGGTAACAAGGTTAAAAGGGGTCAGTCATACTGATGATCATACTGATGAGAATAATCACCTGAGTCTGCACCTCCCCTCAGCCAATCAGAATCAGAATCAGAATCAGAATTGTCTTTATTGCCATGTAAGTGAAGAGATTTCACATTACAAGAAATTTGTCTTGGTGATTGGTGCATACATAGATCGTAAAAATGAGTAACATATAATAATAGAATAAAATAAAATAGAATAAGGTAAAACAAAATAAAATAAGATAAAGTAAGTAAAGTAAAGTAAAGTAAGTAAAGTAAGTAAGTAAAATAAATATGGACACTGCCCACTATTAGACAGTATTATAATCGTCAGGTTCAAACAAACACAAGTCCAAATGAACGATAGTGTTGTTGCTTAACCACAATGTGTGAACTGTTTCAGCGTATCACCTTAAAACTCAATTATATCAATATTATGCTTGCAACTTGTTAGTTGGCCATAAGATCTCTTGTTCAAGTTCAATATCATATCATTACTGCCCTGGAGTACTAATACATCGGCCATATCAACGTAAAATGCCAATGATGTGCTCACAACAAAATCAGTTGTTGCAGATTTAGAGGTGTCAAATTATGCCGCAAAATTAAATTTTAGGTCCACATTTGATCACAAAATTCATTAATCACATAAAAGAATTCTATAATTCTCTATCTATAATAGAGTTTAAACGGTTTCCCTTTTATGTTCTCATATGTGCAGAGTTCGTACCCAGAATTACCAGGCATACCATTAGATCCCTCCAGTTTCCGGTCTCAAAGCTACTCATCCTGCAGTTCATCAAGCCCTCTACATCAGGTGAGTGAGTGTGTCGGCTGAATAGAGGATTTTTGAAGAACACTAGATGTGTGTGATGATTAATAAAAATATCAGTGATAGATATTTAGGTTTGTGATTTAAGGGTATTGTAAGAAGCTACGGGAGTCAAGATACTAGCTTTATCAAGATCATAAGTTTCAAAAGCATTCGAGTCATATAGTTTAGATACTGGGAGGAAAAGGTGGCTGTGGTCATCATAAACTACTGCATGAGCGCAATCCACAGTGATAGCTTTATCATAGCAGTTTAAGAATCGATGATTCAGTCAAAGCAGATGAAAGAATATGGCATGTGGCTTTGAATGACATATCTGTCTTTTATTGGATTTCAGGTAATTATTTCATCTGTTTGTTTTCTCTACAGGTCTCATCTAGACAGTACACTAACAATGACCAGTCCAACAGCTCAAAATACTCCACTCAGTTACACCAGGAGAGCACCACACAACACCTCTTCCCCAAGCCCATTTACTCATACAGGTAACATTGCATCACCTTTTACAATATAATTATATTTCTGTCTGCCTTTAATAAATGGTCATACTGAGTCAGTGGTTAGAATTCTTATGTGATTAACGTCTTCAAATTAATCTGGCATTGGTGTTATGAAAAAAAATATGGTTGAAGTTAAAAATGGGTGGGGTACCGTAAAATTTAGGTGTTTTGTTCACACTAAACCTAAAATGTGAATAAAATGCTAATGCAAAAATGTTTCCTTTCTGACTACAGCATCTTGATCTTCATGGCTCTGAAGAACAGTAAAACAGGAAGCCTGCCAGTCAGTGAGATCTACAGCTTTATGACTGAACACTTCCCATATTTCAAGGTATTGCAGTTGATTGTTTTCTGTATCAGAAAACAGTGGCACAAGCAGAAAAACGTTTTGGTTGAGAAGTATAACACTGAAAAGACCCATCCAAATTGTCTTCACGCTCCCAACAAAAGTGCAGTCTCAGCTCCAGTGGAACAATGCGTTTGTAACCTTTGTAGCTGAAAGGTTTGTTTTTAGGTTTTCACAGTGTTTTGTTCTAAGCAGAAATTCTTCCAAAACCGCATCTGTGTTGTAGCTGACATTAATTAGCCTACTCTAGTAATAACTCTCAAATGATTAATGACACACTGCAAAAGGCAATGTGCTACACCTGTAGCTCGGTGGCCCTGGACCAGCTGGGGAGCTGTACCTGTTGAGGCATGAGGCTGGCATTGGAAGTAAAATGTGGAGGTGTTTTTTTTTTATTTATATCTGCAATGTATGTCTATATGTTTGTATGTAGTTTATAGGGACGTCCCAGGGATGAGATATCCTACTTGTATGATAGTGTTGCATTATAAAATAATGCCCCTATGCTTCAGTACTGATTAAATTAGCCAGCTGGGTTGCACCTCCGTGTAGATCATCTTACACTTTCCATTTTCCACATATGTACAAATCAAATATGTTCAGACTCACCTTTGGAAAGAGCTCAAAGACTTGCCATTCATATTAAAGAATGCACTCTATAGATGGCTGCTTTCCAAGCAGCTGCCTGTCACATTAAACACGGGCTGTGGGGCCAGAAAATGAATGAGGCGTATGATTAGTGATACATTGGGAAAAGTTAAGGTATTTTGCAAAAGCTGTGATTTTTGAGATATACCTAAATATTTTCTGAATCAGTTCACTTCTGTGGATACTTGTAATGGCATGCAGATATGAATAATTTTCCACACTACAGTCGGTGGAAAATTATTGCACCTTTTAATATTCCCTCAAGGTAGGGCTTGGTGTTCTGTATATGGATTTCAGTGAATTTAGTGTTGTTTAGTGCAACACATATACACCAACCACCATCAACAGTAATGTTTAATTTTAAGACAGGTGCTAAAGTTGACTTGTTGGCCAGTTCTTGCAGTGCCACTTATGGTCCCCAGAGGGTGAATCCTTCTGACTTTGCTGATTTTTCTCATTTTCTGCGTATCCTGCACTCCTTGTTTTCAGACAGCTCCCGATGGATGGAAAAACTCTGTGCGTCACAACCTCTCCCTGAACAAGTGCTTTGTGAAGGTGGAGAACAAAAATGGGAACTCGTCCCGCAAAGGATGCTTGTGGGCTCTTAATCCAGCCAAGGTGGAGAAAATGCAGGATGAACTGCACAAATGGCGTCGCAAGGATCCTATCACTGTTCGCCGGAGTATGGCGAAGCCGGGTAGGTCCCCTAAACCCATCAAAACATGTCAGTACCAAAGGAGAGGACATTAAGCAAATAAAGTAGGAAAATAATGTGTTTTAGAAGGTTGTTAACACCATAAATTCACTGTAGTAAAAGTTTGAAAGATCAAGATGTGTTGTGCAGGCGTTTGACCTTTTAATCAGTTTTTGAGCTGACCTGCACTTTAAATGCATCAAAGCTAGATGGTAATTTCAATACATCTTATTTGATTCAAACTTCACTTGACACATGTTTTTTCTACAGAATGTCTTGATCGTCTACTTGGAGATAAACCAGACAAGCACAGGTGTTTGCCGCCTTACACCAACCCAGCTTTGTTATCCAGAGTGGCCCCTATCTACAGCACCACCTCGGCCTCTTGCACACCAGCCCAGCTTCAACTGCCCTGCCTATCCATTCGGCGTCCACAATATTCACATATTCAACCTCAGCAACCCTGCTACCTTCCCCCTGCCGCTGCTCAGCCCAGCAATTCATTTGCCATGTACTCACCCGGTGGACAACCACCTGCCACTGGAAGTCTAAACTCACCCATGGCTGGTAAGATGCCGCCTGTTTACAGTACGGCCCTGCAGACTGAGTACAGCCTTGGCCCCAGGAGCATGCAGGAATTTCCCTTGGAGGGAGAAACCAGCTGTGACATCGACACGCTCAACCCCAGTCTTACTGACCTGCAGCTGCAAGGTACCAAAGTCAGATAGAGACAATATGATGGGTAGAAAACAAGCAGGAGAAAGTGGGCTTTGACTGTGGTGATTAAACCTTCATTCATGCTGATATGAGACCAGCATGAACCACAGGAAACATTTTTGTGTCAAAGAAACAAAAGCACAGGTGCAGTTAATGACATTAGGGGTGGCTGTGTGCCAAATTAGTGTCGGAGTGAGCCAACATTAACAATGCCAGAACCCTGTAACCAACACATCTGAACGTACCAGCAAGTAAAAATGTCTGCTGTGAAAATGGCCTTTTGGCAAGCTGAAAATGCATGTTGGCCACAACTTGTGGTGAAAAGCAGATGTCAGAAAGAAGAAATAGTAATGTGAGCAGGGTTGCATACATGCTTTAATCTATTGGTGTCAGTTAATCTTGGTGTTCCCACATGCCTGTTGATCTATGTTTTTTTAAAATTATCTTTAATAAAAGCAAATGTGTCCCTGAGTGACTGCAGCTGAACTGTTGTTCACTGCTGGCCAGTGATTTCTGAACATCTGATATTTCTTTATTTTGTCAGGTAACTTATGGGAGGAGTTAAGGGAGGACAGCCTCGTATCTGATCAACAAATCACCAACACGACCCTGTCCACTACTTCTGTCCCGCAGAACCACCATATCCAGACCAGCTGCCTGCACGCCACACCTCCTCCCGTCCATCGACAAAAAACACAATACGAGAACGAAAACACAGACAGTGGACGACACTTAGAGCAGCATGGCTCCCTGAATGGACTGCACCCTGTGGTTTATTCAGGGGTGGAGAGTCTGGCTGGGTATCTGACCTCCTGTACCACATCCATCTCCTTAATGTGAAGACATGACTCTCTGGGCCCTTTCACACCTCCTGACTGGCTGAGTTCTGTGCTAACCCGAAGGGGAGACATCATTGCAGGCAGCTTCATGCCACAGTATTAGCTTGGTGGTTATTTAATCCATCAGATCTTCTGTTCATAACTGTGCGACAGACTCTGCAGAGGGACTAGTTATTAAGGTATTCTCTGTTTATATCCACTGTCACCAACACGTTCAGTTATTTGTCTGTTTCAATGTATATCTGTTTTCCCACATTAAAAACAAAGTGCTCCTCTTATATCCCATGTTGAGCTAACAAATACTGATTTCAAACATTTTATGAATAAAAAAGTAAACAGGAAACACTCATTAAATTAAAATCATAATTAAATTCCTTAATAATAATTTATTTGTGAATTTAGCTGTTTACCTTTTATAAACTGTATTATCACAGTGATTTACAAACTTCACGTGGTCATAATTAATGACTTTTTAAATGTATTTGTAAAGAAAACCCTGTTGTTTATTTTGTCTTTTCAAAAGCAATTTTCATATTTAATTTCTGTGTGTCTATTTGTAACAGAATAATTCCTCCACACCGTCATGGTGCTGCTGCTTCAGCAAGAAAGTTCTGGTTTCAAACCTGAGTGGGGTTTCTCTCAAAGTCCAAAGACGTGTGTGTTAGCTTAATTTACGTCTTTAAATTAAAGCATAGGTGTGAGGTTGTGTGGTTGTCTGTCTCTGTGTGTCTGCCATGTGATTGGCTTGCTACCTGCCCAGATTGTACCCAACCTGTAATGTCATGTGTGTCATGTGTCATATGTGATTGGCTCCCCCATGTCTCTGCATACGACCAGGAAAAACCAAAAAAAAAAAAAAAAAAAAAAAAGAACCAAAATAAAAACATAGACAAGACATACATAAATTGTTAGAGGACGTCTTCTGTTCAAGCACCTTACCATGAAGTGACCGCAGCCTGAAACAAATGTACAGTTATCTGAATTATCATGAGGTATGTGAACTATTTTAATTAACCCTTTTAATGTTTGAATCAGCAGCTCCCTGACTTTAACTTACTGATGTGCTTCCTACCAACAACTTTACTGTCCTTGTTCACCCTCCCACAGTGCTGTTTCAGGTGGCAGAAGGCAGTTGTTTTCAGTGATAAAAAAAATCCCCTGCCCCACAGTCAGACGAAGTTTTCGGCTAACTGGTGAACATTGTGGAGTATTTAGTGGCTAAAGAGCCACATGATTCCCTCAGGAGTTGGCAGAGGCCAAAAACAAAGCTTAAAGACTGAATACTGGTCTTTTGCCAGGTGAACACAAACATGACTTCAAAATAAATGGCAATGTTGCTCTGTAACTGCTGACTGTGTAAATAAGCAGCTGTTTTACCGTAACAAAAGTTTATTTTATATCAGTGTTGTGTTCACAACCTGTTTCCACTGTTACTGCAGGTTTGAACATCTAAATTGAAGTTCAATAAAATTAAATGGTATTTTTATTGAAAACAAATCTGTGACATATTGTGTTGTATATTTTACATTTGCTCCACCGTGGCTCTCATCACAGGAAGAACTTGTCATTTGTCCACAATGACGTCTGCTAACAGTGGTTGCCTGATGGATGGTGATACTTGTTGTCATGGTGACAGTGCAGTAAGACTGATGTCACAGAAGATGGCAGCAAAGAGGCTTTGTGACCTGAAGCTTGTTTCGTACGAGGAGTTGTCTTCTGATGTAACAGTTACATCTTTTACTCTCTGTTCATATTTCCCTGCTTGTGTTCTCTAAATTAAACAGCCTGACAAACCAGATATCATTTTAGCACTTTGGGTTACTGAGTTTCAAGAACTGCTGTGTTTATGAAGAGTGTTATTTTTAAATAAATCTAAAAAGAATTCTCTGAAATAGTTTATCATACACATATTATTAACTCAAACAAAGGGATCTTTAATCAGTGCTCTTAAAGTGATTGTTGCAATATGGTAAAACACCAAACCTGTGACCTGTGGAAATTATTAATACTGTATTTAAGAAGATACCGTATAAATTTCAACTGTTGTATTAGGCAATAATGATAAAGGAGCGAGGAGTTTGTCTCACCAATACAAAAGGAAAAAAAGGCTGATGAAAGAAATTCAATTCTAAAGAGATAAACAAGAACAAAGCACCAGCAGAATATGTTACATTGACTGGGTTTTCTTTCTTTTGTGTTGTCCATTCAGTTTGCTCTAATTCTGATTCTATTTTATGCTCATTCATTACTCTGTTGTCTGTCATTTCTAGCATGTTTTCCCTTTGTGCGTCACATCGTTTTGTGAAAGGATAAACAAACAACAAACATCAAGTTTTCGAAAAAATCCCATATTTATTGCGGTGATGGAATTTCTGTTGTTAAAACTTTACATCATTTTTCATTTTATACTGAAAACATTTATCATCATTAAAGTATCCACAGTGTTCAGTACTACAGAGAATGTACCGGATATCAAAATTGGTTTGACGTTTGGCTAATGTTATTGTTTTGAAGCTTCAAAATGTCTATTTGTTTAAAAAAAATACTCCTGAAGCAGTAGTAGTACTATGAACATGAAAACGTACAACACATAGACAAAGTACACACTTCTGTTGGTCATGTCATTCAAATGAATGATGGCAGAGCAAGATCATGGGAGGAATCATTCAGGTATGTGCTACAATAAATTTAAGAAACTTCAGGAGTAAAAATGTAAAGAGATTCCTATACAAACTATATAAATGTACATCTGAAGGGATTACTTATTATTAAACTGCTGTAGGGTAACTAACTAGTTTCTCTCTTTGTCTCGCGCTGTGTGTCTGCCTCATCTGGCTTAGTGATGACAAACAACACTCACTGTGTCCTTTTTCTGTTAACTGCTATGAAAATTAAAATTAATCAGTGTTTTCCTGATGATTGAGTGGGATTCACATATACAGAGTGAAATCAACAGTATGTACAGACACTGCATGTGTTTGCTGCCCACACACTCACTCACACGCACTGATGCAAACTAACGATAGAACCGACAGAATTTCATGTTCCTGCAAAAAGAGAAATCTATTGGTCTGGCAGCTGAATACCTGAATGGAAATTCATGTAGTTAACAGGAGTGAGACACAAGTGTTTAATGCCAGCGAACTGTCCGTCAGTTCATCTGTTTCTGGGCCTGAATTGGTACATGCGGATGGCAGAAAATGTCTACAACAGGTAGGAGTGAAGGGGCGGTGTGGTGGTGGTGGTCTATCCTATGGTCCCCCACTGTAGGAATAGTCTGCCTTGTTGTGCATCACCAGCTTGTTGTCCACAAAGTAGAAGCTGTCAGACTGCGTCTCATAAGGGTGCAGAATCATCTCACGCACTGAGAGCCAAAACAGACACAACATTCAGGGTTTCTGCAAAATTAAATCCCGTTGGATCTAATAAAACATCTGAGTGTGGGTGTGTTGTGGCACTCACTGATCTCCTCAGACAGCGCAGGGAACTCGTAGATGTGCTCGCATGTGTTCTTGCTGCTGGGCATGCAGAAGCCAAACTCGAAATCGAAACTCTTGAGCAGCTGATCGCGGAAGTAGTGTCTCTCTATCATGCGGAAGTTGTTGATGGGTGTGTCCCCAACTGTGAACTCCACTCTACAGAGAGAAAATTCATTTAACAGCTAGGAAAAACTAAACTGTAATGGATCTTGCTTTTCAGTTTTGGCCACCATTTCTGATGGCAGTGATAACGTTGTACTGAGCAAAATAACTACTGTCATATGAGAACACAGCAACCTCAATACAACAAAATTCATCAGATCACGCACTTAATTTACAGGTAAAACCATAAGTGTGCACACCCACATGAAATGTCCACAGTCATCCACCATTGCAGACAAGTACATCAGGCTGCCCATTTGGACATAAAGAAATCCTGATGCAAACCCAAAAGGTAAAGGTAAAAAAAAACCCCTGAATTATCCTTTTTTAAATTGGCTTCCCAAAACAACAATTTTTTCTCAGACGCTTTGCTAAATAAACCTTTACTGTTACATGAGGCACACAACACATTATATTCAAGACACATGGAGTTCATTCATGTGGATGAGTCAGTTGCTGGATTGGATTGAAATCAGTCACAGAGTAGGAGTCTGATGATGAACACCACTCAGGAACCATGACAGCCTGACTCAGCAGGTGGGCTGGGCTGCTCTGCGTGCTCACATTTAACACCGTCAGCCTGTCGTCCCACACTGACGCCCACACACCTCCTACATCCGGTATGTGACGTTACGGCATCATTCAGCTTTTTCACACACATCTCTCTCTCTCTCTTACACACACACACACACACGGTCTTCAATTCTCATTTGGATGGTACAAATGAACAATGAAGGTTAACTTACGTGGCTCCAACCTGCCGCAGCTGCAGAAAGGCCGGGGTGAACTGGTATCGGACAAAGCGGCCGGCGTTGGGGTCGCAGTGCTTCCTGCCTCCTGCTGAAGACATTTACACAAAAACAATAGAAAAAAAGTTGCTTTCTTGAGCTCAATATATAATTTGCTGAGCCTCTACTTGCTTATCCTAAGGCATCAACATTTAACAAGTTAAATACCCTTTGGGATAAAAACAATTGGCTCACATGTAACTAACCATTGACTCAGGCTTGATAATATATTCTGAAATCTGTCCCATAAAGTTTTATCTTGTTTGTTGTGATACGGAGCTGACCTGGTGTTGGCGGTTTGGTGATCTCAAACAGGACTGTCCCTGTCTCCATGTCACGGATCTTGAACCTGGTGAAGTCAATCATGTGAACATTTTCTTCTGGAGAACAAAGATAATCTGAAAAAAATGGAGAAAATGCCCGTCAGGCTGTGCTGTCATACAATACTACAGTCTCGTCTTTCTCTTTTCATGATATCACCATGAATAAAGCAAACCTTTCATGTCTGGCAGCAAGCTGTCAATTTAAAAAAAAAGGTCCCCTTCTCTGCCAAGATGTGGTAATATCTGTTATGGGCATGTCTGAGCTGAGCTCATTTACAATCACTCAAGCCTGCTCCATGCTTTTTGAAACTTACAATTGAAACATCATGATGAGGCCAAAGAGGCTGCTTTTTTTACATTTCAGATCTTCCTCCCTGCCAAGGTATGACACCAACAAGACATGAACATCCCCTGAGTACCTCGGCTTCACAATACAAACTCAGAGATAAGTTTAGGTCACACTTTGTGGACTCACACTTTTGTAGTGATCTCTTTGTGAAAGCTGGTCTTGTTTTTATTTATTTTACACATTTTACCACTTGTTTTATCTCTAGTGTAGTTAGATTCTCTCCTGAGACTTTTCTATTTTTTTCTATTTTTTTAATTTTTTATGTAAGTTCATCAAAGTAAATTCATTTAGTTTTGTCATTCAATTTGGAGGACTTGTTGGGAATCACAAGATACTAATAAATATTTAATCTTGACAAGCATACAAGCGCAGTATATGCTACTGTATATGCACCAAAATAAATTTATCTGCAAAACACATAACACACACCTCCTTATTAAAATATTTCTGACCAGACAGGTTGTTTCACATTGTGTAAGTTCTCTTTGCACTGAACAGCAGGTCAAGTGAGCACAAGTGTACTAGAAGAAAGAAACCCAAGTAGCCTGAGCAGGGTGACAGATATGGTGACAAGCATGTGTGTGTGTGTGTGTGTGTGTGTGTGTGTGCGTGTGTGTGTGTGTGTGTGAGCAAGTGTGAGACACTCCCCTCCCAATGGGACAGGATTAGACCTAAGAGGCTTATTGTGTTTTACCATCACATGGAGAGACTGGTTGTGAAACACACACACACACACACACACACACACACCTACTATCTCATTAGGGTTATGGTACGGGCAGTTAATATTGGCAGTGTATGTTATGTAAGTGTTGATGGGTCTTTCCTGTATTGGAAAAGACAGTAAAAGGGCAACAGTAAGAAAAGAGGTCAAAATGAGAAACACACATATGAAAGCGCCTGCATATTCGTGTGCATGTATGTGCACATACACAAACTCACACGGCAGCATCCTGTACTGCTTCCGAGGGTTAGAAAGCAGATGGGCCACACAGGCTTGAGCCACCTGCTTGAAGATATTTATAGACCTTTTCATAACGTACAGGACACTATACAGGACACCTTGTCTAAAAATGTCCCCCTTGTCAGACGGGACTATTTAGTGCTCACTGTTTAATACAATACAATGCTGCATATTTTCAAGACTAACAAATTTCTGATGTTGACACTACAATTAAGATGACATTGAATAATTAAACAATTCAAACACAAATATATATGGTTTACTAAAGTTATTAAGTCAGGCTGCTTCAGTGTCAACCCACAAGTGTGACTTGACAAACCTTATCAACATTTTAAGGCAGTAGATAATGGAGAGTGTGCTGTATACAATGTTCTAGTATTTCACATTTCACCATACAAGATCTTATGAAATGTTAATTACAAAAAAATTACACACCCTTCAAATTCATCTTCTTCTTTTCACGTGGTTCTTAATGGTTATGATTACAAAACATGTCAAGAACAAATGAACAGATCAGCAACTGTAACCACAGAAAGGTAGTTGTCTGTATAAATGCTAATGGAGGGAATGGTACCCACTATATACAGTATGTATTTTTGTGTGTGAATGTCTACACTAGATTCATCTCTGGTGATGTACTGTAGATGTGAATGGAGTGTTTCTATGGTGAACATGACAAGACTGGTTGGGATTTATCCACGTAAAGCTGCTCTGGCTCCAGAGTGTCTCTATATTGCCTTCCAGACTTCAGTAAGAGGGTTAGAGGGCTGCTGTTTGATGCAGTGCCCTCTAGTGCCAGTTCATTTGGTGTGAAGAGCTTATCTGCTCTGAGAATATTACGATAAGCCTACTGTTAGTCTGGGAATTTAAAGCAACAGCAAGGAAACACTTTCACAAACTATCTATGGAGTACAATGTGACCTGAAAGTAATCATTATAAGGACTTAATATGAGATGAATTCAAATCATCTTCACTAGAAGACAAGCTGAAACTGGACTAAATGCTGTTACATAATACTGAGCAAAACTCTCTTCTCTTCGCAGAGATGAATGTTGCATTTGTCCACCACTTGGGCCACTCAAATGCATCCATAATATGACTTGATTTCTTTTTACTGCACCTGTTCTGCACAACAATATATAAGTGATGTAATGCACATGTATATTTGGCCAACTGACTGACATAAAATATGATAAATGCATGATAGGTGAGTGAAAGTGACAGGACAGGTTAAACCAAACTAGCTGATGTGACTGCATGCTCAGTGAACTGAGCCTTATTATCAGGCTTACTGAAAACAAATACCACCAACTTTCTTTCAGTGTCAATATCTATATTGTAATTTGGCTAATAAAGGGCTAATTGATAGGATTGATAATGTTTCAATAAAAACTATAGGATAGGATTTTATTAATTGTAATTACCATATTGATGGAGTCTCGTTTCTAATCGTGCAGACTTCAACTGAACCACTGTATGTGACACAATTTTCTGCTTTACCTTAACTAAAAAAAGAATATATAACATAACAACATTACTAATTATTTTATTAGCTTTAACTTGCTTAAGTCCCTTTAAAGACACTAAGGTTCTTCCCCAACCTACAGCCAAATCATATCAGCGGAAGAAGCAGAAGAAGAAAATTTCATCTTTCTTTTCCTTCAATACAAAGTCCAGTGAGGACATCTTCCAAACAGAGCATTTGTAAAGGGCAGAATATGTGTCATCCAGAGAATTTATCATTTCGGACAAAAATGGCACTTCATTCAAAATCTGTTGGCAGAGCACTCTAAATGCATCTTGTGTGGCAGCTCACATTGTGGGCAGATGACCAATAGATGTGTTTTGTGAATCAAAGATGTCTACTTGCCAGACCTACCGAAAAAGACAGGTGCAACATTTCATCTGATAGCACAGGCAGACCGAAGTCACTTTCACCCGAGCAATCACACATAGCCATGTCATCACGTTCTCATGAAACCCGGAGCTCGTTATCACCTACCCCACAGGAGTAAACTTCGTTTTCATAGCCTCTGCACATGCAGCATGCTCGACTGATAACGAGTGGCTGCACCGCCTTTCAGAGATTTGTAGGAGTAGTAATAAAAATCTGCCCTTTTCAAATGATCACTGTTTAGTGACAACAAAATGATGTGTGAGCTGTGGGTAGAGAAAAGGAAGAAAACACACACACTGAACGAAGAGAGTAATTTTCAGTTTGCGTGAGACAGAGGGGGAGGAAAGAGGCAGAGGATAGTGCATAGTCTTCATCACTGTATCTGATGAATGTATTCTCTTTTACAGGCTGTTATCTTTTTTCATGATAAACCACATCCCTGTTTGTCACGATTTGGGAATATTTACATTTCTCATTTTGGGCAGAACATTCTCATTTGTCAAAGTGTGAATAGATTTCAAACTGGTTTCTGAAAACGTACGGCTGGAACAAAACCACCAGTTCATCGTTGTCTGTTTACACATAGTTGTACTGTATAATCATATGATTGTTTAATTTATACAGCACAGTGGTTTTTCACACTTGGTAATCAAAATGATAATTTACTTGTGAGCTTCTGGTGATGAATATAGCTATAGTGAAAAGTGGGTGCAAAGGATCAATCCACATTACTAACAAAAAAAAGTGTGAGTCTTTCCAGGAAAAAAGTATTCAGGATGACAGAGATGACAACAAAAACTTTTCACTGGAAGCTCGTGTGAACTGTGTATGATAAACATTAGCACAACTCACTACATGTTGCTCACTTGTGACAATTTCTTTCAACTTCCCTTTTATTACTTGCTGGGAATATGCAGCTGGAAGGTGGAGAAAGCTTTTTACGAGGAAACGTGTCTGCAAGTATGAAGAACAGTCAAAGGAGAAGTTTGATATTTTGGAAACAACACTTAATCATCTTTTTGGTTTCGCTGAGAGGATCAATGTGACTTTCATGTCCTTAACTTCAATATACTGTGAGGTTATAGCCAGCAGTTAGTTAGCTTAGCGTAGTTAATAGTTTAACACATAATCCCCTTGCAACACCAAAACTCATTTCTACACTTTATGTACGGATTAAACAAAGAAGACATAACGTGTTAACTAGAGCTGCAGAGGTGTTGGCAGAAAGATTTGGGAACAGGCAAGGCTCACTGTTTCCAGTCTTTATGCTGAGAAGCGTCTGATTGTTAAACTTTTGGCCAAAAAGTGAACACACAATTACAATTACACAAGTAGCTGTGTGTTGCAAACAGGTACTGCAGACATTGTTGCCTGAGCCATTGTTAGTACTATTATTACTGTTATTACAATAAAACTCTAAAAAAGACTAAAATCAGTTAATCACTCTCCTTACAGCATGAATAACCTTGTCTTGAAATTATGGGCGTAAAATATTCCAGTACAGAACACCAAAAACACCATGATATACATGCAGGCACATCAGCTCTTTCTGTCTTTTTGCCTTCTTTCTTCACACACACACACACACACACGCATACACACGTGTGCGCGCACACACGCACAAAGTGATCCACTTCACTTCCTTCAACACTGTCACCTAGCAACACTCCTTCTGATAGTGTGCCATCTTAGATTAGCCAGTCTTTTTCCTTCCCCCCATCCACCTGGCTGCTCCACAATAACAAGGTGCAGCAGCAAATCAAAGCAGAGTGCCACAGGTTAGATATCAGTAGCATGCAAATTAAATGTTCCTCGTATACCTGAGCCCTCCTCACATAGACTGAGGACCTCCTTTTGCCTTATTTCACAACCTTGAACCACAGGAGTAATCAGGATCTGCAGATTTGATGCAGAATAATAAGACAGTTTGTGTCAGTAGTGATTTCAGCTACAACGTGACAGATGGCAGATTATGATTACATTTTTATGCACTTATTTGGAGTCATCAAAATGCAGAACGTCCAATTCTTCCAGTGATAAAACTCCCTTTGATGTGAATAGAAGCATTCAGTTGCGTAAAATGCCATCGTCACTCCTCCATATCCGAATGATTTTTTACACTCAGTTTATTTTTTTACACAAATTCATTTTGAAAGTGTTCAAATTAATTAGCCCCATCAAATACACCATGTTCTACTTCAACACACCACTGTATATGTTGTAGTTGCTGCGGTCGTGGGCCAATGCCGTGTTGAGTTAGACCAAAGAAGGCTTGCAGTGATTGGTTTCAAGCAAAACCATACAAATACCCATTTTCTAGATGTGTACATAGATAGATACTGAGTACAGATGCCCTGTCCTATTACTCAACATACCCAAAGATTATAACTGCAGATTTTTGTCAAACATAATAACCTTTAACTCTTCTGTAACAGAAAGTGAACACAGAAGTGGCATCAGCCTCTGAAAAGAGAGTAAAATTAGCACCAAGTCTTGAGTCAGGCTGTGTTCCTGTGTTCAGATACACAGAGCCTGTCTGACACCAAAGTGGCATTCATAAAGAGCAAGCGAGCTGCCACTTATAGCTCCCTAATCCCCAAGATTAGCCTGGAGTTACAGACTTTCAGCCAGAGGGATTGACTTCACATGCCTTATTCTCTCCATTTGACTCTGCGGTCTTCAATCAATGAGGAGACTGCATGTTCACTTAATCCCAGAACATGCTGGAGAAGAACGCAGACATGTTTACTTGTCTTCACCTTAAAATAATCCATAGCCGAAGGCAGCTAGTGACATTAGCATTACGTATTGATGTTCACATCATGATATACAGTGCACCTGTGTATGACAGGCTGTTTCATGTCGCTTGGTTAACAGCACCTGTAGGCAAACTGGCAAACACTCAGGTTCATGCAGAGGTAGCATTCTGAGCAGCTGAATGCAGATGAGATTCTCTCCCTCTTATCTTTATCCAGTCTGCATCACCAAGTGGAAAAAAACAATACAAAAACATTTTTTCTGTGAGAGTTTTATTATGGGGATATATATTGTGATCTAAGCTGCCAGGGTGACACTGAAACACAAAACCAAAAAAACAAAAAACAAAAAGAGACACAGTCTGACATTGTGGGAGATAGGTTCACTCTTTAAATTCCCCACAGTTAGAAATAATAATCAATTTACCCTTCTTATTTGTGACTTAGATATAAAGCTACATCCAAGAGATGGTTAACTTAGTTCAGCATAAAAACTGTAAACAAGTGGAAACAGCTAACCTGGGTATGCCTGAAGGTAACAAAAACTGCCTAACCTAACTAGCTAACGGCAACTACATTTAGCAGCAGTTAGCAGTTACTTTGGAAACAAGTAAAGGTATCCACCAGCAGACTCTGTAAATCACAAAGAGGCAGAGCAGCTGGAGGACGTCACAGGGAAAAATAGAAAATATTTTGTCCATAAAAAATCAATCCAGATCAGAGTCCTGGTCAAAGCTGTTCAGAGTCCCCTCTGTATGACAGTGGTGTAAAAGTGAATTACACTCCAACACTCCAACAAACACCATTTCTTGCATAATGGTGTTTTAAATTGATACCTACTTTTATTAAGTCTAGAAACTACATTCATCAGACCAAAAGTTCCCTCACGTATGTCTACTGGGTATGCAAGTTTCTCACGTGTGTTTCTGTTTAAGATGTTCCTCTAATCGTGTATGTTGTATGTTATGACACAAGTGATAGGGTCACAAGTGAAAATGTATGCAAACCTGTGGTTTGACCATGTTCAGACTGGATCATAATTATTACACTTATGGAAAGCTTGTTGGCTGACATGCTGTAGTGACTGCAAGCCACAGAAAATCCACTTATAGTTATATCATCTATGATTTGGCACACATTAGCAAAGAGGGAACATCTGACTGTAGGGGGAGAGTTATGCTGCTGCTGCTGCTCTCTGTTCTTTGGCCTGTGTTTGATTAGAGAAAAGTTTCAAGCAAAGATGACTTTTACCAGTGAGCATCTTCCATATCCTGAAGCAGTGACAAGGCCTGTAAAATTATTAACGTCATACTGGTACTAAGAGGGTCTTCTGGGCTTCTTTGTATGTTTGGTCTGAACAAATCATTCAGTTCCAAAAGTGACTAAATAGCAGGAGGATTCATCTTTTAAAAGTCAGGAATGTCGGCGTCAGCCAGTAATCACTGAGATCAATAACACTTTCAAACTCTGATATACAGATCTTACACATGCTAAAATTTGCAATTTTGAGTTTTTATGATCCTGAGTCTGACAGCAAGATTCAGGGGGTAAGACCAAGCACAAGCATTAGATTAACGTAGATTAGATGTGGATGCAACAAGCCATCTCTCTCCATGTCAAATTACTCTGAAAGAGCAAACTTGTGACAGCTGTGCATGGGAGATTAAGAACCAGCAGCACCAATCAATTTTAATTAAAGCTGTAGCCATTGTGTTGGCAGACATCACAGTGTGGAAATCCCGCCCGAAGTAGATAAAGCACTGCTCTGTATCCCAGACTTATTAAGGCCAAATAGTTGATCACCCATTAGTGTAAAAGGAACTGGGCTGTTCTGAGTAAATCATCTGGATGAGGCAAAATTACAAGCCGATATAGATCCTTTGAACCAAAAATACAAGCAAAAGATCCAGTGTGGATGCACTTCTACTTCTTCTATCATAATTCCAGCTTTGTTTTTACTTTTTGGAGGTATCTTTCTTTTAATTGTAAAATTTCGTTAATGCTGATGTGTTAAGTTTTGAAATCCACTCACTTGTGTGGTAAATAAACTGCAATGGGATCTAACAAGAAACAAAGAATGTTTGAGAATTTCATAGATTAAGTATCATACATAAGTAATTGCAGCTCAGCCTTTGAAAGCAACCTATTTTAGGATTCTTATGAAGGGATTTAGGAAATTTACAGTATTAATAAGTAATGCAATATTAACAGAAAACTGCTTAAGAACAGGTATAGAACAAAGCATAACGGTTATTTTAATATTGTTGGACACTTAGGAGCGTCAGTGTGCTTTTAAACAAAGTTCTAGCCATCCATGAATAATTTTTGAAAATGACAATCCAACAAGCACATCCACATTCACAAAGTGAGTGGTTACTTCACTTTTCATGACTGAAAACCATACTGAAAATTCCATAAACGCCTTGATAAGCCAAACTGAGCACCGACCTTTGTGTGGCCAGTGAAGAACAGATACAAACATTCTTTTGCTTCTCCATACGTACCTGGGCCCTTTCTCGTATACATTAAAGGATGGCTTCACATTTTTTCAAGGGTGTCTTAAAACAACAGTCAGGTGCCCTTAAGAGATTCCTCTAAAAAGTACTTCCAGTTTAACTTAGATTGAACCAGACTCAACTTTTGCTGCAGCGCAACACCAAGTGGCAATGCATATAATCCCACATTCCTGGTGGTCTGCTTTAGTATCATATACCTTTAAATGCACTAATCTGGACTTTCTTGTATTTCATTGTCTGGCTGGTACCTTGAACAACACCATCACAGGCCCCTCAGGTGTTTTAACGCAGGGCTGTTTTTGGTTTGAATCCTATCAGTAAGTTAGCCCAGGGATGAGTCTTGAGCGTGCTCGAGGATGATCCCAGCTGAGGATTGTATCAATTAAAATAATGTTTAACATCTAAAAGCAGTGAAATTGAAAGACTGTAGGGCATTTTCTGCAAGAAGCAAGATTTTCACTTTTTACCAACAGGAAATCCTCACTCGCTCTCTGCACTTCAGTGCATTACATGGAAACACAATTAGACATGGTGGATGAGAGGAAACAACTGGGTAAAACTGGTTCGGTGAAAAACAATGTCAACACAAAACAGAAAAACGCTGTACATGGTGTAAAATGCACACGATGTTTAGCACTAAATAGTAGAATTTTCTTCAAAAATAAGTGTTGATTAAAAACCAAAGAGTGTTCTCTTGAACTCTTCTGTTACCCATCAGCAATTACTGTAGTACAGAAGATAGACAGCAGTATTTCTGTTTGTCTGTTTATCATAATCATGTAAGCAGTAAACTGTGCCATTTTCATATCATAGCAGCACTTCTCTGCTGCTGGATTATGTTTCTTCTTCTCTCTGCCTGTGTCACAATGAGGCGCTATGCCCCCGCTTATCAGCAATGAACCTCTGTGACAGATTGGAGCCGGCCTGCCCCAAAATGGTGGCATTTACCTCCCAAAAGCACAACCAGAAAAGTCATTTACACTATAGGGTGAGACATTTTCTGTGTCCTTATTTTCCAACTGTGGTTTTTCTCTCTTGCTGCAGAAAATGATTGCCTGAACTGGGCAGCACACAGTGTTTATCTCTGCGCGAAAGGTTGTTTGTGGTATTGTTCTGTTTTGTCTAAAATGATTGGGCCTTGGGGACAAATTTGGGAAAAATTTTCTCTTATCACTTAACAGGGAACAGGGAAAGATATTCAACATTGGTTCCTCTGTGTTACCAACGAGCTAAGGTTTCAAGGAACTGAAAATGCATTGTTGATGGCTTACAAAGTATTTACTCATTAGTGCATATTACATATATTACCTGTTAAGCCAGTAAATGAATGGCTGCAGTTCTAACCTGATGTCCACAATGTAAGCAAACTCCCTTACACCTTTGCTCTGGTGTCATTGATTACGAGAGGTGTATCACGTCATTGCAGAATGCGGCGTTATAGACCTCCTGACATAATCCAGATTAGTTAGATGTCAATGGAGAGCGGAGGTTACTGCACCATCATGACTGAGTTAGGTACAACTGCACTGGCAGAGTCATGCTTTTCCAAATGAAAACAGATGTGTTGCTATGAGGGGGAATGAGAGCAGAGCTGGTGTTAAAGTTTGGAGGGGGGACTGGGGACTTTACTGTCAGTCGCTGCTATAAACAGGAATTAATGGCAATAAACCCAAATTCAGACTCAGGAAACAATGCTGATGACAGATTTATTTACCTCTTGTGTTTTTTGTTGTCATTATATTAAAAGACCAATCAATCAACTTTAGAGTGAAAGCAGACTCCCAACCAGTTATTTGTAGCATTTGGATTACTAATAGAGGCAATAATCTGCTGTCAATTTCCTTTATGATATCTATTTAGAAAATGTCTGTACAGTGAAGAAGGGTGGGTAAAACTGAGACTATTGCAAAACTTTGATAAAAGAATCATCATCATTACAAAATCTTAACTGATCCTAACTCTGAATCGCCTCTCGCAGGTAATAATAATGATGAAGTTTGTGTACGTTTGCTAACCTTGAGATGAGGTTGAAAGCTCCGGAAAAGGCTGTTGACATTTATCAGTCTGGCACTAATATTTCCAAGGACAAGAGTGGACTTCTGTGCTCATCAATATACTTCAACGGACTCCACTTTCTTTGAACTCACCCTATTTGGTAAGTCTCAGTTATAATGTAGTGGCTCAACGGTAAATCTGGACCCCTTTCAACCTCCGCAAACTGCTCTCATACCATTCACTCATACCATTTTACCTGTTCAGTCACACAAGTTCAGTCTGAAATTTTAGCAGTAAAAAAAGTAAATAATCCAGGTGATAATGTATATTATTTAGTACTATTTAATATTTAGAGATAGAGTTTAAAGTTTGTGAAATTTCTCTCCTCTGACTCTTCCCATGGGCTTGAAAACCAGGCCTATAGTTGACTTGAGTTCTCTTTATAGCCTTTAATAACCGTCCCTGTCCTGTTTCCATGACATAATATGGAAACAGCTTTCACAATATGTTAAACAACAGGCTGATTGTATGCTTCTCTTGCATTAACAATAATGCTATAATCAGCGGATCATATCTATGGCCACCTGTTACCTCAGAGCCACAGGTGTCCTGAGGTGAGGATGTAGTAAGTTTAGTGCCTACACACACCTACAAATACATACATCACTGTTATTAGTAATACAAGGAAACTCGACATGCTGCTGTCTTTGGGTAAGACATTGAACCTAACTGCTTACTGACTGTAATACACACTGATTTAAAGTCCTTAAAAGGTCCTTTCAGGCTTTGTCGCTGTCCGTGGTATCTATGTGAAGTAGATTCAATAGTATAAATTGACGAAGGGAGTATGTTACATTGTTGCTCTAATCTCCTCTAACAGTAAGGCAGTAAGTACTGTTCACATCGTACCAATTACAGCAGCCGGTTACTTACTCTTGGTGATCTTCTGCAGCCCAAGCACATCCTCGGGCGTTATTACGGTATTTCTGCGCAATTCTTCTTCAGTTGTAACCGGGATCCCCATGTCTGATGAGTTGCAGCCTTGCTGCACTTTCATGTCCAACAGAAGAGGGCTGTTTGGTGTGCAATCTGACAGGAACGGAGGCTTTCTGATGCTGTCGGCGTCGTCGCCGCAGGAGCCGATTTACTTGCGTCGCAGCCTTTAGATGCGCGCTGGCTAATACACCGTACAGCAAACAGGCTCTGTGCTGCTACAAGAATAACTCATTCTCTGTGCCTCCTCCCCTTCTCGATCCGGTAAAAGATAAAAATCAGCCCCTTAGCTCCCTCCCTCCCGCGCTCAAGGCTCATCGGTTCTCTCAGAAGCTATTTAATCCAAATCCTGTGGCTTTAAACCGACCAGTGGTGCGTGGCTGACAGCCTGCGCGCCTCGTCATCTGCTGATACACCAGCGTGCGTGCAAGGCCGGGCTTTACTCAGAAACAGTAACCGATTACTCGATACTCGTTTCTCACCTCGGAGACGAGCTCGGTGGAGCAGAAGTTCACAGGTGTCAGGAATAACCTCTTCAGATGATGTTGTTTCGGTAAGCTGTTAGCTCTGTGTGACAGGAAAAGAAACGGTGGCTCACCAGAAAGCTTTTCATGTCGCTACTAATCAAGTTATTATCAGCCTTAGAAATAAATAAATAAAAACTAAAGCTGCAATGAAATATTTGACTGTGAAGCACCACACACCTCAACAGGTAAGGTATCAGTATGTGTGTGTGCGCTTAATGTAGTAATGTATTTTATTTTATGCCACTTGGGCAGCAGAAGAACCTGTAAAAATAACAATTTATACCATGGCCTTATATGTCACTATCATGTGTCACTATGCTAAAACCATCAGTTGCCCTCTCAGCAAACACTGAACAACTTTAGCATCGATTTAGAGTCGTGATTCTTGCCTCCTGATGAATTGAGTTCACTTTGCTTTTAGCTCAGTTTTGGTCTCTACCAACTCTTGCAGGAAATATCTGCCTCTTTAGCTGCTAAATGCTGCAGTATGCAAGTGTTTTTTTTAAATGATGGATAGGTAGAGCACAGTGCGCTTTTTTGCTTGTTGAAAATGCTGAAAGAAGCTACAAACTACATAAAGCTGATATGAAATGCTCATAAGGGTTGATTTTTAGGTACAAGCGACCCCAGTCACATGACACTTATTACCTCTATCCTTGTTAATAAAAAGTGTTCTGTATTAGAAGATTGTGACCCTGAAAGAAAATAAACAAAAGTAGGTACACTAAGAAGATGAGACTGTCTTTCAGCTTTATAATATCTTTATTTCTTTTGTTTTCATTGGAAAGTTGCTTTCCAGATGCCAGCATCCCTGAGAAAGTGTAAAATGCAAATCTTCTGGACAGCCCCATCAATGAGCTGAAAACAGGGCCAGCCAAAAGTTATTCACATATGCAAAACACAACCCTGCACAGCCATCTTTCTCTTTTTTAATCACAGACTGGCCTCTACCCTCCTCCAGTCACTGACATGAGCTTTTGCATTGTGATGAGGGGATAGTGCCTCCCTCTGCTTGGCAAACTTACTGCAGGGCATGTGCAGAGCAGAGAGCTGTCCATGGTAGTACTTTGTGAGAAGTGATGTGATTATTTATCCCTTTACTCTCTAAAATCTGTGGATCCCAGGAGAGGGAGAGCACTTTGGTGAACAGGCTTTTTGGCATCATTTCAGCTGGAAACACGTAGGCAAGTAAATAAAAATAAAAGGGGTAAAATAGCTTTTAAACAAACTAGTAAACACAAACTATCAACTTAAATCTGCTAATCTCCTAAAATATGATAAATCTTCTTATGAGGTCTGTAGACAGAGAGCATTGCTACCGTTTTTACAGGTATTGCAGTTGCTCTGGAAGACTGTGAAGATCAGAACTCCTCATCAGAGTCATCCATGATGCCACATGCTCCCGAATCCTACCTGTAAAAGCACTAACAATATTCAGAAGCCATTAGCTTTCATGGATAAATGGCCGTTGAAGAATTTCCAAGGGATGGTTAGCAGCATTGCAAGCCTGACCCCTTGCTATTCCCTCCTGTTTGCCCACAGTATGCTGGACTTCTCTCTATGCGGTCATCTCAAAGCAGCCCCTGCGGTGCGTCTGCATGTCTCTCACCCTGCGGATGGACTGGACCTGGGGGTGGTGGGCTCCCCAGTCATTCCAGTGCTTGTAAGGGCCCATTTCAAACACATACTGGTAGCCACGGTAGCCAGGGTACTGGTAGCCCACCCAGCTGTGTGGGAAAGTTGAGAGAAACAAGTGAACCAAAAGGTTCTACTTAAAAGCTCTATGTATGCTGACCAACAGTTGGTAGTCCTTTTAATTGTCATTTTGCATGATCTTATCTCTATTAACATTGAAATTCTATTTTATTTACTTCCAAATCCACTTTAAATAACACTTTAAAATAGTTCTTGTTTGCCATCTTAAATCAGTTTCTCTGACCTTTAGGCCACTATTGTCTACCGGTTAGAAAGAACATGACCAGAAATGACTTACGTTCCACCGGTGACCTGTATGCTGGCAACGCGGTCCTGGAAGCCGTATGACCACAGGCTTGGAATGTCCTCATCACACACCTCCATCTTACGACCCTCAAAGTTTGGACATTCATACAGACAAATCTTGTGGTCCTGGGGATCCTATTAGGTACAAAGATCAGAATCGGATTTATTTCATTTTAGGTAGATTTTCACACATAAGGAATTTGTCTTGGTATTTTGATGCATAAATCAAAGCAAATAAAGTAAAGTCAAGAATGATTAATGATAAATAAAAAATTACATATAAAATTCGAATGTTCACAAAAGTTGTTAATGTGCAAACATAATTTTCAAGTAAGTTGATGTTGACCACTTTAGATACAGATAGCATAGATGTTGGTGCAGCTTCTAGTTCATTCTGTGTCCCAGATTTTAGCCAATAAAGAGCAATCAGACAAAAAAAGTCCAGTCAGGAACATTGTGGTTGTATTTATACAGTTATGGTTATGTAATACTGATTATGGTTTTGAATAGAAATGTTGTTTTAGAAGCAAAAACCAAGCCTGTGGGGGAAAACACTGAGTGCTTTGCTTTTTCTTGATTTTTTTTTTTAGACTGCCAGTCATCAAATCGAAACACAGCGGCATGTCAGCTAATAAAAGCTTTTTGGAACGAGTCTATAAATACACATATAACTGCAACCATAAAAAGCACTTTCCAGTGCCAGCAGAAGAAAGATGAGGAGGTA
The DNA here is from genome assembly GCF_020382885.2 of Scatophagus argus. Taxonomy (NCBI): domain Eukaryota; kingdom Metazoa; phylum Chordata; class Actinopteri; family Scatophagidae; genus Scatophagus; species Scatophagus argus. The sequence goes on along the minus strand of NC_058497.1, from coordinate 13,712,342 downwards.
GACAACAGTGATAAACATCAGCCCTCCCAGCAATAACAGGCAGGAAAAAAAAAAAATCCTACAGGCTGGTACCAACTTACCATGCGGACAGGCCTCACTGACATGATGCGGTCACACCTGTAGCTGTTGGACCAGGTGTCCCAACGGGGATACTCTCCCTTCTCCAGCATGAACATCTCACCAGTCATGTTCTGCTGCTCATAACCCACCCAGCTGGACAGATAGACAGACGGATGCTTGTAATTGTTGGGAAAATGATGTACAGTGTTGTAACACGTATCTGGATGGCAGGTGTAGGGACTTACGGGCCGCACTCCACCCTGATGGAGCCAATTCTCTCAAAACCCTTCTCACACAGGTTACGGCACTCTCCGAACAGGTCCATCCTACGGCCTTGGAAGTTCTCGTACTCATAGAGGTATATCTGAAAAATAAAAGGAACTCAGTGCATTTATTTCTGATGTCACATGTTTTAATGAATAATTAGTTTTGGTAGTTTTTAGGTGAAATTGGTTAAGAAATAGAGCAGAGACGTACCTTGTGATTGCGCAGCCCCATAGCAGAGTGGCTGCCAATACTGCCCTGAGCACCTGAGTGAGACATGATCAGATCTAGAGGGGGAGAAGAAACACAAACTGAGTCAGATTTCAGGGATCAGTGTGGGACTATAGAGTGATAATAGATGTCTGCTGGAATGCATAATGCACTCCAATACTCAGAGAGTAGTGTGTAAAATGACAAAGCAAGTCAACACGGATTTAACATTCAGGACTATGTCTGTCCAAATGTCCTCAGCAAATCACATGAACTGAAGCACATTTAAAAAAAATCCTAGATGTACCTTTATTTTGTGATAAGCAAACTGTGAGATCACATTCAATTTATGTCACCAAGAATAAACTGACCTAAAGGGGGGTTTAAAAAGTTAACCAACCATGAGTGTGGTATTAAGAAATGCGCTTTGTAACCACACACACACTGATGATGTAACAGTGTCCTGACACACCCTGGAGTACGATGTTACATCAGTGCAGACAGGTGAGCGGTTAAACCACTTACAGCCGGCAAAAACAAGATTCTCACTACGTGTAAAGTTACTCCTCAAGCTTTAAAATATATTGTGAAGCAGTCCTGCTTTGTAGTTCTTTTCTTCTATAAAATGCAAACCTCAAAACTGTCTTTTCTGCTCACGTTTTAAAATTTTGCTTGCTCAACTCCATCCCAATAGCCTTTTCGTTAGCAGCATGCTTTCATCTGATTCTGACCCTTAAAGGAGATTTCCTCCAGTGCATCTCCTGAATTTCTGTCATTTCCACGAGAGCAAGAATATTCATTAACCAGCCACGAAGAACTAATCTGTCCAAATGTGCCACGAACCACGTTTTATGGTGTAGGATTAGGCAAGCTCGCTCATCTTTCTCATCCATCTTACATCAGGATGAGCCACTGAAAAGAGAGAGCAACACTAAAACACAAAATCATACCCTGCTGGGTTTTATGTCAGTATTCCATCTACTCAGTCCAAAAATAAAGTTTAAGAGAGGAGCCAATCCTTGCTTGGTTCTGTCAGTCCAAAGTGTGAGTAGACAGGAAAACCACAACATTCCCCTCAATGTCCAGTGATTCTAGCAGTAAAGAGTTAGAAGACCTTAGAGTGGAGACTTACAGTTAATTGCAGGTTCAAAAGGACCAACCTTTGGAGAAAGTGATGGACTCAGGCCTTGTGAGTGGGGATATATATATACATTCACAACCAGAGTGAGTGTATAGAGGCAGGATTCTGACTTCTCATTGGCTGTGAGCTGTTTGGAACATGGCTCAGGGTCAAAGGTCCTGCTGCTTATCTGCGGACAAGCTGTGCTGACTCGGCTGCCTGTTTTGTTGTCCAGCACCATTGTGGGGGACCGGGGACAGTCACTGTCATCAGCAGAAAGTTTGCCTGGCTTTCTACAAGCACACACACACACACACACACACACACACACACACACACACACACTTACTTTTACAAGCACCGCTCTCAATTTGTGTCTCTTACTTTCTTTAAAAATTCTTTTTCTAATTTTCACTTGTACTTCTGTCTTTGTCCCCAGTTTCCCTGTGATCTGGTTTGTCTTTCACCTCCATATTTTACCTCTTTCTTTTGATCCTTGGCACAGCCTGTCCAAGCCTTTGAGCCCTGTGTGTGTAATGTGCTGACTGCAGGAGTGGCATCCATCTCTCTATTGTTTAGACAGGCCAGTGTTTAACACTCCACTATAATGCTGGACAGGCTGTACCCATACACAGACATCTCATACAACCCATATACATGTATATGCACACTGATAGAATATTTTCTTTTTATGGCTCGTGAAAGTGGGTAGCGACCATGTTATCATGTTATGTTAAAAGTCCACAAATATGTTAAATGCCTTTTTAGTTTATATAAGCAAAATTAAAAATTCACATGTGGTCTGTGGTCTTTCACTGTGTTCTTGTAATTGATTTTACACGTAGGGCGTATAAATTGTTTCCCATCGCTCTCTCACACTTATGGCATTACGATCCTTTACATTTTTACAAAACAATGAGAACATTACGATTTCTATCTGATGTTGTTTTAGTGATTGCTTTGCAGCTGCAAGACTGTAGTGAAAGGCCTGTGGGCCGACACTCACAGCATGAACTTGAATAGGATTACTGGAGCGTGGAAAAAGAAGCCAAAGGAAATGTCATTTTTGGTTTTGATAATGCAGAGACAATATCAACACATCTGACATCTGAGCTATTTTAGACATTTATAGAGCAGGCATCAGAAGAATAAGAGAGATACAACAAGATCAGCTTCACTCTGAATCAAATCATTTATCCATAAAGAATGTGTAGAATATGTTAATCAAACTGCTGTTACTGTTTAGTTTGAGTTTAGAACATGAACCATTTACAGTACCGTAGTTTTTGTTTTATCTTCCCTTTTGCAAATCGCACTACATTTTCAGTAACAGCAATGTTAGTTATTATATTGGTAATGTTTGCTTACAACAAATAGTAGGTGAGCTTTCAGAAATGTCAACATTATATCTGCAATATTCTGTCTCTTACTGAAGTATCCGTTTGTTTAGATTCTGCAGCCGTCAGGCTCTCTCATGCTCTTTGTTGAGCTTGACTGATCAGCTCCTCGTTAAGCACAGGAAAGGATGTAAAATATTACATGCCAAACAGAGGTGGAACAAGTACCAGGATGTTTTACTTAAGTAAACACAGCAATAACACACTGTAGAAATGCTGTTACATTTGAAAATCCTGCATTCAAAATCCAACTTCGGTAAAAATACAGCAACGAATTGTACTTAAAATATCAGAAGTGGAAATACTAATTATGCATAAAGTGTTATATTTTTATTTAAGTCGATTCATGACAGTCTAAGCAGCTTCTTAATGTTGTCAAAGTGAAGATGAACAGCTTTATATACTTTTGGGTAGTTTCATCTGCATGTTATAAACTGATCACATGATTGATGCATAAAATCTTAATATAAAAATTAACTACGGTTGTCAGATACATGTAGGGAAGCAAAAAAGTACAATATATCCCTCTGAGGTGTAGTGGAGTAGAAGTGTAAAGCAGCACAAGTTCAAAGTACAAATACTTGAGTAAGTGCACTTGTACTGTGTACATTCCACCGCTGAACATATGATTGCTAAATTTTTACACTCAAATTAGTGTTTTAATTTTGATTTTTGCCATCTTATAAAAAGAGATGAATGAAAATGAAATGATAAATGGAAAGATAAAATTACATTTAAAGATGTGTTATTTAGAGAGGTAGAACAGATGGACAGTTTCCCACCTTTTTTATTTTCTTGTGTTCACTACAAGAATTCACTGTCTTAATGGATTTGTGTGAATGTGTGTGTGTGTGTGTGAGCACCTTTACATGCACTGTGTGACATACGTGAACAGGCCTTTGTGTGTCCATGGCTGCGTGTGTGCATGACTGAGCACGTGTGTATGCAGGAATGAGTGAACAGGTGAAAGGACCAGAGATGGCGGGTCAGTTGAGGTGGACATGATGCACAGAGTGGTGACAGAGCACAGCGCAGTCTGGATGGGACTCGGTAAGAACATTATTAAAATACAATTCCAGCTTGTTTATTAGACACATTTGTCATCAGGGGTTTTTTTGGGCGTACAGAATTTAAATACAGAGACAAAATGTTCTGTTTGTTGCCTGCCGTTTCTGTTTTTGTGCTTTTTGTGTTTTTCCTTTTGCATCGGAGCCACTGGCAAGACCATCCACATCTGTGATGACCTGTTTCCTGGACCAGGCCGTGCCAGGACTTGGTCCAGCCCACTGCTCATGGACCATTTGGAACTTGTGCTTATCTGCACTGGGCACGGTGCCCTCCATCCAGTCCCACTGTGGCGAACTAAAGCCCAGCAGCTCAGTGCCGAACAAAGACTGGAACAGCAATGTGCTGACTCCTGCCCCGATCCACAGGCCCAGCTGCTTTTCAGTACCAGCATATATAAATAGGTCGGTTTACTCCGGGTCAGGACATCATTTCTGTGGAGCCCCTTGTGAGCACCGCACTGCTATTCATTGGGGCCGGTCAGGTAAGCTCTCCATCTCAATCCATTCAGCCAACAGACTTGTGCAGGGCAGTCACTTAACACTTTTGTGTCTTTTGTCTTCATTATTTCTGCTGAGCCTTATAAGTGTATAGACTGAGACCAAACATTCAAACACATAGATGTCCTGATCATGCGCTGTGAGAACGAACAGCAATGAGCCTGCAGCTGGCTTCATCACATGGGAGCATGTCGTAGCTTCAAGAAAGGTTTCACCCAAATAGAACCCATGCAATAAGTAATGAGTTATTTTATTAGCAATATTCTATTGCTTTAATATCAGTTTATGAACAATATAACCATGCCTCCTACATGACCATGGACACAGTTGTGTCTGCCCTGTGTAATGTGTTCCTTAATCAGCCTTTGAATGTTATCATGAGTCTGATTCTCCTTGCTCTGCACACTGAAGGTAAATCAGCGCTGAGATTCACAGTAGCATGGCTCTGAATAATCCCAACCCACTGGGACCATGGAAGGTGAGTGTGATATTTTCTCATGGATGATTATGATTATTATTTTTTTTAATTTCACCTCTGGCCTGATGATGTCAATGATGTGTATGTCTGTACACACATCAGTGTGTGTGCGTGGCATGTGCATACTACATGTATGCATTTGTATCCTCTCCAGATCACAGTTTACGACCAGGAGAACTTCCAGGGGAAGCGTTTGGAGTTTACCTCAGCCTGCCAGAACATCATGGAGTGTGGCGTTGACAACATCCGCTCCCTGAAGGTGGAGTGTGGAGCGTAAGTCAAACAAAGGACCGAGCTACCCGTCAGAACATGTATAATCTCAAAATTCAGCAGCAATTTGAAATTTAAAAACATGTTTTTACTATTTTTCCCAAAATGGAAATTTAGTCCTTAACCTAGTCCCTTAAATTACTGTTTCACATGTACCGCAATGATCATGCATGCTGTGTACACGTGTCTGTATGTCCGTCTGCTTGCTGTTGACAGCTGGGCAGGATATGAGCACTCCAGCTTCTGTGGACAGCAGTTTGTGTTGGAGAGAGGAGAGTATCCTCACTGGGAGTCATGGAGCGGCAGCAACGCCTACCACATTGAGAGGATGATGTCCTTCCGCCCCATCTGCTCTGCTGTGAGCATCTGTGTTCCTCTTCAGAGTTAAAAGGCACTAAGTTTGACTCACTCTGGATGAGAAACCGGGCCTTCCAAGAAACTAATACTAGCTGCTGGTTACAGCTTAAAATAGACAAGAGTGCAGTGTGAGCTTATGCACTACAGAAATTTGAACCCACATAAACTGTAAGAATATGGGAATTCTACAACTTTTTTCCAGATGGGAACTGCTCTGAACATGTAACATATTTATGACTATGGTACAGGAAAACAAGTAGAAATCTAATGAAGAAGTGTTTATAGCATCTACTGTAGAAACATGTAATCCTCATATTGTATATTAGTGTGTTCAGTGTCAGTCTTCAACCTATTACAAATAGCACACAGCACAACAACAAAAATATTTAGGTCATTTTTTTCCTCTACAGTATTAACACATTGTAACTTGTGGTGAATTTTCCTTGCATCATGTGCACACAGAACCACAAGGAGTCCAAGATTGTGCTGTTTGAGAAGGAGAACTTCATGGGACGTCAGTGGGAGATAAATGATGACTACCCCTCTCTGCAGGCCATGGGCTGGGGCAACAATGAGATTGGATCCATGCAAGTTCAGAGTGGCTCGTAAGTCTCAAACTCTGCACGCACAGATGGATCGCCCTTTACAGGCCCCTGATATATGAATGCTATACTCCAAGTAGTACAAGATAACAGAAAAAGCAGGTAAAAATAATTAAATCAAAGGACAGTTTTCACATGCAGGATTTATGAACATGTTGCATTCCATTAAGAGATGTTGTTTTACTGTCACAATTGTGAAAAGTGTATTTTATACTACTAACATGAACAGTAACTATATTCAGACAAACCCCTTGAGACATATCATTTGATGCGTGTTTATTTTCAGACTAAATTAATTTCATATCATGAAGGCTTCATTTAACTGACTGTTTAAACCATGTTTATTGTTAATCGCTACTTCCCCCTCCTCCTCCAGCTGGGTGTGCTACCAGTTTCCAGGTTACCGTGGTTACCAGTACATCATGGAGTGTGATCGACATGGCGGCGAGTACAAACATTACAGAGAGTGGGGCTCCCATGCTCAGTCCTTCCAGGTGCAGTCGCTGCGTCGAATCCAACAATGAGACCTGCAGCCTCCCCTCCCAACCTCTCACTGTTTACCACCTCCAGCTCCTCCTCCTCCTCCTCCCTCCTCCCAGTCATTCCAAGCTTTAGCCAGTTCTGTCAGACCTTATTGAACAAAGGCTGACACTTGACCTGGTGCTTCACAATCAAGATGTTGAACACACTTTTGTTTTGTTCTGTTGCCACGTGAAAATAACGAGAAATGTTACAAATTAAAGAAAGAAGTAAACAGCCACTGAGGAGAAGCCCCTGACTGGTGTCCCACTAAGGAAAGAAGAAGAGGAAGTTCAAGGCCTCATGGTGGCAGGGCGGCGTTGTCACTCAGAGTCATTGCTCCTCATATTTGTTGGTAAACAAGTTGCGACCAGTGGACGATGAAGAAAGAATGGGCAACATAAAATAAACAGAAATATGAGTCTGCTGCTAAACTCTGTGGAGCTCAGTTGTGATTTCTTCCCATATTTACACTGTCTTCTCCATTTGATTGCGACCATTTACAGTCATGTCCTCACATCAAATGTCATGCTTCGTTTTATACCGTGAACATAAAGAGACATGAGGAATCTGAGTAGTGTGAACCAGAACAATCCTTGTGATGTCTGATGTATTCATTTTAGGAAGTCTGCATCTCCAACATATAGTGATTAATAATTGTTAATCATGAGCATCACTTCTCTGACAATAGCATCCTCTGATATTGTTGTAACACGAGATAAACACTTACATATGAGGTATTGTGGTGGCTCCACCTGTACACACAATGAGAGTAATTGTATAAACATTAGTGTACTGATAGCAGATAATAGCATAAAAGCATTAATTCAAAAGATAAAGCGAATGTCATTTTCATTTAGATACCTGAAATTTACATTAGGGAATGAGCAGAAGCAAAAAAATAAATAAATAAATAAAAACAGATCAAGTATTTGTGATAGTAGTGGATAATATATCGTCGTAAGCTTAAGTGAAAAAGCTTCAATCCGGTCTAATTAATCATGGACACCACCCGAGTGTCTGCTCCTTTTCTTAATCATCATGACCATGTAAAAACTGAGCTATTAACAAAGTTTTAGAGTCATAAAACATACCTACAGCAGTAATAATATGTAACTAAAAGGGTGTTTCTTTATTTTTTTCCATTGAGGAATACATTTATGCTATTACCGGGGTAAATTTCGTGGGCTGTTAATGTAATAATTTGTGAAAAGTTGTGCAAAAAAAAAAGAAGCTAAAATCACGCCTGCGTCTTCGGTCCACCTTAAATCATGACGTAATATCGAAATCCCGCCCCCCGCGAGGAGAACGGAAGTAGATGGAAACAAGGAGGCCAGACTGGTTCTGACGTTTGTGGCAAGGGAGAGACAAACAAGAGAGGTCGAAGACATATAAACATGGTACACATTTGGGACCATCTCCCGACGACGCCGAAACTACGGGTGTCACTTTTCTCCTTTCTTATATGTCTTTTTCTGTCCCTCGGCGACGCCAGGCTACACCGGAGGCGAAGCGTCACCCCCTCCGCGGAGGAAACGGTAGAAACTTACGACAAATACTACAATTATGTTGACTTAACCAGTCGTTTGCGGTCCTTAGCTCAGAAATACCCTCACATAGCTAACCTGTCGAGCATAGGCCGGTCTGTGGAGGGCAGGGAGCTCTGGGTGATGCGGATCACCAAGGACCCCGAAGTAGACTCACCGGGGAAACCCAAATTTAAATACGTGGGGAACATGCACGGCGATGAAACCGTGTCCAGGCAGGTGTTGGTGTACCTTGTGGAGTACCTTCTTAGTCAGTATGAGGAGGAACCGCGCATTTCTGAGTTGGTGAACAACACGGATATTTACATCATGCCCAGTATGAACCCCGACGGCTTTGAGAAGTCCACAGAGGGGGACTGCGAAGGCGGCGGCGACGGTCGAAGCAATGCCAAAAATGAGGACCTCAACAGAAGCTTTCCTGACCAGTTTGATGACACGCAAGTCAATCCAGATCATATCCCCGAGGTCATGGCTGTGATCAAATGGATCCGGGAGAAAAAGTGAGTCTCTCTCTGTCCTCTAAGAAACACACCAACTCGGTTTCCTCAGAGCCCCTGCGCTCATAATCCACTGGCTTCAGTAAACTTAACTGATCTCAAACACGTGTGTCTCTCCTTTATTAATACCTCAGGGGTTAGCAGCGGAGTAACCATAATGTGTGAAAACTAGGCTTAACATAAATAGTCATCCAGTTGATGATCCTGCCAGCTTCAGGGCTGATATGCTGTAAGAGGATTTCTCTATAATTAGCTTCAGATTTCATTATAATATTTATTTCTGTGGAATTCTTCCCTCATAACATTTCAAAGCACAGATCTCCCTTTTTTCAGCTTTACTTTAACTGAATACTCACATGCCCATATGTACATGAGTTATTTTTTTGCTTTCCATGCTGACCCTGAAAATAAAGGACTTCAATCTAAGAGATTCAGGACAGAATTCACGTTCCTGTGAAAAAGAAAAGATATTCTGGGGCTTAGTGTCAGTTTCAGCAGTCTTCAGTTTAACAAATCAAGCCCAGGTGGGTAACATCCTAAATTTACGGTGTATTGGTGCCAAATTTTAATTCACATACAGGCATGTGAGTATTATTTTAAAATAGACCTACTCTGTCATTGTAGGCTGCTTCTGAAATGTGCCAATGTCTCTCTAGATTTGTGCTCTCCGGGAACCTGCATGGTGGCACTGTGGTTGCCAGCTATCCTTTTGATGACTCAGCCTCCCACCAGAGACAGGGCCACTACAGCCAGTCAGAGGATGACAGTCTGTTTCGCTACCTGGCCCTGGTGTATTCCCAAAACCACCCTGTGATGAAAACCGGTCAGCCAAACTGTCCCGATTCCGAGGACGAAACTTTTAAAGATGGCATCACCAATGGGGCGCAGTGGTATGACGTGCGTGGTAAGATGATGCATTGTTGTTAATATGTATTTTGATGACCGAGAAGTAATTGTTGTAGTTGGATGGTGAAAATGTCCAGTCAGAGTTCATCTGTGGGTGTCACATCCTGTATGAGTCGTACGGACTTCAGTCTGCTTCAAAATAAAAATAAAAATAAAGCTCCAGTAAAGCCAGACGCCACAGACAAAAACATTGTTTTTTCATGCACTGGCCAGTTTTGCTTCCATAACACTAGTGAATTACTTTCGGACTAGTGGAAAGAAAATGTGTATTTTACTCGACATTTCTGCTCTGTTGATTTATGGAAATTAATGCACACTTAGACAATTAGACAATACACTTAGACAATTAGACAATACATCATGTCTAAACATAAAATTTCAGTAAACTTGTAATACGAAAACATGTCCTCATCTAAGTAATCAATTGAGCAAGTGACATCTGTGAGTTAAAAAGTTTGCCCTGTTCACTTGTAGTGTGTTATTTTTTTGTCTAAAAATGTTAAAAGTTAACAGTACATATCTTTAAAGGACTCTCAGCCACTTCAGTAGTACTTACATACAACAAACTGTATTCTTCCTGTCCGTTTCACAGAGGGGGTTTGTTCATATATTATTCACAGCTTGATTTATATAATATTTGATTCCTAATAGATGCTGAAAATTGATTTGGTTATGGCTGCTGACAGCATTTTCTGAGTGATGAGGTGATAAGAAAATACACAAATTCCCTCTGTAAAAACTAATATGACAAGAAAATGAAACATAATGCATCTTCAAATGCAGCACTAGTATTAACACAAAACATTCTTAATGTAAATAACCAGCTGAAGACGAAGATATTTATTAAAAATTACCCCTGTTCATCTGTGTTGTGTTGCCTGAAAACCATTTGTATTGACAGTCCAATCTGTTGCTGCTTGATATCGTCTCACTTGAAAGCCAAGAATTTTTTTTTGTTGGACTGTGGGTTTGTACAAGTTACAACCTGTTTAAAAAGAAGGAACAATTTATAACAATTACCTTTACTTGTGTAGTGCAGCTAAGGCTACTTTCAAGGTAATGTTTTCGCCGACTGCAGGTCACTGATACTATAACATCAGTCTTTACAAAGCAGAGTGGCTAAGCTCGGTTAAAAAGCAGTGTAAAAAGCTGAGAGATACTGTGAGTTATCAGTGCAACACTTCATATTCATATAACAGCTTAAAAGACAGCTTAAAAGTTTTATAGAATAGAACAAAATTGAATGATCCCTTCCACTGTACAGTGGTAATTGGTAAATGACCCGAAATCAATTTCAGTCTCATACTTTTCTTTTCTTAAATTTGCCAAAACGCTAAAAAAAAATGTAAGAGTGCACCGCTCCTTCTGTTTGTCAAAGCCTGTAAGTACTGAAAGTGTTAGAGCAGTAGAGAGGTGTACCACGATGGCTCACTCTGGACATATAGCCTGTTGGGTGAAATTCTCTTTCTCAGAATTACTGTCTTTTACAAGCTAGAGTAAATGCTGCTTTGTCCACTTCATTCTGGATCAGAAAAGGCTCTACTGTCATCACTTTGGTAAAAATTTGATCGGCATACTTTTGTTGGTTTGTCCGAGGGGTTGGGAGGTGGTGATGTAAATATCTGCAGCTTTGGGTTACCATACTTCTTTTCCTGATGAGATGTGCTTTGTTGTAGTAAATTTTAGGTAGTGTGTCTTCCAGTTGGTGTTTTCCCATTAGAGAATTACATTAGCATGCACTTGCCTTGGCTAGTTGAATTTGCTTGATTAAATTGTAACTCTCTGGCACTCATCCTTATCCTACTTCACTTTTTCAAGAGTCTTAGATTATTTGTGGGTTCATATCCTGATATCAGTGGAGCCAGCTACTTCATTGGCATTTTTTTTCTAATAAACCTGCATCGTCACCCCAGATTTCATAATTTGGAAATTTTGGTTAAACTGACTGCTGCTGTTGACTGTTGCATGGTGTTATGTGGTTACATGTCACACTATCTGTTTGCCACCAGAAGGAACTGAAGCTGTAAATCATTACCAAAGCCATTAGCACACAATCTGCTGTCAGTTGTCATCAGAAACTAGCAGCACAGTGACAAATGAATTGTTGTTTTAGCTCACAATTGCCTGTTTTGCTGTTGCAGTTTCTCACCTAAAACTACATTATTGAGGCAAAGAAGATTCTGTCCGTAACCGGAGCCAGTTATTAAAGCTCTTAGCAGCAATAATGTCCACATCTTGTGATTAAAAATGGACAGCATAAAGTCTAAGATAGTTGAATGGACAGTCCTTGTATCTGTATCATGTCTCAGTGGAGCAAAACTGGGCTAATAGCAGATGATGGAAGCAGTCAGGAGATTGTGTGACATAATGAGTGGCCTAGGCGAAGTGCCAGGAGTCAGGAACAGGAGATTTTTTGTCTGGCAGTCAGGGCTTGAAATAATGATTCAGCATAACATGTTATCTGGACTCATAATCTTTTGACACAGTCTAGCGTCAGCCAGCATCCTTTATTTTTGAACTCTAATTTGGTTCATGTAGCCTACAGCATATAACTAGAGTACTCTGGTGTTGAAAATGCATGTTGATGGTTGTAATTTTTTGGTTAGTTATTTCAGGCTTTTTGCTTGTGTTTTAGCTTGTTGTACATTTTGTTGTCTAATTTTTCACTGATTCAAGGATGCAACTTTTTAAAACGTTTATGGGTCATTTGTTCAATGTTGTATTGTTGTACACTGTTGTACACGTTGAACACTCCACTGCCTTCCTAAAGTCCAGAGTATCATTTTACTCTATGGAAATATGGCTCTGTTGCTCTGATAATCTTGAGGCCCTCAAAGAGCCTGTGAACATGTAGATACCTGATAGCCATGCTTTCATGCTGCATCACTGTGACCTGCGAACTGCTGACAGTCATAAGACAGTAAGACTTTGTGAAATGGTTTTGTTCCTGAATAATCATGACTGCTTGACCAAAATTATGATATTTTTTTATTGCATTGGAATATTAGTAAACCCTTGAAGTTATGCTGTATTTTCAGGATTCCTATGCCTCAACAGCATGTTCAGCCACTGGCTCTGATTTTGGCTCTATTGTCCGTTTAGTGGTTTCCTGCCAAGTTCAGGGTGTGGCCCTGGATCCGGTACATAGACAGGATATTTAAGGTTTGGGCTGCCGTAGTCTTAGTCTGTCTGTGTGTTTGTCATGCTCTATCAGGGCATGAGAGGTGTTTACTTTAAGTGAAGGACACCTGATTCTGTTTAAATTACTCAAAGTAACTTAGCACAAGATGACGGCTGACGCCTTGTGACCTGGACAAAAGGATTTTATACTGTTTGACACATTGTCTCAGCCGAGTTTGGATCTCTAGGCATCGCCTAGTGTTGTTTGCTCATGATTAGCAGGTGTGATTTGTTAAAAGCTTAGTTTGGTTTGGTTGACATAGCTTCTTCTACCCCCACAGGGGCTAAATCCTCTAATGATTTACCTTGACACATCCACATCTACACACACCCGTATTCAAAATAAGCTCAAAGGACATAGTCCCTATTTCTCTGTGCAAATGTTTGTACTGATGAATGACTATGGGGCTTGTCAGATCAATGTGACCTGAACAACTGAAAACCACGTCTGAAACTTGTCCAGTGACCTGTTAAGAACTTATAACGACTTCTAAAGATGCCCTTCGCAGCTTCCAGTGAATGTCCTGGCAACTAATCAGACACGTTGAACAGCTGTCGCTTGACCGGGGATGACTCAGAAGAGCTTGTGTTTGCTTTACTCCTATTCTCAGAGCCACAGCCTAAAGCGCTCTACTTGGCTTGTATGTGTTGCATGGTGATTTTCTTGACTGCACTTCCTCCTGTGTGTTTCTGAAGTCAGATAGTAATGTCACTTTCAAGAGGATCTTGACATTAGGCATACAGATCACATTGTTTAAAAATATGAATGTCTTGCATTTTAATCACATGGTCAATACAAACAGTAGATTTGTCACACATAAATTTCAAATGTTCAGTGATAGTACTGTATTATAAAGAGGAATTTAATAAAATAAGTTGCAGGTGATTGCTGAGTTGTGGTGTTAGAGTATTGTTATGTCTTTGGCTTCTGGATATTCAGTGTTATGTGTGCCACAAAACATTTATCATGTAATATGATGTAAGTCAATAATGTGCTTGTATACATCTCTGATTACAGATTGATAAAATGTTTATCTGTTGTGATGTGGCTGGCGGCTTCTGCATTGACACTGTTGGAAAGCTGGTTGCTTTGTCGAAGTTATTTGTTGGTGTTTGGTGTGTGAGCCCTTTCATGTTGTCACAAAGTGGCAAATGGTGGCTGTTTCATTGGGTTCCTGTGGTCGCCCAGCAGGCAGTCATGGCAACCCTCCTGCTGCTGTGGGATGACCAAGCGAACAGCCTGCCAACCTGTGTGTCTTTCTGTTTGCCTTACTTGTGGGGTGGGGTAGTTTGACTGGCAGACTGCAGATGTCATGGCTTATTGCCACATTAAACAGAATCTTGAAACTCTGGCATAGAAGAGACAAAGTCATGCCTGGGTCTGTACCAGGCAGTGTTTCTTTCTCTGTTAATGAACTGGCCTGGAACCAGTGGGGGATCACATTGAGGGAGGCAGTTTTGAAAAAAAAAAAAAAAGTTTCAAAATTTTCTTTGTGATGACATGGTATACACATTTGTTCAATTACTGGATTTAGACATACATACATAAAAGTAGTGGGACACCCTAACATTACACCAACGGGTACTTTCATGACATTGCATTCTAAATGCATAGATATTAATATGCAATTGGTACCCACTTTCCAGGTAAAACAGCTTCCACTCTTTCGGGAAGGTGTTTCTGTAGAAATCTTTGCTCATTTATGCAGTAGAGAAACAGTGAGGTCAGGCACTGATGTTGGATGAAAAGGCCTGACTCACAGTCTCCGTTCCAGTTCATCCCAAAGGTGTTCCATGGGGTTGAGGTCAGGACTTTGTGTGGGCCAGTCAAGTTCTTCCGCACCAAACTCATCCAACCATGTCTTTATGGACTTTGCTTTGTGCACTGGGACACAGTCATGCTGGAATAGAAAAGTTAGAAGCATAGCTTTATCCAAAATGTCTTGGTATGCTGAAGCATTAAGATTTCCCTTCAGTGGAAGTCAGGGGCTGAGCCCAACCCCTGAAAAACAGCCCCATACCACACCCACATTTGGTAATAAAGATTTCTGTCTCAATACTTTTGCCCACATAGTGTACCTTTATGTTTTAATATGTTATTGTATGTGTTGTGCCATCTTCAGCGTAATTAGTTCACTAAAATGTGGGTCTGTTATTTAGGGGGGATGCAGGACTACAACTACCTCTATGGAAACTGTCTGGAAATCACCTTGGAGCTGAGCTGCTGCAAATATCCTCCTGCTTCTGAGCTCCACAAGGAATGGGATCTGAACAGGGAGTCTCTACTGGCCTACATTGAAAAGGTAGAGATAATAATTTCAAGAATTAATGATGATGATGATGATAAGCATTCATCATAACATCCTTCTGTTTTTTTATTTAAAAGCATAATGCCGTCAAACCTTGCCTGATCATTGTGACATAACTTTACTCCATTTCACCAAGATGTCTTTATTTACAAAACCTCTGTCTTTCAGATCCATATAGGTGTCCGTGGCTATGTGAAAGAGGCCATCAGTGGATCTGCTCTCACCAACGTCAGCATTGTGGTGGCAGGAATTCGCCACAACCTGACCACAGGAAAATATGGGGACTACTACCGTCTCCTACTCCCAGGAACATACAACATTACAGCTGTGGCTCCAGGGTGGGTCTATCCATTGAATTTCTTTGAGCAGATTTTCAAAAACAGAGATTGGGCATTAAAGAACAATGCTTCCCACCTACAAAAATGCCAAATATTAGCCTGGATTTAAATTTCGTTAGGCGGATTAGCAAGGGGTGTGTTAGTTGCTGCTTGTTGTGTTTTCATAACTGCCAGATCACAATGAACAAAGCAAAGATTGTAATCTGGCTCTTCAGACTATCGAACAATGAAGCTCAGTCTCCATATCCCAGGCAGGCTTACCCACAAGCGTTGCACAAAAGAAAAACAAGAGTTATTTCCTCTTTTGAGTTACAGAGTAACTCTTTGTCAGTGAAGGAAAGAAAAATGTGTCTCACAAGTGCATTGGTGAATGACTTCCAGGAAGAGGACTGAAGACTGATTTTATTGGTATTTCCTCTGTGATGTCTAATTTTGGTACTTCCTGGTGATTTTAAGATGGAATTGAAGTTGCTTGGTGGTTATGCGTTTATTTTTCTTTTCACAGGTACACATCAATGACAGTCCCTGCTGTCCAGGTCATGGAGGGCAAAGCCACAGAACTTAACTTTACCTTGGCGCCTGTTGTCAGTGAGACTGCAGGCAGCTCCAATGTGACTACAGATTCCATGCAATCCACCAGTGATCCAAACATCCCCACCACCACCACCACCGCCACTACCAGCTCTTCTAACTCGACCCAAACGCGGGTGGTTCCTTCTGAGGGAAACAAGAACAGCCCTCCTTTACTTCCACCTGAACACCAGCCATTCCAGCCCGAGGAATTTCGTCACCACAACTATGTAGACATGGAGCTGTTTTTACGCAAATACAGCAGCGACTTTCCCTCTATTGTGTATCTTAACTCAGTTGGTCACTCTGTGGAAGGCCGTGAGCTCTATGTAATGGTCATCTCAGACAACCCCACAGTTCATGAGCATGGTATGTCTTAAGACATTTTCTTAAAGTAGATGCAAAGTGATTTTTTTTTTTGTTTGTGTCTATTACTCTGACATCCTTTTATTTGTTTCCATGTCAGGTGAGCCAGAGTTTAAGTATGTAGCCAACATGCATGGCAATGAGGTAGTTGGCCGTGAGTTAATGCTCAACCTTATTGAGTACCTGTGCCGTAACTATGGTACTGACCCAGAGGTCACGGAGTTGGTCAACAATACCCGCATTCACATCATGCCTTCAATGAACCCTGATGGCTATGAGGTAGCTGTTGAAGGTAAGAGGAAAAACACAAGTAGAAGGCAACATTTAAATAACATTGCCTGCACAGTATGAAATGAAATACTTGTAGTATTATGAAAATTATTTTGATATACAGGTCACACAGGCATTAGATTGCTTTGGATACATGAGCAACGGTGTAATGTTTCAAGACATGTAACATTACAGGACCTGAACAGTAATTTGATCACTTGACTAGCATTCCTTGACTGTGTGTTACTAAACACTATCAAATTTACAGCTAACACAGAGCTTGCAAAGTGACCCGATCACATTTGTATAGAGAGCGGAGCGGAGGTCTTGAGAAAGAGGCAACATGTTAAATGTTTATAGATTTAGGAAGTAGACATTTAGCATTTACTTGAGTTGGTGTTATTTGTTTGCCTACAAGCTGTTCTTCTTATTTCCTCTGCAAAATGACACAGTCTAACAGCATCTCCTTATGTTCCTCAGACCAAATATGTAGCCAACATACTTTAGTTTGTACCGTCTTGCTTCTGCAAACTTTTTTCCAGCACGGGAAAGTTTCACAAAACAGTTTCTCTATCATGTACCAATATATTTTAGCCAACAGCCAGTGTTGATGCATAACAGGTAGTATAAAGGAGCTGAAGCTGAGTTTGTGTGTTTTTCATGCTGCAAGATGCTGTGGTTACTGTCTCAAATGCTTGTAAATGACTCATCATTAGCACTTATTTCCTCACAGGTGATGTGAAGGGCTACAAAGGACGCAACAACAGCAACAATTTTGACCTGAACCGCAACTTCCCAGACCAGTTTACCACCATCACAGAGCCCAGACAGCCAGAGACTATAGCTGTGATGAACTGGCTTAAGAACACCCCCTTCGTCCTGTCAGCTAACTTGCATGGAGGCACGGTCTTATTTTGAACTTTTAATGCCAAAGTTTATGGTCTTTCAGTGTCACAGTCACCTTTCTGATAGTGAAAGCCTGTTAATCATGTTTGCAGTTTAAATGTTATAGAAGTTTTTACATGTTTTATGCCACTTCTCTGATTCTAAAGGATTACTGCCACAGATGCCACACTTAAACGAGATTATGAAATGTGAAGCATACTGTTTATTTTAACCACAAATTCATTAGTTTTGTTCTGTCTTATCTTTGTATTGTGGAATTTAGGCTCCTTGGTGGTGAACTACCCATATGATGATGACAAAAAGGGGAAAACTCAGTACAGTCAGTCACCTGATGACAAAGTCTTTCAGCAGGTGTCTAGAGCCTACTCACAGGTAACTTGACGCTGTGGCTGTTAGATCTGTTTCAGGCTGGAATAATGTTTGCTTTTAGTTCCATGTTACAATTGAAAACAAAATTAGGTCTGATAAAAGCAGGTGGCTTTTCGTGAAATCTGTGGGAACAGGGTTTGAAATCGTGGCTACAACAGTGCTTATTGTTGAGTTCTCACTTGTGTCTGATGTGTGTGCAGGAGAACGCTCTGATGCACAATGGACACCCTTGTGAGTTCCTGTACCCTGATGAATATTTTGAGGATGGCATAACCAATGGCGCCAATTGGTACAATGTCCCCGGTATGCCTACATCTTTCATCGTCCTTTACTTGCATTCATTTTGTTTTTCCGCAGGAGATCAGCAACAGCTCAATCAAGAAAAGTTATTTTTATGTAGAAAATAGGCTTTGGTTGCACATCTTGGGCCCATTCAGACTTTTATCTTATGCCATCAAAATGCAAAGAGGATTGATATTTATGTTTTATTTACAAGTTTCTGTAAAAGTTGTATTCCACACACAAGGAATTTGTCTTGACATAAGGTGCACATACGCAGAATATATTGTTCCTGGTTCATCAGTAATTGACACAATATTACATTAAGTCAGTCAGCCACATTTTGACTCTGTGCAGTTGATCATGATATTTAATTAAAGCCGTTGTGTTTGAATTTGCCATTTTGTCATTACCCTGTGGTGGTATAACAGTGCATTGGTCAGACTTGATGGTATTTAGAGAAAAGTGCTAAAAAGCAACACATAGGCTGCACCATCCTTTCACTTAAATTGTCTAAATAAAACTTTTATACCCACTGTAGTGGCTTTAAAAGAAAGCTTTGAAGTCTAAGACTTAACTTTTATCTCCAGGTGGCATGCAAGACTGGAACTACTTAAATACCAACTGTTTTGAGGTGACCATTGAGTTGGGCTGTGTGAAGTACCCTTTGGCCAAGGACCTTCCTCAATACTGGGAGCAAAACCGACGAGCCTTGCTTCAGTTTATTCATCAGGTAATAAACAGAAATCTTGACATCACCATGTACTGTCTCCTCACTTAACTCAGTTTTGCATCTATTCATTTTTGTGTGGTTATGTGTCTCCATAGGTTCACAGTGGCATAAAAGGCACCGTCTCTGACAGTAGGGATGGTACAGGAATTCCCAATGCCACTATCAGTGTGGAGGAGATAGACCACAACGTCACCACAGCTCGTACTGGAGACTACTGGAGACTGCTGGTTCCTGGGACTTACTCTGTCACTGCCTCTGCCCATGGGTGAGATTTAGATTTATGTAGGAAGAACAAACAGAGTTTGCCATGAAGATTCTGTATAGTTCTGTGCTCTTATGTCCCTAAACTCTCCCTTAACTCCATCTGTTGGTCAGATATAAATCTGTGAGAACCTACGCCACAGTCTCAAAGGACAGAGTGGAGGTGGTGGACTTCAGACTAACACGTGTACACTCAGGCCCTAATGGCCCCCAGCCCACACAGAACCCCTCTGAGAAGGCGTTCCGGAGCTTGATCAGGGAGCTCTCTCTAGGCCAGGGTTTGGAGCAGCTGGTCAAGAGCACAGCTACAGAGAGCAGCTTCCGCTACAGAAGCTACAAAGAGATGTCCGAGTTCGTGAGAGGCCTCACGCTTAACTTCCCCAAAATTACATCTTTTCGTAGGTAGGGAGATTTTATCTTCCCACAAACTCTGTATTTGAAATAGTCACATCATTTCTTAACTGGGATACATAACTGTTTGCCATCATACCTCTATTCCTCTCATCCTCTGCAAGCCAGTAGTCAATTCTGTTGAGTTGGTTAAACTCAATGCTGTCCAGATCTACTCTGTGTTTCATAACTTACATAACAGTTACACCTCTTATTATACTGACTATATAATTCCTGATCCCTCCAGTTTGGGCCAAAGTGTAGAGTTTCGAACCATTTTGGCTCTGGAAATCTCCAACAACCCAGGGGAAGCTGAACCGTCTGAACCCAAGATCCGCTTTGTAGCCGGGATCCATGGCAATTCCCCAGTGGGCACAGAGCTGCTGCTGGAGTTCGCTGCCTTCCTGTGTATCAACTATGGCAAAAACCCAACCATTACCAGGGTGAGGTTTGGGACCCCTCAGGGAAACATAGTGTTTGATATACTGTATGTATCAGCTGTGTTCAGCCATGTCTGTAATTGTTTCTTTTCCATTTCTCCTCCTCAGCTGATCAATGAGACCCGGATTGTCATCGTGCCCTCCATCAATCCAGATGGACGAGAACAGGCTGTTGAGAAGCAGTGCACCTCCACCCAGGGCTTGACTAATGCTCACGGCAAGGACCTGGACACTGATTT